>NC_081851.1:12758783-13068857 GCF_963259705.1 Myotis daubentonii | reverse complement strand
TTTAAGATTCTTACTTTGTAGTTGGTGTTTGCCAATTTAATTATAATGTGTCTTGTTATCAATCTTTTGGGGTTCATCTTGTTTGGGACTGTGTGAGCTTTTTCTTACTGATATCAGGGAAGTTTTCTGTCATTATTTCTTCAAACAGATTTTCTATTCCTTGTTCAGTTTCCTCTTCTCCTGGCACCCCTATTACGCGAATGTTGTTTCTTTTTGTGTTGTCCCAAAGTTCCCTTAGGCTCTCATCCTGTTTTTTAAGTTTCTTGTATAGATGCTGCTCTGCTTGGGTATTTTTCCTATCTTGTCTTCTAGCACACTGATGTGGCCCTCCGCTTCTTCTAGTGTACTGTTGATGCTTTCTATTGAGTTCTTTATTGCAGCGATGTCATTTTTTCATTTCTTCTTGCTTCTTCTTCATTTCTTCTTGGTTCCTACACATATTGTTGAATGTGTCTTCCATCCTTTTAAGTGACCTTATGACCACTTCTCTGAATTCTTTCTCTGTCATACTGCTTGCCTTCATTTCATTTCCTTCCTTTTCTGGTTAGTCCGCCTTTCTTTTGTATGCGGGCTGTTTCTTTGTCTCCCCATGATCTCTCCTCTCAGTGCTTCTGGTTATGTAGCTCTCTGTCTCCTGCACTGACTTTCTTCAGGCAATGCCAGCTGTGTTTACTTTGCCAGTTCCAGGTGAGTGCTCTTTGATTCAGCTGTTCCTTCTGCTCTGTGACAAGGCACAGGGCTTGTCCGTGAGTTCGCACATTTGTCTCCCTCAGAGAAAACCTGCCAGGTGCCCGTGGTCGGGGAGGTTGGAGTTCTGGCATTCCTAGATTCGCAGCTGAGATAACTGGTCCCTGGAATTCTTGGTTTTAAAGTCCCAGGAAGCATCTGAGATCTCCCCAGTTTAAGGTAAGACTGGGGTTCTGATCACAGTCCGTCTCTAATCACAGCCATCTCCCCTACAAGATGGCTTGGTCTCTACAGCAGAGCTGGCCACTCCAGAAGAGATTTCAGCTGCTGTAGAGTCTGCCCAATCATGGGCGGCCAGTCCGCCAGTCCCAACAGTCCCTTGGAGTATAGCTGTCCCTCACTCACAAATACTGATACTCCATGCACTCTCCTTTCGTTCTCTCACTCTCACACTATCTAGAAGCCTGCAGTCCTGTCAACAGCCATCTTACTTCTCCTATTTTTTTTGTTTTGTTAATCCTCACCTGAGGATATTTTTTTCAGAGAGTGGAAGGGAGGCACAGAGTCAGAGAGAAAAACATCTTTGTGAGAGAGACACATTGATTGGGTGCCACCCACACACCTTGACCGGGCCAGGCATTGAGCTTGAAACCCAGGTACTTGCCCTTGAACAGAATCGAACCCTGGACTCTGTGATATGAGAGATGATGCTCTAACCACTGAGAAAAACCAGCCTGGGCAGTCAAGCATCTTTTCTCTGAAAGGGTTGCTAAGTCAATTCGGCTGATTATCATTAATTAACTCAACTTAGACAATAACACAAGGGGAGGTGTGAGTGTGAAAAAAAATATGTATCCTGTATGAAAACCAGAGGCAACAGATACCTCTAGATAAATGTTAATAAGTTTGTTATCATTTCCCTGCATGTGAGGATTTTACCTAATTCACCTCCTGTAAAGACTTGGAATGCAAGCATTAGTCCCCAAACACTAGTATAGATGCATGTACACATTGTGTTTTATGAGTTTCGAGGGACACACCAGGTCCTGAAGTGGTGAATGTCACCCAGAAAGGCGTGTGCACAGGTCACATTCAAGAGGCGGCTTGTCAGGGGCCCTGGTGCTGTCACAGCTGCCCCTGAAAGGGCATGAGTCTCAGGCCTGGGTTGGTCTTCAGGAAGTCCTGGTGTCCTTCATAAAATTTAAATGCTCAGGGTGCACGTTTGGCAGGTTTATAGGTAAGTCATGTAGAACATGATATTTAAAAGTAAATTGAAAACTAAGCCATGTTTAAGGCAAGTAAGATGCACTTTCCCCCTCTCCCAAACCTTAACATCTCTGAAATCAGGATGCAGCTTCGAGCCTGTCTCACAGTCACTGTCGACCAGGTGGCAACTGTGACAAAATCGTCACTGCCACAACCCATTTATCTTCTTCTTATGTGAGCACCCTTGTCTGACAGCCTCTTAGATTCGATGAAATACATACAGCACATGCAAGTAGGAATCCACTTCAAAAGCTCTGGAAATTCCACATGACAACCCTGAATGATGAGGTACAGTGCACACCGTGGTGGCAGGACTCAAGGCCAGATCAAGTCAGAGAAGAAAACTGGACCCGCTTGTCACAGTGACAGGAAGATCAGAGCCACAGGAGGCCTCGCTGAAGACCTTGCAGCTGTCCATCACGTGTTAAATGCACCGGGGATCTCCCTACAGAAGTGGCCTGGAGGAAACATCCGCTGTGGAGCTATCTCTGCAGGAACTGTGTGGAGATCAGTTCTGGATATTCGAGTCCCTACCACAGTGTCCATGATTTGTGAGGCTCCTCATGCTGAAGGACCTGAATTGTTCTGGGAGAACATGCAGCCACACTGACGGGGGTTTATATTTCCTACTTGGGTGTTCACATACCAAAGGAGACAGATGTGGTGTGTGTAGCATGCCCCCTTCAGGCTCCTACACACACACACATGCATGTACACACCTACCACGCAGTCTCCTTGGTTCTCCCATCCCTGAGGGAGACCTGAGATCCTCCCCCCTTCACTTCCCGCCTGCAGCCAGGTAAGCCCTTCCTACCTTTTCCCCTGGGCCCCCTGCAGGTGTCTTGCTCTTCTGTCACCTTTGAGCAGCATGGGGTGGCCTCGAGGGGTTCCAGCTGCGATTGAAGAGGCTGAGAAGTACTGGGCGAGGCCTGGTCTGAGGACCCCAGCGGCCAGGGAGGCCTCTGTGGGGTTGACTTTGGTCGTTCTCTGGATCCCCCTTTCTTTAGTTTGATGAGTTTGACTAAGACTTTGGCTCCAATCCAGTGCTTTTTCCTGTAAGAAGTAGGTTTTTAGGACACAACCAAGCCTCGTTGCCCCTCCAGCAGGTGTCTGGGTGCCCTACTCAAGCTGGGATTTCCATCACCAGCCTGAGAAGGTGGCGCTTAATTTGGTTCAGAATGAGGGTGCTTGTTTCCATCACCATGCTCATCCCCCCTGGGGCTCAGGAGGTGGCACACAATGTGCAGTTAATCTGCACAGACCCAGGGGTGGTGGAGGCCTTCAAATGGCAGGAACCCACACTAGCCCCTCGGGAAAACAGAACTTCACACCCAGCTCTCAGCTCTTGATTACTGTGCCAAGTGCAGGAAGTGGTGCCGTGCTGACCTAATCATGCTGGTTGGCAAAATTCCACCAAAACGCCATTTTCAGAAAGAGTCAGGGACCTCCTCATTTTCTGCTAGGTGTAATAATACATGAAATTGGCTGGCATACTCTGCCCATTCTCGTCATTGAGGAATCTGGGTGAGGGGAAGAGGGCAGGAGAGTGGGCCGTTTGAATTAAAAACAGTGAGCCCTGGGTGGTGTTGCCTGGTGGTTGAGCGTCGGCCTGAGCACTGATGGGTGGTGGGTTTGATCCCCCAACAAGGGCACATACCTGGGTTGCAGGTTTGATCCCCGGCCCCGGTCAAGGTGTATGAAGATGGACACCAATTGATGTGTCTCTCTCACATAGATGTCTCTCTCTCTCTCCTTCTCTCTCTCTCTATCTCTCTCTCTCTCCCTCCCTCCCTCCTACCCTGTCTCCCTCTCTCATTTCCCCTTTCCCTTCCTCCCACCCCTACTCTCTCTAAATCTCAATGGGAAATATATCCTCGGGTGAGGATTGGAAAAATAACTAAATAAATGAAAATAGTGAATGTAAAATGTAATTCACTGCAGCTAACAGGAAATGAAGCATTCTAATGTAACAAGGACCACAGCTGGGTTCTGGTCCTGGCTCTGCCATGAAACAGCACTGTGCTTACACAAGCCACTCAATTTCCTCACCGGTGCCTCAATTTCCCTGTCGACAGAAGGGTCAGGTGGAGGTTCTGAAATTTTGTGATTTCTACAGAGAGGCCATGCGGGACTCATGGTGATTTGACCTCAAGCCTGGGCTGGGACAGGACAATGGGAAGGCCCTGCTCCTGGGCTCAGGCCCGGGCCCAGGGGGAAGCCCTGCTGGACGGAGGCTGGCAGTCCTGGGGGTCAAATTGGCCCACCACCGGGCTGCTGCTCTCTGGGGAAGGGAATGTGTTTGTGAACCTGCCCTGGGGGGGTCCAGTGAACCCAGAGGAATGGAGGGCAGAACAAAAGGTTCCTGTGCTTGAAGACAGGGGTGCTGGTCCAGGTATCCGCCCCAAGCTTCCTTCCCAAAACAGAAGCATGATTTTCTAGGTCCGGCAATCTTGAGACAAAAGCTGATATGCCTGCTTTAGTGGCTCTAAAAGCACCGATTCTGCCCTTAAACAGGCTCCTGGCCAGCAGCATTCACCATCCCTCATAGGATAACCCTGAGAACTGAGGGCGGGACTGAAAGAAACTCTAAATTCTTTCCATGCTGGGATGGACCTGCACACAGGGACCTGCCATACAGCGGAAGGTACGGGCCCAACAAACTGGCCGCTGCTCAAGGTGCTACAGCTTCCCCCACTCGTGAAAAAGCAAGCTTTCTGTCCTGGGTGTAAGCTACTGACGCTTAAATCAACTCACTTCTTTGGCGCTGGATCATGGAACTTGTGCTGAGCCATGCTTTTTACTTCCAGTTTTTCATTTTGTCTCTGTAAGGCATTGAATTTGTCTCTAACAGAGGAGAGAGAAAAACAGTCTGTTTTTTAAAATAAAACACATAAATTGACGCATCACCCTGCCTGGGACCTGGCCCAGAAGGAGCCAGTGTGTTTCTGGGACTCAGACATCACGGTGCTCATGACCACCATGACCCCTGAGCTGGGAATACGGGGATGGAAGCATGTGACGTGGGTCCAGGAGCCTAACACGTCGAGGAGACGGCTGAACACCGAGGGTCAGGCTGGACGTCACCTCAGGAGAGAGACTCCGAACCATCTGACACTCAAGCTGGGAAACCCCGAGGGTTCCTGCCATGTCAGCTCAGGACGTTGGGCACTCGGGTCAGACGCAGGGCTAGGCTAGCTCCTGCGGGTGCAGCCCAACGATACCTTTAGTGGTGGGGAGGGGTCTGCCCTGGGTGACTTAGACGCACATCAGATTAAAAAGGTCAGTTTAGCAAAGTCAGACCTCCGACCAGGGCCCACTCCAATGTTGGGCTTCTGCTAACACTTCTAGTGAAGCAAACTCAAAGCCTTTTGGGAGCCAAACAGATAAGATCAGGAGCAAAGCGGCCTGGGAGGACCTGAGGGAGCAGTGGGGGCTACGGCGAGGCTGAGCGCTTGGTGCCACCTGGGACCTAATGCGGGGCCTGCAAACGAAGCGCCGCTCTCCATGTGGCGGAGCTTCTGACAGCTTTTCCCGAAGGATCCAGAAGCCCCGGCTCTGAAGCACAATCTCTTAATTCCTAAATGTGGGAAGTCAGTTCACATCTTTAAAAACACAGAAAGGACCAGAGAGACACCTCTTAAACCTTGGGCTGCCAGAGGGCACCCCTGCTCCTGGGAGAGGGAGCCTGGCCTTCCTGAAGCAGAGGGCATGGCATGCTTTCCTGTTCTCTGTCTAGGACAGTGATGGCGAACCTATGACACGCGTGTCAGAGGTGACACGCGAACTCATTTTTTGGTTGATTTTTCTTTGTTAAATGGCATTCAAATATATGAAATAAATATCAACAATATAAGTCTTTGTTTTACTATGGTTGTAAATATCAAAAAATTTCTACATGTGGGAGAACCAAGATGGTGGCATAGGTTAATGCCGGAGTTTGCTGCTTTGAACAACTACTTCAAAAGTGAAACTAAAAGACGGAACCGACATCACCCAGAACCACAGGAACGCTGGCTGAGTGGAAGTCCTACAACTAGGAGGAAAGAGAAACGCATACGGACACTCAGAGGAGGCGCAGTGCTGAAGTCAAATTCTGAGGTGCGGAGTGCGTGGAGCCCGCTGGTGGTGGAGGGCGCGGTTGGTGTTTTCAATCGGGAGGGAGTCGCAGACTCTGAGCTCCAGATACAGGCGAGTCTTTAGGGACCCAGACTCAAACGGGAGAAGCGGGACTGTCTGGCTTCAGTCAGAGCGAGTGCAGCTTTCTCTCCCAGCTTTGCAGTGGGTGCTGGGACTCAGAGAGGCAGAGCCCCTGGGGACAGGACTGAGAGCCCCCATAATTGCTCTCTCCGGCCCACCCTGTTGATCCTGTGCGACCCGCCCTGCCCAAGCCCTGCACAGAGGCATTTGCCAGATAGCCTCAGGCAAAGGCTAGATTAGCACCTCCCTAGAGGACAGAAGTTCTCTCACTGCTGACACAGCTGATTCTCATAGCCACTTGGCCTGGAGGTCAAACTCTCCCTGGTATTAGCTACAACAATCAATGTTTAACTATAAGACTGCGAACAAAGACCACTAGGGGGTGCACCAAGGAAGCATAACAAAATGCGGAGACAAAGAAACAGGACAAAATTGTCAATGGAAGATATAGAGTTCAGAACCACACTTTTAAGGTCTCTCAAGAACTGTTTAGAAGCCGCCGATAAACTTAATGAGATCTACAAGAAAACTAATGAGACCCTCGATGTTATATTGGGGAACCAACTAGAAATTAAGCATACACGGACTGAAATAACGAATATTATACAGAGTCCCGACAGCAGACCAGAGGAGCGCAAGAATCAAGTCAATGATTTGAAATGAGAGGAAGCAAAAAACACCCAACCGGAAAAGCAAAATGAAAAAAGAATCCAAAAATGCGAGGATAGTGTAATGAGCCTCTGGGACAGCTTCAAGCGTACCAACATCAGAATTATAGGGGTTCCAGAAGATGAGAGAGAGCAAGATATTGAAAACCTATTTGAAGAAATAATGACAGAAAACTTCCCCTACCTGGTGAAAGAAATAGACTTACAGGTCCAAGAAGCGCGGAGAACCCCAAACAAAAGGAATCCAAAGAGGACCACACCAAGACACATCATAATTAAAATGCCAAGAGCAAAAGATAAAGAGAGAATCTTAAAAACAGCAAGAGAAAGAAACTCAGTTACCTACAAGGGAATACCCATACGACTGTCAGCTGATTTCTCAACAGAAACTTTGCAGTCCAGAAGGGAGTGGCAAGAAATATTCAAAGTGATGAATACCAAGAACCTACAACCAAGATTACTTTATCCAGCAAAGCTATCATTCAGAATTGAAGGTCAGATAAAGAGCTTCACAGATAAGGAAAAGCTAAAGGAGTTCATCAGCACCAAACCAGGATTATATGAAATGCTGAAAGATATCCTTTAAGAAGAGGAAGAGGAAGAAAAAGGAAAAGATAAAAATTATGAACAACAAATATGCATCTATCAACAAGTGAATCTAAGAATCAAGTGAATAAATAATCTGATGAACAGAATGAACTGTTGATTATAATAGAATCAGGGACATAGAAAGGGAATGGACTGACTATTCTTGGGGGGGAAAGTGGTGTGGGAGATGCGGGAAGAGACTGGACAAAAATCCTGCACCTATGGATGAGGACAGTGGGTGGGGAGTGAGGGCGGAGGGTGGGGTGGGAACTGGGAGGAGGGGAGTTATGGGGGAGGGAAAAGAGGAACAAATGTAATAATCTGAACAATAAAGATTTAATTAAAAAAAATTTCTACATGTGACACAGCACCAGAGTAAAGTTAGGGTTTTTCAAAATGCTGACACGCCGAGCTCTAAAGGTACGCCATCACTGGTCCAGGAGCCATGCACGCAGTGCTCGCTATACAGCGCCCCCCACTGGGCGGCCGGCGCCTGTCCAGTTCCTGCCTCTCCTCACCCATGTGGCCTTGACATCTCAGACCCCAGCTTTCCCTGCTTGAAAATGAGTCCTCGGCATCCAGGCAGCTGCTCAGGCTCCTTCAGTCAAGAAGGTGCCCAGGCCCCCTAATCCAAGGGCTTTCCCGCGAGTTCACCGCAAAGTGAGCACCCGCGAGAAGTGATCACTTGCAAACCACTGGGTCCCTGGCCACGAACCTGCTCTGCTCCCAGCGCCCTCATTTCGGACTCTGTTCTTCTAGTCTGTGTTATTCTGTTCCCACAGCCGTCCCCTAGCCCCACAAACTCATGGTCCAGCTATCCCAGGGCTGGGGAAGAGTCCGCTTGGAGCAGGCTCAGGAAGCCTGCCCACTCTCTGACCTCCTACAGACACTTTCTAATGCAAACCCATCACCAGATCATCCCCCAGGGTACCAGGTCCCTACTCTTCTAGTTTGCACCTGCCCAAGCTCTGCTGGTAATTTTTACCAGCTGCATTAGAGAGAGCCCTCTTCAGGCTACAATCTCTCACTTCTACCCCAAAAGTACAGTGAGGTTTTCCATGTCAACCATCCTTGGTAGGTGTTGAGCCCCCTGTAGATGAGCAGATGAATCTGGGAGAACAGTGAGCAGAATCGTCACCCTGGGGAGCTGGGACAGTGCCTCAGTGGCCACTGTGGCCATGTCCCTCTGTCCCACACTGGCCAGCCATTCCCGATCACAAGGAAGGACAGTCCCAGCAGCACAGCCCCAAGGGGTGAAGACCACCCTGGACCCACAAGATGCATCTCAGATGACTTGACTTCCAAACCACAAGGTTTCCAGCACCAAGGCTCTTCCTCCTGCCCTCATTTCTGGCAGCTTCCTAGGCCCTGCACACCAGCATCCCTTAATCACCCACTTCCCAGTGAATCCGACTCATTAGCCAGGCATGGAAGCCTTCCACAGCTGAGCACTGCCTCCCCCAGCCTTCCTTCTTGCCCCACCTTCTTGCCCCTATCCCCCCACACACACACACTGGCCAGCCTTCTTCCCATCCATGTCAGCAGCAGAACCCCAACTCCTACCACTATGCTTCCTTCTACCTCCATGGAGCTCCTCAACGTCTGTGTGCACATAGCTCTGCTCACATCCCATCACTCCTACTGGTTCATGGAGACCAGGTAACTGGTTCTGTGCACTTTGCAGGGCCAGGCCTGTTGGCAAACACAATGTCCGCAGAGGGAGGACAGCCACTGCGCACCAACAACCCACTCTGCAGCCCATTAAGGGAAAAACCGACGCAGAAAGGGCTCAGCCTGTGATCTGAAGTCCTTCCCTAGGAGCCTCTCTTTATCACTGTTGTATTTTTCAAAGTGAACTTGATCCCAAAAGAAGATTAAGAAGCATCTGTCAGGGGGCAGTGTCTCTGAAAAGCCAACAAAGCCAACCACCCCTATGTGCAGAAATCTAGAACCATTCCCGGGAAAACGAGAGAAGGATGTGCTGGTAGGATGGTCCGTCCCCTTGCCTGGGACACCAGTGCACCCAGGGGTTCTCTGCTGCCCAGAATGGTGCGGTCTAGTCGTGGAGCTGGAAGCCACGGCCCCTCTGTTGACGGGCGTCCGTCAGCCCACACCCCTCACACGTACTGCTGCTGCTCCTCGTGGAGCTGGTCCTTGTCCTCCACGTCCTCCTGGAGAAGCCTCTGGTTCTGCTCTTTCAGCCTTTGGATTTGGTTCTGCAGGTCACGTTTTTCTCCCTCCAAGTTGCCCTTGAGGCGGGAGACCAGCTAAAACACAGATGGACAATGTCTCAAACACCATACGCTCCCGTGATTCCACTGCTGGGAATCGACATCCAAAAGGAGAAAAAGGCCACGTGCACAAAGGTGGTCATTTTGGTATGATCTACGTCAGCTGGCATGACCAATACGGCCAATGCCATGGGGATGGCCAAGCCTTCTGCCGCTGCACCGTCCAATCAGGCAGCCACTGGCCACGTGTGGCTGCTGAGCACTGAAAACGCAGCCAGTCTGAGCTGAGCCATAAGTGCAAAATATATAATAGGTTCTGAGGACTTAATAACAATTAAAAATAATGTAAAGTATCTCATTAATAAGCTGCCCGGTGTGTGTGTTTCTCAGTAGGTTGAGTGTCCCATTCACTAAGAAATCACCAGTGTAATTTCTGATTTGTGGTGAGCCGGCACGGCCATGGCATACTCAGCCCCAGGCTGCCTTATGTGCCAGGCCTGCTCAGCCTGGTTCAGTGACCCTGAGAGGGGTCAATGAAGGATTAAGAAAAGACAGCAAGAGAATGAAAGCTGGGTCTCAGTGGGATGCTGCTCCTCTGACATAGAGACAGCGCCAGCGTCCACAAGCCGTGTCTTTATTTTATAGCAGATGCCACGAGGCAAAGGAAGGGCGTGATCAAGATGTTGACAACATTCTCGTGGGTTTCAGTCCTACTCAACTACATGCACATGAACTCTATCACTCAGGCATGTGGGGCCACGTGTTCGGACCACAGGTTCAAGCTTACCACTGTAGCTGTTGGCTATAATTGTGCTGGGAAGGCTCTGCCCTCCAAGCTGGGCCTTGCACGTCGCAATGAGAGGACTGTGCCCTTTCATCAGTCCAAGGCTTGAACCTGTCCAAACACTGTAGCTGCGCCCCACACTGATCAAAGCACATGCCTGGGTTACTGGCTCCACTCCCCAGTAGAGGGCATGCAGTAGGCAGCTGATGGATGTTTCTCTCAAAAAATCAATAAAAAATCATATTATTTTAAAAAATCTCATTAATAAGCTTTTGGGGTTACATGTGATATTTTAGATATAAGGGTTAAATAAAACAGACCCCTACATTAATCCCACCTGATTCCTCTTACTTTTTGAATATGGCTACTAGAAAGTTGTCTGTACACAAAGAGGCGTGAAGCTGGACCTGAAATTTGGGCTGAGGCTGGCCAGCTCCTGCTCTAGAACATCATCGTGGTTGGTGTAGCAGGAAAGTCCCAAGCTTTGGCTTCAGACAAACGGGGTTCCAACCCACTACTTCAGAGGGACAAGGATGGGAACCCCAGCTCACAAGATCATTGTGAGAATTAAATGAGATGACACAGAGAGCAGAGTGCTCAGTCGAGAGGATGGAGATGAAACGGTACTTGGATGCTTCCATGCACCTCCCCGACAAAAAGCAAAAATCAGGGGAAAGGTGTTCTGTAGCACACCCCTGCCAGTCATGGTGTTCGTCCCAGTCAACTGCCTCTGGCTTCCTCTCTGCCTCTGAGTGACATTCACACACACCCTTTGAGCAGAGATGCCAATGAGGACCCATTCCCACCTGGCTGAGCCCAAGGCGTCAGCCCAGGGAACAGGCCCACCCAGGGTCCTGAGGCCCTCCAGCCCCAGGCCTCACCTGGAAGCGGTTGTCCAGCTCGGTCAGTGAGCTGTCCGTGCTCTGGAGCTCCTCCCTCAGCCAGTTGCACTGGTTCTGCCAGCAGTTCACCTGCAGCTGCGTGTCGTTCAGGGAGGTTCGCAGCTTCTTGTTGTCTGTGAGCAGCTGGTCCTGCTCCCCCTTCAGCTCCTCATACCGGCCCTGCCAGCTGTTCACTTCCTGCTGCGTGTCATTCAGGGACAGTTGCAGCTCCTTGTTGTCTTTGAGCAGCTCCTTGGTGAGGGCATACAGCTCCTTGGTGAGGGTGTACAGCTCCTTGTTGAGGGCGTACAGCGACTCTTGCTCTGCCTTCAGCCCCTCGTACTGGGCCTGCCAGTGGTTCACCTCCAGCTGCGTGTTGTCCAGGGAGGTTTGCAGCTTCTTGCTGTGAGTCTGCAGCTCCTCCTGCTGCCCCTTCAGCTCCTCGTACCGGGCCTGCCAGCTGTTCACTTCCCGCTGCGTGTCATTCAGGGACAGTTGCAGCTCCTTGTTGTCTGTGAGCAGCTCCTTGTATTCTGTGAGCAGCTCATTGGCATCGGCCTGCAGCTCCTTGTTGAGAGCGTACAGCTCCTCCTGCTGCCCCTTCAGCTCCTCGTACCGGGCCTGCCAGATGTTCACTTCCCGCTGCGTGTCATTGAGGGACAGTTGCAGCTCTTTGTTGTCTGTGAGCAGCTCCTTGTATTCTGTGAGCAGCTCATTGGCATCGGCCTGCAGCTCCTTGTTGAGAGCGTACAGCTCCTCCTGCTGCCCCTTCAGCTCCTCGTACCGGGCCTGCCAGATGTTCACTTCCCGCTGCGTGTCATTCAGGGACAGTTGCAGCTCCTTGTTGTCTGTGAGCAGCTCCTTGTATTCTGTGAGCAGCTCATTGGCGTCGGCCTGCAGCTCCTTGTTGAGAGCGTACAGCTCCTCTAGCTCCGCCTTCAGCCCCTCACACTGGGCCTGCCAGTGGTTCACCTCCAGCTCCCTTTCATGAAGGGAGGTTTGCAGTTCACTGGTGTGGGTCTGCAGCTCCTTGGTGAGTGTGTGCATCTCCTCTTGCTCCCCCTTCAGCCCATCGTACTGGGCCTGCCAGTGGTTTACCTCCAGCTGCCTTTCATGAAGGGAGGTTTGCAGCTCACTGGCGTGGGTCTGCAGCTCCTTGGTGAGTGTGTGCATCTCCTCTTGCTCCCCCTTGAGCCTCTCGTACCGGGCCTGCCAGTGGTTTACCTCCAGCTGCCTTTCATGAAGGGAGGTTTGCAGCTCCTTGTTGTCTGTGAGCAGCTCTTCCTGCTCCTTCCTCAGGCAGTTGCACTGGGCCTGCCAGCAGTTCACCTGCAGCTGGGTGTCGTTCAGGGAGGTCTGCAGCTTCTTAGTGTGGGTCTGCAGCTCCTCCTGCTCCCCTTTCAGCTGCTGGTGCAGGGAATTGGCCCTAGGGGTAGAGAGACACAAGGCCAAGGGCTGAGGCGCACTCCCAGGCACTGTCCCAGTTGTGCAACCTTAATCAAAACTGCAACCTCTCTGGGCCTCAGTTTTTTTCATGTGTTAATGAAGGGTTGAACAAAATCAGCGGTTTTCAAACTCTGTTCATTGGGGTTCGAGGAGGCTACCCCAGGTACCCCACTGCCAGCTGGGGTAGAACAACAGGCAGGCTCGGACACCACGGCAACAGAGCATCCCTGTTAAAGTCCTTTCTATCTGAGGCTTTGGCACATCTGCCTACTTGGAAAAAGGGTTCTTTGATTCAAACATTTAAACACTGAATCAGAACATTACTGCTCTAAGACTCTATGTCTATATCCAGCTCTTCTCCCCAATTCCAAGCCCCTTTCTAATTTTAACTACTGAGATAAATAAAATAGAAGATTCTGGAGTGTTACCTATATCCACTTAAATCATCATCATCATCATCATCATCATCATCATTACCTGGGATTCCTTGGGGTAGATTATACCAAAAAAGATCATATGACCAGAGGCTCATGGACTCAATGTGAACACAGGTGTGCGAAGTTTGGCTCACACAGCTTTTTAATTTTTTTTAACATTTATTTATTTTATTCTATTTTATTTCATTTTAAAGTGTGTATGATTTTATTAATTGATGTCTCTCCAATAAAGACAACTAAAAAAAATAAAATAACATAAAAAAGAAACAGAACAAGATAAAAAGATTCGCCATTGTGGTCCTGTGAATACTCGCGGGTTAGGTTTAAGGGTCCCTGGCCTCAAATATGTCTCCAGGTCCTCCCATTCCTCTGTCCTGCCCAAAAAAGCAGATTTAATAAAAAACACAAACAAAACAAAAAAATAATTACTGTATCAGCATTCCAAACTTTTAAGGTACCCATCAACATTCAGATATCTTTTAAGGTACCCATCAACATTCAGATATCTTCTTCTCAGGGAAAAAAAACAACAAAAAAACAAACAAAAACAAAAACAAAAAAACAACAACAAACATACAGAAGGAAGACCTGGCAGCCCCGCCTGCCTCCCAGCTGACAGCCTCTATAGCTGGGCTGTATTCTCCACCAGGGCCTGGTCTATTGCTGACTCTCCTTCCCCACCTGCTGGACCTGCCCGGCCACTGCAGGCAGCTGAGTTTACTCAGGGCTGTAGGAAGGAAGGGTTCATATGGTCACGCCTCTGGGTTGAGGCAAGACTTGGATTCGAATCCTGCCTGTGTCACTAACTAGGAGCATTGACCTTGAACAAGTTGTTTAATCTCCCTGAGCCTGTTTCCTCCTCTGTTGCTGTGGATTTTTTAAAGGATAACAATAGCTCAGTCAATTCTTGTGATTCACAGTATAATGTTCTGCCCAACCACGTGAACCCTGAATTAGTGAGTACTGAAACTATTCCCACCGGTTCCTGGGAGTCTCTGGTCACGTTTTGTCAGCTCATCAAGACATAAAGACGCCTCGTGTAATACACTCAGAGCCAACAGCACCATACCTGGGCCCGGATGACCCTTGTGTGCCACTCGAATATTCCCCGTGAGGCCCAGCGCAGCCTTGCACTTGGGAACACTAGACAGCACTTCAGCACTCCATTTGGGGGCCATTTCAAACAGCGAAATCGCCTCCAAAGCACACAAAATAGAACACCATGGCACTCAGTGGCCCATGAAGAGGACGCTGGTAGGTGAGAGCTGAAACAAGTCTGGGGTCAAAGGCCTTGTTCAACCTCAGCTGCAAATGTGCACATCAGGCAACTCCAGTATCTCCCACTCTGGGCACGTCCATGACAGGCCACGGGCACTGATTTGGGGGTCACCAGTGCATTTCAGCCAGGATGTGAATTCACAAATGGGAATGCGTGAATGCTGAGGACCACGCCCCCTCCCTCATGGGATCGCTGGTGTGAGAGGATGCAGGTACCCCTGCCCGACAGTCATCAGCATCATAACTGTGGGAGGGGAGACTGTCCAAACCGAGACAATGCCCCATCCCAGCTGCTGAGTCCTTCCTTCCAGCCACCAGCTGGAGGCCCCTTTACCTTGTTCCCACCAGCTGCTTCCAGGGCAGGGTTGGTAAAAATGCACCATCACCAGGGGTCTCACTTGAGCTCAGCTCAGCGGGTGCTGAGTGAGTGGGTCTGAATGACATCCTGGCAGAGGCGCTGCAGGGGGACTGGTGGTTACCTGTCCAGCTCTCGCTGCAGCCTCTGGTTCTCCTCGGCGGCCATGGCACTCGTCATCTGCTCCTGCTGCAGAGCCTCCCGCTCGGTGGTCAAGAGCGTCCCCAGCTGCTCCAGCGCCGCCTTATGTTGGAGCTGGTCCTTGTATCTGTTGAAGGGAAACACACCCGCTAGGAATGGAAACCCAGGGAGACCTCAAAGCCTGGGTGAGCGGCTTCTCTCTGCAGAGCTGAGGGAGAGGGGGATCCGCATGGTACAGGGCTGGACAGAGAGAGGGGACAGTCACTGGGCCACCTCCGGGGGTCTCCTCCAGCCCAGGAGGCAAGTCCTCCCTCCTCCCACCCGACGTGTCTCCATGGACCCTTCCAGTCCCTGTCAAAGCAGCCTCCCTCCTTCATCCCACTGGGAACAAAACCACTGTTTTATGAACTCCACGCCCTTCTCAAAGAAACCACTGCAAACACAGCAGAATTCCACCGCCCATAACAGCTGATCCCCCTCAATGGGCCCTGGGTGAGCCCTCCGCCCGAGCTCAGGAACACGACTCTTCTTGCTCTGATCCAGGCAGCTTGGGGGCCAGAGTCTTGCCTGGTGGGGCCCAAGCAGCCATCATGGGCAACTGCACACCCTCATGGCTCCTCAAGGCACCCCCAGTCCAGCCCTTGCCCTTGCTCTCCCACAGCCTCCCCCTCAGCTCGGGCTTTTATTTCCTTCCTGTCTCAGTCTGCAGAGGGTCCCACACAGCCTCTCCGGAGGGCAGCAGAGCACAAGAGGGAGCCCCTGACCAGCCCCAGGCTGTTCCTCCTCCTGCAGGAACCTTCCCTGTTCAGGAGACTCAGGGGCCTCCCCAGGTCCAAGGTGGAGACTGAGTCATCACCTTTCAATCTTCCCCAGGCAGGCAAAACCCTTTCCAGACCCCCTTCCTGAGGTGTCCACACCCAGAGACAGGCTGACAGAGTCCACCCAAGTTCCAGGGTTTCAGCCCCTGCCTGCAGCCCTCCATCCAAGCCCACCCCATATCAGCTGTACTTGTACCATCTGCCTGGAGCCAAGACTTGTGCGGACTCAGACACACACACACCTGCTTGGTCGGCTGTTGGAAGACAAACATTCCTTCCTGTGGCCTTTAGCCACAAGTGGAGGCTGCCCAGACATGGGAAATGGAAGGTGGGGGTGATGGCTCTGCTGGGCTTTCAGGGCGGCGATCTTTCTCATCCAGGTTTGACAAACAGGGCTATGGACCATTAGGGTCCCCACCTCCTGCTTCCCTGTTGTGTCTTGGAAAAGCACAGGATCAAGCATATCGCAACCATCAGTAACCACCCTCCTGCAGGGCAGAAACTGCGAGTGCTTCTCCCCACTGAATCCCGGGTACGAGGCTTGACACCCAGTGCATGTGCACCAGGGGAAGGAAGGAGCGAGTGTCTCAGTCAAGTGTCAGGTGAAATGAATACAGAGCCCCCGGCCTGTGTTCCAGGCACCTCCACCTCTAACCTGCAGCCCTGCTGCAGTCACACCAAGGGCCTCCAGCTATCTGTCCAACCAGCAAAAACCACTGAATCACACAGTAGGTCCACCAAGCAAGGAGTCATAGGCAGAGCAATGAACTCCTCCCTCAGACCAGTCAAATGCCACCTGTACAAACCTTCCCATGTTAACAGCCATAAGAATATATCCACACGGTTATCATTGAGGGTAGGGCCCGCAGCACCTGGTGAGGGGTGGGCACCACAGGAGGCTCCCATCAGTAGTCAGCTGGGTGCATTCAAACCATGTTAGACAGCACCAGGCGCCCAGTGGGTGCTCACTAAGCATCTCATGAACACAGGATGGGTGCGGAGGAGGCAGAGATGGAGATGCCAAGAGGCAGAAGATGCTCATTCTGGCTGGAAGAAACGAGAGTCTGATAGGAGCAGACATCTCGGCACCCCCGAAGGATGGGCATCTGGGTGGAGAAAGGGGTGGAAGGCTCTGGGGAGAGTCCACAGGAAGCACTGGGTGAGTGTGTAAATGTATGTCATCTCCCCCAAGTTCATGCAGCAGCAGGCGCCCTCTGCAGGCTCTGCAGGCTCAGTGCCCTCCTGGTCCCTGTGATGCCAAATCCCTGCACCTCAGCTGCTCCCAGGGAGCCCCAGCCTTTGCCTAGCATCTTGCTGAGGCAGAGGCCTGGGAAGAACTCAGCAGGGACAACTCACAAGCACAGGAAGTGGACAGCTCCCTCCTGGGCTGCTCCAAGTGTGGGAGAGCCTCTCTTTAGCGCATCTCTCCCTCTCTCCCCCACCACATTGGAGTCCTCTGTACATCTCACTTCCCCTAGGCTCTGGTTCCCAGTGCACCTGCTGGGGTCATTGCAATCAGGGATCTGCCTGGCAGGAGCTCAGACGAAGTTGGCTGACAACATGCACACAAAGCCCTGATTTTGAAAAAGTGCAAAGTTAAGATTTATGCATTTAAGGTACATCAATTTTACCTTAAAAAGGTATATGGAGAGTCAGAGGTAAAGATGACATGAGAATGGCAGAGTATTGGTAATGCTGCTGCAGGTGCGGGGAACACGGGGTTATCACTATACTAGTCTGTACACGTCCATATATTCAAAACTTTCCAAAATTAAAAGTAAAAAAAGAAAATCAGAAGTGCAGACTTTGAGACTTGGACAGGGAAAAGGCCTGGGAGCTAGATAAGGCACGCCCCTGAAAATTGGCAGCTGTGGTGACTTCTCCTCCTGGTCCTTGGTTTGGAGAGGAAAGGAAGAGGGGGTAGGAATCCCCCAGGAGCTGGGACCCCAATGCTGACACCTGGTTTCCCTGAACCGGGATTAGTGGGCACACCCTTCTCCCCTGGGGGACCCTCCTGCCCCTCAGTCTCCAGCCACACCAACTCCACATCGCTGAGGGTGAAGGTGGATTTACTTCTCTTCACTGTGAAGCAGCGGGACCAGAGGAAACATGAGGGGCCAGAGTGAAGGGGGGACAGGAGCCCGGGGAGCCTGTCCCTCACCCCCAGCCTCAGGCACCCACCTGTCACTGAAAGCCTTGCTCTCCAGCTTCAGGGTCCGACTCAGCAGTGTCTTCTGGCGGCGGTACTTGTCCAGAAGGGCCTCGTGCTCCCTAGCCAGGCGCTCGTGGAGCGCGCCCAGGCACGCGTGTTCCTGCTGCAGGGCCTTGTGGGCTGCCGCCAGCTGCTGGTGCTGGAGCTGCGTGTTCTGCTCTGTGAGCGCAGTGAGCGAGGCGCTCTGGGAGCTCAGAGTGGAATTTTCCACCTGCTGGGAGGGAGAAGGGGATGATGCCTCACCAGGTGCAGGCCCAGGGGGACCACAGACTCCGGATCCCCACATCCCCACACGGAGTGAGCAGGTCAAGTGTCGACACCAAAATAGCAGGACCCTCAGGAGAGGCAGCACCCAGCCGTGCTGAGGACAGTTCTCCCTGCACTCAAGGAGCTGCTCTGGGAAGGCCCAGGGCAGAAACGGACTGCCCCATGGGCCTAAGCTTAGTCCTGGGCCCCTCTCTGCACATGTGACCTTTCTTGGCAATTTGTGCCCTTTCTCTGGATAAGCTCCTTGGGTACCCTCTCTGATCACTTTGAAAAGTGCATGGAAAATCAGTGAGGACATAGAGAACCTGAACAGCACTACCAACCCATTTCTCCAATATTTACACAACACCCATCCAATCGAATTCAAGCCACCAGAAAGTTGACCGGGGAGGAATCCGTCCTAACTCATTCTGAGGCAAGAATTACCCTGGTGTCCAGCTGCTTGTCCTGCTCCAGGCCCTCGGGCTGCAGGGTGTCCAGAGACGTCTGCAGCCTCTGGTTCTCCAGCAACAGTTCCGGGCTCTCCCGCTCGAGGGCGTGGACCCTCTCGGGGGCTGTCGTCAGGGCGCTGACCTCCATGGCCAGCTTCTCGATCTCCTCCTGCAGGCGATGCAGCTCCTGCTCCAGCTTCTGTGTCCGCACCACGTGCTCCTTCACCCGCACCTTCCTGTGCTCCAGCTCCTGTGCCTGCGCCGCCTGCGCCTTCACCTGCTCCAGGTCCCGGCACAGCTGCCGCCGCTCCCACTCCATCATGGTCACTTTCCTTTTGGTGTCCGTCACCGTCTGGAGGAGCACTTTTTTCTCAGTCTTCTGGCCCTTCATGCGGGCCTTGCTGCTGGTCTGTGAACTATCCCGCAGTGAACGCACCAGTTGTTTAAGATCCTTGAACTGCAGGAAAACACAATGGAAATGACACAGGCGTGATTTCGGTCCAAATTGGAGACCTAAAGTGTAGGCCTGAAATGCCCATTTCATCATGGACCCAAAGGACGTCCTAACGTTTCCCAAAGGCCTGATGTGGACAGAAGGTGAAGGCACGGAGATCCCCACCCAGACAGTTCCAGTCTAAACACTTTCAGAGAAGCCAAATGACTTAGAAACAAAAACCACATCTTCTTTTAAACAATGAAAGTGATTTCCTTGGTGCTTTTTACCCTGGTTCACAGTGGCTCGAGAGCTGACCGCCCACCTCTGTGGCCGCCCCTCACGCCACTCTCCCCTGCAGACATTGCACATGATCTTCCCTCTGCTGTGAATGCTCACCTGCCTCCACCCGCGGCCTCCAGCATCACTGGCTCCTTCTCATCCTCCAGGGCTCAGTGTGATTGACAGCTCCTCAGGGAAGCCCTGCACCATGATTCTAAATGTCCTCCACCTAATAAGACTCTCCCTGGACCCACGTATATTCCCTCAATAGCACACGTCTCAAGTCACCTGTCGTTCCACCTCCTAGACTGGAAGCCATATTGGGGGAGGGTAGATGCATGCCTCTTAAGTCTACACAGCACCTCCCCAAGCCCCTTTTCTGCAATACTAGAGAGGCTGAAGAACTCAAGTACCTGATACCCAGCCTCCCTTGCAGCTAGGGTTAGTCATGTGTCAGGTGTGGCCAATGAGATGTCCACAGAGGATCCCGGGAGGCCTTCCCTCTGTCTCTTCACACTCCACATTCTTCCTGCCCACTTCTTGGTGAGGTACAACAGCCACTGCCAAGACTGGCAGAGCAGGAAGAGAAAAGCCTGGTTTCTGGGTGGCGTCCCTGAGCCGCTGCCCCAGCACTGGGCTGCCTACCCTAGGACTTCCTGTGGGGTGAGGCAGGTCAACCCTGGAGGTTATCCAAGGCTCTGAGTGTGAAGCTGGACATTGGAAGGGGGATCTTTGTCCTACGGGCTGTCCCATGAGCTGCAGGACATTTAGCAATTTAGCAGCATTCTGGCCTCTCCCACCACAGCCTGGAGCACAGCCAGGAGCACCTCCCCTCTCCTCCCCCAAGTCATGACAATCATGAACAAGATGGCCAGTGATCTCCAGCCAGTGTGGGTCAATGCTTGAGCATCAACCTATGAACCAGGAGGTCACGGTTCGATTACCGGTCAGGGCACATGTTCAGGTTGCTGGTTCAATCCCAGTAGGTGGCATGCAGGAGGCAGCCGATCAATGATTCTCTCTCATCATTGATGTTTTTATCCCTCTCTCCTTCTCCCTTCCCCTCTGAAATAAATAAAAAATAGATTGAAAAAACAAAAAGATTGCCAGTGTCCCTGGGAAGCAATATCTGTCCCCGCGCCCCTGCTGTGGTTGGAATTGCTGGTGTGAGCTGCAGCTGAGGGAAGAGACTGGTAACCCGGGAATCACTGCTGGACTCCCAGGACAGCCTATGGTCCTGGACTCTCCCTCTTGCAGGCAGGGGCGCCAGGGGAGGCATGGCGCTGGAGGGCCTACCTCCTGGGCTTCCTCAGCCTTCAGGGTCTCGATGTCACGGAGCAGCTGTTCTCTCTCCTCCACCAGCTCCTCACAGAGAGCCGCCAGATCCCGGCTGGTCTGCTTTTCTCTTTCCATCTGGACTTGCCAGTCTTCAGTCTGCGGAGCCAAAGACCCAGCCCATGCAAAAGTCCGTTTCAGGGAGTGAACTGTGTTTTAAAGCAAACCCGAAACCTGTCAGCCCCACGGAACACTTTATCAGGCCTTTTCTTAAGGGAAACCTTCTTGCCCACTTCCTGGGGAGGTACATCAGCCACTGCCAAGGCTGCAGAGCAGGAAGGGAGAAGCCTGGCTCCTGGGTGGCGTCCCTGAGCCGCTGCCCAGGTCAGGCCTAGTTGTGCAGTGAGCTCCCCATACCCTGGACCATCACCTCTCAGCCCATGGTATACACTTCCAGCTCATGGTAGAGTAAAAGGCCATGGACACCCATCGGTCAGCTTCCCTCCCAGCTTTCCACTGCTCACTCTCAATGCTTCCGTCTTAGGCCGTGTCCACTACTGTCCTGAGGGTCAGGCCACATTCCTGGGGCCAGCAGCCACCACTGGATGTCCTATAGGGACTTCACCCAGTTGGTGACATTCCTATTCATCCAGATGCTCTGAGGGGTCCTCTGCTATCTCTCTCCCTCCTCTCCCCTCCAAGTAAATTGACCACCAAGGCCTGTCCTCATTCCCCATGTGGCTCCCCCTCGACACCCCACTGCTGCCCAGGCCAGACCAGCTCCGACCTGCCTGGACGACTGCCCAATCAGTGGCCTGACACGGAGCTCTTCTGTGGGAACCACCAGTGCCCACTCCCTGAACATGAAGTGCCTGGACCCGCACGTCTCACACTCTGTGCCTGACACCTGAACACCGTGATGGATGCAGATTCAGACTCAGGGTGGGCCCTGAGGTGCGACTCCCAGGCGAGGCCCGTGCTGCTGTCCCTTCCCACTGACAACAAACTCATGACCACAGGGGACGGGAAGAGGGTCATTCCCTGCTAACGATGTGACTGTGAGCAGGTGTCCTTAACTGACAGTGCCAGCAAGCAGCAGGCATGGGTGCCAGCTTCTGTCAGGGTGACATGCTCAGCTCACACCTGGCAGGGGGCAGGTACAACAAGAGCTGACCCCTCCTGAGAGCGCCAGGCCCCTCCCACCCTCAGAGCTTCTGACATGGTCATTCTGGGCTGGGGCCCAAGAGCCTGCATTTGACTTTTGACCCTGATGCTGGTTTGGGATGATGGCTCTAAAGCTAAAACAGAGGAGCCCCACGATCCAGATCAGGTGGCTCTCAGAGCTTTTAGACACCTGAGACCTCAGGCCACTGACTAGAACCTCTGGGGGCAGGACCTTCAGACACCCTGCAACCCAGTGAGCAGCAGGACCGAGAGCCGGCTCCATTCACCAGGCTGGGGGTGGCCTGGTACAGGCAGGTTGACAAACTCCTGGAAGGATCGCTGCTCTGATGCCAGCTCTGCCTACTTTTCCTGGGCCGAGGCCGCCCTGCCTTTATCTCACAGGTCTGGGCACTGTCTCCAGACTCCTAGGAAGTATCAGGCAGGGAGCTTCTTCCCCATGAGGGGGAGGGCCAGGCACAGTGGGGCTCATATCCGTGCCCTCACAGCACCCTGTGGGCACACCCAGCCCCCTGCCCCAACATGGGGACCCGAGGACGGGGCAGCCCCACCCAGCCAGGGTCAACAGCAAAAGGCGCTGCAAGGAGCTATGTGTCTGAGTCTTTCTCACAAGTGAGAACACCTTTCTTCTCCTTCCTGATCGCTGCCTCACTTCCTAGCACCAGGTCTGGGCTCAGCAGGAAGCAGGCATCTGCCCTGATGGCAGCGCCTGCTCTGGAGCTGGCCCTGAGGGGGAAGGCCCTGCACAGCTGTCAATCCCCCTCATTCAGAGAAGGACACCAGCCCAGGGAGTCCAGTGATCTGCCCAGAGCCCCACAGTGAGGATGCGGCAGAGCCGAACGCACCGCAGTGGGCCGACCCCAGGCCTGCTCTCTCAGACGGGGCCTGGGGTGTGTGCCCCCCAACCTCTTGCCTTGTTCACCCCCCTCCCTGTCTTACTGTTAATCCTTCTCCCCGCTGCCCCCCATCTGTCCCAGTGAAAGGAATGTTATGTCCAACCTTTGCATATCTGGCATGGCTGCTTCTTGTCTGAAGCTGTGATTGCCCCATGCCCCCCCAGCACCCCCCACCCGCTGGACATCCCCATCTTTCTCTGCTTCTGTTTGCCGTGGAACTGGAACTCTCACTCCTGTCCTTCCCTGAAGGCCCTCCCTTCCCCTAGGGCAGCGGTTCTCAACCTGTGGGTCGCGCACAATGAAAATACATCCTGCATATCAGATATTTACATTACGATTCATAACAGTAGAGGAACTACAGTTATGAAGTAGCAATGAACATGATTTTATGGTTGGGGGTCACCACAACATGAGGAGCTGTATTAAAGGGTCGCGGCATTAGGAAGTTTGAGAACCACTCTGAGAGCTCACTGGGCTGAGATGGTTTCCTGTCTTCCTCAAAGCACCAGGCTTGGGCCGCGGGCTCCTGTGTGGAGGCTCCAGGTCCCCAGAGCACGCGGGTGCCAGGGGCCTGCCATCAGCCTCTGTGCTGCGCTTGTGTTCCCACGATAGGCCCCAAAGGGCTGCCCTCTTCCTAAGAGGAATGCAGTCTGAGGATGTCAGTGCCAAGTGAGGGTGGGGGGCGCACCCTCTCTAAGGTCCACAGAAAGGTTATGAGTTACAGGGAAGGAGGTGAACTTCGGGAACTAAGGTTTACACAGACCGAAGGGAGCCTACATCCTGGGCGACACTGGGTGGTGGGAGAGCCGAGCTGGCACCGGGGGCCTGGGACTCCAAGCCGCCTGTCCTGGCTGACCCTGGTCCCTTCTTCTCAGACACCTCCCAGAGGGCCACGTTGTCTGGACGTGTCCAAGATGGGCCTGTCCTGGCTCCAGGGAGGTCAATGTCAGGCCACGTCCCCTGTGGTTTTTAGCTGATGGCCCAGATGCACCATCGATCCAACATTAGGGAGGACCCATGATGCAGCCAGGCCCCAGCGGGCTGAGCAGGACAGGGAGGAGAGCAGAAGGGCCGCCTTCGCAGGGCTCCTGGCAGCAAACAAGGGACAGTGCTAGTCTGGGAACTGTGGCCCCTCCCTCCCACCAGGGGCTCAGAGCCAAGACAGGTCTCTGAGGGCTGTGGCAGGACTGCCCTGGGGTCCTACAGGGAACTGATCAGGAGAGGAAGTGGGGATGGGACCCGAGAGACAGGGCTAAGGAGTCATGTGGGGAGGCGGCAGCCACCACCTGTCCTGTGTGTGCGGAGGAGGGACCGGAGTGGACGCCGAGGGCAGGAGAAGCATCAGAGATCATTTCTCAGCCCTGCCGGGAGCTGGGCCAGAGGCTACAGCGCAGGCCTCTGCAGCTCACCCCTGAGGACCCGCCCCGTTGGAGGTTCTCATCTTTCTAAAGGTCAAGCCTTTCTATGTCGGCAGAGGTTGAGCTGCCATTTACAGAGGCATTCACTGTGCCCGCCCACATGAATCTAAAACCCAGGCTGTCTGGTGGCTTTCCCTGAGCTGCGCTGCACAGAGTGACGCGGTACGAGGAAGGCCTTCCTCCGGGCCCCCAGGGAGAGGACACGCTGCTTGGCCGCTGCTCTGCTGCGAGGCGCACGGAGCCTCAAAGGACGAGAAGCCTGAGTCACGGAACCTCGGACGCCCCACGAGAGGCCTGGAGAAACCACTGCACAGGAGGAGGGGCGGTCCCAGCCTCACCCAGAGATGAAGTTCCAGCAGAGCTGTGACCAGCGGCACCCAGGTCTCCGGTCTGCAGCCCACGTCCCTGCCATTGCCGGGGCAGCCTCAGCAAATGACGCTGGCAGGACCACTGGGCCGGTCGGGACAGACACCCAGACACCTGAAAGCACCAGTCCTGACACGTGGTCAGCAAGCAAGAGTGACCTTGCGCCTTCCTCACCCGGAATCCGGGCACCCGTCAAGGTGTGCTCAGAGCCCGTGACGCAGCTGTGTCACCCGTGTTGGCTACATGGACTGAGGCCCTCTGACCCAGAATGACCTGCACAGGGAGGCTGTCACTAGCCTCTCAGGGCCCTTCTTGCCATGTGAATGGGGTCCTGGTAACTGTAGGATGAACCTGGCTGGTAAGCCTGTCTGTCCTCCCAGATGTCTGTTCTACTGTGCTACTGGGAAGACCTGGTTTGTCCAGAAAGGCAATGCAGTCCAGCCATCTCCTCTTCCTCATCCTCTCGACCGAAAGGAGAGAGTGGGCACTGCGCTCCTGTCACCAGCAGCGAAGCCCTGAAACGGCCCATCCATGGTCTCCACACTGGAGCAATTCTTCCATCGCTGCTTCTCTCCCGGGCCCGCCTGATGGTTTCTAACAGGGCGCTGCTCTCCTTCCATGAGGCACTCACCACGGGCTGGACCCTCTGCCTGCACTAACTCACACCATCCTCACCACACCTACTGGTGGGTGCATCGCTAACCCCATTTCACAGATGAGGGCAGCGAGGCACACAGAGGTCCATCGTGTGCGGTCTCACTGCTGCAGGGACTCCTCATGCTGCCTCGTGACGCCTCTCCAGGAGGCTTCCTGTCCCCCTACCATAACAGTGGCTGCACTGGACTTTGCCTGTCCCCCAACTGTGCATGCTCACCGACACCTGGGTGCTCCCCCTGGCCACTTTCATGCCTGTATGTTCTGGGCACCACCCACGGGTACCTGCTTTCTGAGCTGCTGGTTCTCCTTCTCCAGCTCCCGGCGCTGGAGGCTGCTCTCCTGCAGGGCCAGGGAGGCGTCGCGCAGCCCCTGGATGGTGTCCTGGAGGCTCTGCTTCTCCTTGTCCAGCTTCAGGAAGCAGCTGGAGGCTGAAGAGCAAAGTGGAGTCAGAGCCCATATTCCAGGAGCCTCAGCTTCTGCTCTCTGCCCCCGGCCCTGAGATGGCCATCACCCTGAGCCCTAGGCTTGAGGGTCTGGGATGGTCAGCTGGGTGCCCTTCCTTTTTCCAAGGGTGCTGTTGCTGTCTGCATCTGAGAGTTCCTCGGGCGGTTATGGCCCCTCTGCTTTCTCAGCTGGGTTTGTTAGGGGAGCAAGCAGAGCTTAAGAAGAAAGCAGGTGATGGTAGAGAGGAGCCAATGCAAACGTTCAAGACAGTGGAATTGCTGGCACCACTTTCTGCCACGTTTTAACCTGACCGTGAAGCCAAGGATTTCAGAGACTAACGGAGATGGCAAAGAGAGTGAGCTCTCTGTGCCAGACTCAGAGTGGTGGGAATCCAGGTGGCTCAGCCGAGGGTGTAGCGGGGACACGATCATTGACCGCATGTCTGTGGGTGGAAGAGGCTATGGGGCGCATATGCCCAGTACTCGCCATCTCTGGGTAAGGTCCTTCAGTCAGAGATTTCATTTTGTACTTTCACAGTTGCATTGAAAGAGAATGAGACAGTGTATCCAAATTGCTTTTAAAATTCTAAGTGAGATGAAAACATAAGGTAGAAAAAGGCAATGTCCTCCTTTGCTTTTAAACAGCTTCAATGCGGAACAGAAAGGGAGCACAGACCTGAGAAGAATGGGAGTTCGCGGCCCCTCCCTGCCGCCAGCAGGCGTGTGACTTTGGGAAAGTCCCGGGGCTTGTTCAGGAGGAAAACATGACTGTCTGAGGGGTCAGGGTTGTTCCCTCGCCTGTCCCTCCAGGCCACACACTCAGCTCTGGGAGCCTTATCACACTGTACTGCTAGTAGGGCTGCTCACGAGCACCCCAAGAAGCAGAGCAATGGGTATCTTTGGATAAGACATGGGCGAGGAGAACAGTGATCCTTTGTTAGGGCCCCGTGGGCCAGGCACAGCCTAATGCTTCACTGCCTCCTCTCACAAGATACCCATAGCAATCCTGTGAGGCAGCTTCATTACCCCCATTTTTCAGATAAGAAAACTGAGGTGCAGAAGAGGTCACCTGGCTAACACGTATAGGAGCCAGGACTTTAAACCAGGCCTTTCTGACTCAAGAAGCCACCACCCCAACCACACAAAGTACGTCCACGCTTTGTTCGTGAGCTGCCAGCTGAGCAGTAGGAGTTGGGAACACGAAGAAGAAGTCAGTCAGTGAAAGGCCTCACAAGCTGCACTGAGCATCTGGATCAGGGAGGCTTTCCAACCCCATCAGCCACCTTGGTCTCTAACAAGCACATCTGGTCTGAGCCAGGCCCTGCCAGCTGGCACCACTTCTGTGTCCCACCAGGGGGCAGTGTGTTCCCCAGGAACCTGAACTCCCAGAGCCTGGGTACCCAGGACTGGGGAGACACCAAACCAAAGAAAGAACTAACTTCTCACACAGACTCGCAGTTCAGTGAACTGATTTTAGGTTTGGAGCGGATGGGACGCCTTGAAGAGAAGGAATACCCAGCTGCTTTCAACAGCCTTTCCATGACGCTGAGGAATGTTGCTCAGAATTGAAAAAGCAGCCCCTCCCCAAACCAACCTAAGGCCCTCCTGGCTCTGTAGAGCTCTAAGCAAACCCTAACCTGCACTCTCAGGTGCACGTGTGCTATTATTGGACACAGGAACTGGCTTGTTGTTTGCCGGGTGCTGAGGCTCCTGCTGCACTGCCGGCCACCACACCCACGTTTCCTGGCCACCCCCTCACCTCCTCTGGGGGCTGGGAGGGGGCCAACACCAGAGGGAGTGGAAGAGGCCTGGGTCCCCTGAACAGCAGCCACTGAGCAGCCCCAGCCCAGGAAGACGGAGAGCAGACCATACCCATCTGTCCGATGATGAAATCAACGGAGGAAACCATGCCCCGGGTACAACTATCATGGAGGCGAGTGACCACTGGGGACGCCTCCTGCATCCCGAGCTTCCACTCCTCCCCCGACAGATCGAAGACCCCCCTGGGCATCAGCGTGCTGTCACCTGGAAGCTCCTGGCACTGGCTGAATGGAAGCTGAGAAAACTGGCAGCACTTCCTTCGCATTTCGCGGCCTGACTCAAGGTGGCCAGGCCCTTCATGTTCTGGGGGAGAATTGCAATGACACAGTTCCAAATGGCCCTTCAATAAAACCCTATTTACTTGGGTAGAGGAAGGGTTGACACATGAGTTTCAGAGCCAAGGGCTCAGCTCCCTGGGTAAGAGAGGATCCACAGCCAGGCTGGCTCTCAGCCACCAGGGGCTGCTGCTTACCCTCTGACAGCTGCTCCAGCTCCCAGTGCAGGTGGGCGGACTCCTCCACACTCTGCCCTTGTGCAGTCTTGAGGGCCATGATCTCTTCCCGCAGCTCCTCAAGGCATTTCTGGTCTGTGTCCCGGGCCTAGTGCAGGAAGTGGGGGTGGGGGGTGAGGATGTGGACTGGGGCACGCTCTGGAAAAGCCCTGGCCCCCGTGCATCTGTCCTCATTCCCTCAGGATGAAGGGCCTCCATGCCCCTGCTCAATTCCAAAAACACAGCTGCACAGAAACGACTCCAGTACATGGCCCAGCTGTGAGACTTACAGCCACTAAAAGGTATGCTGACCCAGTGACCTAGGGGATGAAGACACCCGAGGTCTCTGAGGGGTGTCTGAACAAAGTGACATACAGCGCAGGGCTTTAGAGCAAGTGCTATGGTGACGGCTGCTCTGTGGCCCCTTAGCAGGCCTAATGCCTTGGAAAGGCCGTAGGGACTCACATCACAGCTCAACCCACATCATAAACGCCAGGGAGACCCTTTTTTGCAACAGAGGCCCAACCCCTCCATCCTCACAGGAAAGCAACACAGCATCAGGCCTCTCTGTGTTGGAGGCTTCAGTGGTGCCCACTCAAGCCACTGAGCTTAGCAAGCGACTCTCCGCCCTCAGAGCATCACTGTGTTGGCAGCAGCACCGATCCAGTAGCTGAACATCAGAGAAGGGCACAACATGAACCTAAAACTGCCCCCATCTCTGCTACACGTGGTGACCACAGCTTGTCCTACCAATTGTAGGTGGTGCAGCCTCGATTTCAGCTGCACATTCTCCTCCTCCCGCTCGAATAGCTTATCAATCCAATACCAAATCCAATGGTCCTGGAGATGGCCCTCGGTGTCCATGGAAAAATATTCGTCTCCAGTCGGCACCTGGTCAGCAAGAACACACATGAGCGCCATCAGGTTAAGGCCCCTGATCATGACAACAGCTCTTCCAGTCACTGGGCCCAAACCAACAACCTAGGGATGACCCTGCTGCCACGGGAAGCTCTGTCTCCACTTTTGAGCCCCTGCCCTTCTCCATTAGGCCAGGCCAGATGGAAAAATCCCCGCAGGAAGACACTGTTTAAATTCGGGAAGGGAACACTGTGAGAGTGTCTGACATGTACAGCCTCCATGGTTGGACGCGTGCACCTGCTGACAGGTGTGGGATGTGGCTGAGCCACTTTCTTAAACAAGGAAGGGGTGGGGCTGAGAGTCTGTCCTGGCTTTGAGGGCCGAGTCTAGGCCTCTCTCAGTCACTCCACTGATCTGGGTCATGGAACAAAATTCAGAGGAGCTTTTGTTCAATAGCAGGTCCTATCTGAACATGTCACACACCTACTCTTAGAGAAACAACAGCTCTGGGCTGTTTCCCGGCAATGAGGGTCTGTAAGACACAACAAGCAAACCAGTACTATGGCCTCTGTGTGCCAGGCACATGCTGGGGGTGGAACACAATGGTGGGGCCCCTACAGGCAACCTCATGGGCGGCGTCCACTGCACTCACTCCTGTCCCAGTGCCCAGCACACACAGTTCAGCTCATCCCCCTCATCTCTGGTCCCGCCCCACCCCCACAAGCCTTCCCAGCGCCACTCAGTCTCAGGGGGACTGAGTCTCCCCGGAATGCCCTCAGAGTCTGCAAGCACGCATCCACGGGGACATGCCCATTTCTCTTGGCGGGCTGTTTTCCAAGGCTTGCCCCACTCACGGGTTCTAACACCTGGGAGCAGGCCAGTAGCTCCTGTTTATCCATCACGTGTTCATTTCCCCGCACGGGCCAGAACCCCGGATTCTCGGTAGAGGGGAAACCGTGCACCTACCGCCAGTGGACACGGTTCTGGTCAAAGCCTGGCAGCTGGAAGGGTTTGGTCAGTGACTCTGGCTTAACCTCGCAGCCCCCTTCCTGCCTGTTCCTGGCCCTGCACTAGGTGCTCTCTGTCTCTGCCACATTCACTCTTCACAACAGCCCCCAGAGGGAGGCAGGGACAGTCCCTTCCTACACACGAAGAGGCTGACTTGGGTCAATTAAGGAATGAACCCCAAGTCACAAAGCCAGCCAGGGGTGAAGCTGGGCTTGTATTCAGGCAGGAGAGGTCCAGTCCTGTTTCTTCACTGCCCTCAGCAGCCTTGCACCTTATCCTTAAGGAGTCCGCGTGGGTAAGGAGCCCCAACCACTATCAGAGCTGTGAGCCAGAGCTCATGGAGGGGCTTCTACAGGAAGGAGGTCCATCTCTCCCCCCTTGGCCACTGCCCCCAGAATTCTCATCTTGTGTCTACCCACCAGTACTTACCAGTCTCACCATATTCTCAGGCCCTGAAGGATCCCATAGCACAGCCTCTCAGTCATCCTTACAACCAACTCCTACTCAGCCTTCAAAACCCAGCCGGAATTGCCCACTCTGAGGACTTCAACTCCACTCTATCCCACCCACTGAGTCAGATGCTGGGCACCCAGAGTGCCCACTATGAGGCAACACTGAACTGGCCTGTGAGCCCACCCCCCGCAAGGCTATTCCTGCAGGGCAGGACTATGCCACTCCTCTTCGCATGGGGCCCCCAGAAGTGTTCAAAGACACTTGTCAGCTGAATCATACCATGAGGGGGAGTCAGAGGTGCCATGTGAGTTGGGCCCTGAAGGACCTGGGGAAAGGCAGGATGGACAAGTGTCCAGAAGCAGAGTACAGCATGGAACGAAATGATTTACAGCTATTCTTCCAATGGGCCTCAGTTTTCTGGGGGTGTCAGCCTTCCCCATGTATCAGGCAGCAGAAACATCTAAACCTGCTTTGCACACCCCACCACCGCAGAAGTGAGAGACCAGACCCCGAGAAGCTGTGCCCAAGTCCTAAAGTGGCAAAGGCTGGGCCTGGAGGAGGCAGAGAGTGTGAGACCACCTGCCCCGGGGCCCGATCTTAAACCCAGCTCCTACCTGCCTTGCCACCACCCGCCCTGCCCCTCCCTGCACGATCGGATCCAGGGGCCCCATCTGTGGACAGAACGTCACGTTATAAGCTCACTAGAAACGTGTTCCTATCGACGCCACCCGGTGCCAGGGCACGAGGGGCTCACAGGTGCCTCGACCACCTCTTCTGTGATGGATGGGGACAAGGCTTGCTCCACACCCAGCAAGTGGAGTGAGAGCTGGGACTCCCCTGCGGAGCCTCCGCCGCCTCTGGGAGCAAGCCCTGCCCAGGAAGCTCAGTGCACATCCCTCTCTGAGGGGCAGAGACAGGCCCAGCTGGCCCTCAGCTGCTCAGGACCCTCAAGGCACCCGCACGTCTGCGCTCTGGAAGCGGGAATTTCAGCCAAGGACAAAGCATGGGACCAGCGGGACCTTCCAGGCACTCTCTCTCTGCCTCTGTCCTCCACCCCGGGCCCTGGCAGCAGAGGTGGGATGAGCGTTTGCAGACGGAAGTCAAGGATCCCCTGGTGCACCCCCACTTCCCAGCTGTGCCTAGGGGCGCCCAGGCCTGTCTCCTCAGGTTGTGGCACTGACACCCTCCCCTTTTATGTTTCTCAGTGGCGACACTGGACGGCCACCCGGGCCGTTTGTGGCTCCCCCTATACCCATAGGAGGGCCCCGAGTGGTGGGTGTCCGCGTGACAGTCGTGTTTGGCTCTCTGCTCTGCTGCCCATCACACCCGACACTGTCACCGTCCGAAGGAGACAACACCTCTGATTCCTCCGTCCTTCTCCCCAGGTTGCAAGTCTTTTCATGCTGAGATGTGTTTTTACTTGGCCTGTGAGGTCACTACCAAGTGACTTGTGTGTGCCAGGCCCAGGCATGCAGTCAGACAGGCTCTGCCCCTGCCCTCAGGGGCTCGAGCTGCACACAGGAAACCTGGCCCAGCAGGGCTGAAGGGAGGCTGCGCACAGCCAGCAGGGCTGTTGGCACCCCTTTTGTGTAAGCATGTGGGTGCAAGCTCTGTCCTCTCTGCTCCCTGGACCCTGGCACATGGGCCTTGGAGAACAGTGTGACTCATCCTCTATGTGGCCTGGTCTCCATGGACCTCTCTATTTCTCTTGTAATTCATTTACTAATGGAAAGTGTAAGACATTACTAGTTTCACAGCAAAATGATTAATTGACTAGAGGCCCGGTGCATGAAATTCCTGCTGGGTTGGTCCCTAGGCCTGGCCGGAGATTGAAGGGTGAGCGCCTGGTGTGGAAGGGCAGGTCACAGCTGACCTCTGGGCCCCTGGCCTCTATGCACCCCCCTCCCCCCCATACCTGAGTCATGGTGCCCAAGTCTCCATACGGAGATGTGGTGAGCAAGGCCAGACACTGTGGGCCGGAGAGCAGTGTAGGCCTCTGGTCCACCCAGTGGTGTCCCCCGGAAGCACGGCGGGCAGCACGCTCTCTCCTGGCCGGCCTTGCAGACCAGCTCCTGCTCGAACCCACCAGGAGCCCCACAAGCCCCTGTGGTCCCGGCTGCTGTGGCCTGGCTCACCTTAAAGAGGTTGTGCGGGTGCAGGGTGGGCTCCTCCTGGGCACCCAGCACCTGAGCTCAGGGGCTTCCCTGGCGGGCGAGCCCTGGCGTCCTGGGGGAGGGTTGCAGGGGGAGTGAGAACGAGCTCGCATTCTTACAGCACTTCCATCCCTGTCACCCCCGCTCCTGGTTAGCCAGCAAGAGGTCACAGCGCATTGCCAATGCCAGCAATGTTCCACGCCGTCCCCTGGTGGTCAGCACATGTCATAGCAAGCAGTCGGACTCCTGGCCTCCCTGTGGAACTCCCATCCAAGGGGACAATTTGCATATTAGGCTCTTATTAAATAGGATATTAAAAATGTTGCTGCTGTTATCCAGAGGCACGCACCTTGAGAACACGGAACAGGGGTTCCCACAGGAAACCCTGCAAAAGCCCAGAAGCTCCCCAGTGCCAGGAGCGAGTCTCGCTTTGTGTTAGATCCCCTGCTCCTGGCGCAGGGCTTGGCGCCACACAGGCCTTCAGTCACTGCGTCTGCATGACTGAGCGAGGCTGCTTGGACAGGCCCGGAAAAGACACGGAGACAGAGGCTGAGCCCTGAAACCCACCCCCATCCACGGGGCAGAGTGTTGGCTGAGATGTGGGCCTGCCTTAGGTTCCCCGTGTGCAGGAGGCTGCGGAGGCGGCAGCCTGGGGAAGCTTGCACATGACCTTCCGCAACCCTCCTACCTGTGAGTGAGGGTGCCCGTGCCCCACACCTGTCTGTGTTGCAGATTGATGCCCTTCATCACCAGTAGGGCCAGGGGACCATTTCCAGGACAAAGCCGAGAGCTGGCCTCCCACCCCCACCCGTCCTGGGCCGGGCTGCTTGGGCACAGCACCCAGGGTGCCTTCTCCCCAGGGGGCAGAGCAGTGAGCCACCAACATTCCTGCGGGAACAACCATTCCCTGAGTAGGTGGGAGGAGCAAACAAGACTGGAAGAGAGGGTCCTGAACCCACTGCTCACATGAGGCAGCTGGGTGCATGGTCAGAGCATCAGTAACCCTGCCTGGGTCTTGGTCTCCATACCCCCTCAGCCCTGACACCCTCCCCTGAACAGGCCCATAACCTCGGGATCTGAGTAGGCTACACCACGGAGAGCTTCATATGGGACTTGCCCAAGTACCAGGTTTTTTACCTCTTTCATTGTATAAACCTCACGGACTAGTACAGTTATCTCTGTTTTATAGATGAGGAAACAGTCCTGGTAAGATTTAGCCATAGAGATTACAAGGAGTCTTAAAGAAAAAGATCAGTGAATAGAAAGTCATCACTATAGCATGAAGGAGGAGAAGGGCAAGTCCTAGAAGAATCAGGGCCTTTCAGCCACAATCCGAATCCTATTCCTTCCACTACCAGAGGGAGCCCAGGGGACTGGCAGACAGTCTGGGGTGCAGGGAGAGGGCCAACTGGGGAGGCATCACGGCCCCTCTCCCCTCTACCAGGAAACAAGTGCCCGCGGGCTGCCTGACCCTGCTGGGGTCACTTCCATATGGCTGCATAGAAGTCTATGTCTTTCTCCTTCTGCCTGAGGCCCATCGCCTCCATCTCCAGCCTCTCCACATGCCTCACCTTCTCCCTCAGGGAGTCCACCTCAGGGAGGGGGCAGGAGCAGCCTGGGCGCTGGCTGCCAACTCCATGTTCGGGGAGGTGGGCAAAGGCAGGGGACCTGGCTCAGGGCACCCTCAGGGCTGGGGAAAGGCCCAAGTCCCTGCAGCCCCAGGAGAAGCCAGGGGCGGCCAAGCTGGTCCATGTGTAGGCCCCTGTGTGGGGGCCCCACATGCTGTCACTGCAGCATGTCACCCCCCAGAAGCTCCCAGGACAACTGGCTCTCAGGCAGCGCTGCTTTGAGCGGGAGGCAGAGGTGTCCCAGGTCACGTTCCTGGACCTGGGGCCCCGGTGACTGGGGCGTCCCAGCCCCCCACCCCCGGCCCACACGGTAGGCCTCCTGCTCACATTGCGCCGGGCCTCCTGCAGCACCAGCACCAGCTGGTACAACTGATGCCTGGCGTCCGCCAGCTGCTTCGTCTTCTCCTCCCTGCGGGCGATGAGAACACGTGGTGAGGGCTCCTCAGAAGCACCCGGAAAGCCCACCACCTGGGAGACCACAGCGGGGAAGGAGGGGGTCCTGGCTTCTAGGCGTGAGGAGGGCGTCTGCACGTGGGGCTGCAATAACGCTCTGGAGTCCAAGGTGAGCTTTAAGTTGTCACTGAAGCTCTCAGACTACACCACACACCTGAGCTTTACTCTGGGGGTGCGGACAGGGAAGGAGCCCCCAGAGCCACTGCTCCCTCCACAGTCAGGCAGGCAGGGAGGCCCCCTGGCAGGGAGGTGAAGGGGGCAGCTTCCCAGGAAGTGGGCATGGTGCCATCACCAGCTGCAGGAAAGGGGGAGCAGGCCCACCGGACGGGATGGGAGAGACACATCCTCCCTCCAGCCAAGAGCACCCACACTGGGCCCAAGGCTGAGCGGCAGGCTGCTGCTCTGAGTCTGCCAGGTCTGGACTGGCCGGAACCCTACAGACCCAGCAGAACCCTGCTGTGCAGGCCCCGGGAGGGGAGGGAGCGGGCTAGCCCAGGGCCCAACAGGGACCCAACTCACAGCAGAGCCCCGTCACCCCAGGGCACTGTGAGAGCTGCCCCGTTTGCTGCACCGCATGGCAGTGAACCACATGTGCCAGCAACGGGGGGTGACACAGGGCACAATAGCGGAAAGACCGGGTCACTGGGGGACTCACAGCTCCTGCCTGACTCGGCGTAGCGTGGCCTTGGTGTCCGCCAGCTCCACGGCCAGGGGCTGCGTGTCCTCGCTGGGGCGGCTGCTGGTGTTCCACTCCTGGGTCATGGTCACGACCAGCTACAGGAGGGCAGACAGAGGGGTCTCACCAGCGTGCTCCTGTGCCCGGCACAGTGCCTGCACTAGAACGTGGTGAAGAATGACGAAAAGACAGAAGAAAGTAAAAGAGAAGATGGCAGCCGCGACTGCAAAGCCAGGAGGGAGGCAGGAGAAGGTGGGGAGTTTTTAAGAAGCGAGGATATGTTTAGTGAGACAGAAGGGCCGAGGGCATGGATCAGGCTCCCCAAGCTCAACCTCTGTCCTCACACAGGTGTCTCAGGGGACTGGGCCCTGCAGGGAAAGTGCCCACGCCCTGCCCCCTCAGAAATGGGCCAGGAGGACAGACAGTGTGCAGGCTTGAGAGTAAGTCAGGATGAGGAGCGCAGCCATAACTAGGGCCCCGGACCCAGGCCCCTCCCCACCGTCCCCCAGGCTGTTGAGCCACCAGCAAACACACCTCCCTGTAACTGTCTTGCTCAATTAAGAGCCTCCTGAGGCGACAGGTCATGTTGCTGGAGAGAAACTCCAGCTCCTCCAGGGCCATGTCTGGGACCTCCAACCTCTGCAAGTTAAACAGGGTCTCCTGGTGGCGGGTCACCTGAGGGCACACAAGGGTAAGGTGCTGTGGAGGCCGGGCAGGGAGCAGCGCTGGGGTCCCCGAGAGCACCCACCTCCCAAGGCCACGCCCCCTGGGACCTAGGCCCACTCTCCCACAGCTGACCCACCTCACTGACATTATTAACCCTCAGCCACCAAGTTCCTGTGGGGGCGGGCAGGCTCCTCAGCAAGTGCAGCCACAGTCTGCAGCCCAGCTCTTTCCTCACACACCACTGCTGCTGTCACACTAGCTCAAGGAGGACACTGACTTCCCACCAGACAGCACTCCTCCCAGCGTGGGAGCTCCCTCAACTGTCCCAGGGATTTCAGTCGCACACCATCCATGTGTCACACAAAGAGGGTAAGCCTGGGAGGGGAGGGTCAGGAGGGATGGCATCTTATTCTGCAAATAAAATCTAACGCGAAGATGGCAAAATATCAGAGCGCTTATGTCAGAAGGTTGGGTCCGTGACAATCTTATATTTTGAGGAAACCATTCATAACCTGAAATACTTCTCAGGAGAGCCTGTATCTCATCCCCACAGGCCACACAGGACCACCTGGTTCCCCTTTCTGCCGGGTGTGAGCGCAGGCCCATGGCCTCATCCTCACTGGGCAGCCTCTCCTCCACCTGCCGACATCACCTCCTTCAACCCAGGGACATGCCCTTGACGGGGAATCAAACCTGTGACCCTTTGGTCGGCAGCCAGAACACTCTAACCACTGAGCGAAACCATCTAGAGCCTGGACCCGCAGCCTAGCCCCCTGGCAGGAGCAGTGAACTCATCTCAGTCCAGGGCTGGAAGCGCCAGGGGGTCCTGCACCTAGTGCATGGGCTCCAGAGTAGGAAACCCCTCAGGTTCCCAGGCCAGGACCCCCGCCCCCAGTTTGGAAACCTGTGAAGAGCCCTGAGTCCCAGGACTGCTAGTGTCCAGGAGGGTGGGGTCTGTGGAGACCCCAGGGGGGCGGGAGAGGAGCCAGGGCACCCGCAATGGGACAGGGAGGCAGGTGCACTCACCCCCGCCACCAGCGTGCTCTGCAGAAAGAGCTCCATGAGCTCTCGTACAGTAACGTCCATCCTGAGGCTGTGTCCACCGTCCATCGCTATGCACACAGGCTCTGGGCCCACCGTCTCTGTGCCCACCAGCTCTGCGCCAAGCAGTGCCAACGGCTACTCACCCCACATTCCAAATGGCTCATCACCCCACATTCTAAACTGCTGTTTGCACCACATTCTAAACTGCTATTTGCTCCACATTCGAAAAAGGCTCTTTGCCCCAAGTTCTAAACGGCTCTTGAGCCTGTATTCCTAACTGCTCTGGGACCCATATTCCAAAGGGCTCTAGCAGGGAACACAGCTGGGTCAGAGGCTGTGGCAGCTCCCGGCCAATGCTAAGTGCTTTGGAATACACAAAAATTATGACACACTCCCTATGAAATTTAAAATCATTCTGGGCACATAAAATATGAGGAAATATAAAAGGTCTATGTCTATATCCTATGTACTTATAAATGTAAATTAACCACTTCAACATAAATTTGCCAATCTCCATTTTTAATTATTTTTTCCATCAGCCAAATTGCAGAAATTTGATCAGTTCCTTTGAAGTAGCCATTCGTTTTATTAAGTCTTACCTAGTAGCTCAGCTTGGGAGTTCTCTTTCCCATCACAGTGAACGGAGACCCTCCAGTTAGTAGTTCATACATTACAACACCTAAACCCACCAGTCAGCTGCCTACAAAACGATTTGATAGAATATTAACTAGTAAGTAATTTAGAGGAAAGAAAAATGAACAAAATAAAGCTGCATATTTGGGAAATATTTTAACAAAAAGAGCCTGCGCATAGCTTTCTGTACAAGGAGCATTAAACTAGCACATGCAAGAAAGACATTTAGAGAACAGATATGCAGGTATGTCAGAACAAATTTAAACATCTAGGTTGTCAATCAATGAACTAGAAGTGTTTTAATTATTTTCTAAACTAGTAATCGTTTTATTTTGGTTAACTAAAAAATTTATTTTGATTTAAAATAAATTTAATTTTTTAAGTAAATGAAATCTTTGGACTTATGATAGAGGGGGGACAAAGTACCAGTTAGCACTTTTAGTAACTATCCAGCTCCAATAAATATTACAAATTCCCTAAAGTCAAAGAACAAAAATGAAAAAAAAAGCCCACCTGCAGGTGTTATTTTTTCATACTCACCTAAATCAATTCCTCTTATAAAACCTACCAAAAGTCTAACAGCCTTCATTTGTGGGAAGCATGATGAGATTTAAAATAATGCAAAACAAAATGTGACCGAAATAGGAAACAAATTTATAAATGTAGTTACCTGAACTGAGAACACAGCAAATTACATATAACTTAGAGATTCTTGATGAATTTCTTTAATAATTATGCAAATCAGGATTTGAATAATGGTTGATTATATGAGCTTATGCCAATGAGATATTAACTGGATACTAAAATTTTAAACTCTCTGCTTCCAAATTTCAGGGCCAAGGTTTCAGAGAAATGCAGCACAATTTATGGGACTAGAACTGTTTTAAAGAAAACACATAACGGTGACATAGAAAACAGGGTCAGGCAGACTGAAACCACAAGAGTGAGTGCAAGCCAGGCACAGTGATGAGCACGTTGCACACATTATAGCTCATTCAATCAACTCAAAGGCCTCCAGGTGTTCCATCAACTCCCACTGACTTAGCTGAACTTTGGACCTCAGGTATGCAGAAATTCTAGGAGTAATATAAGGTTTTCTATCCTGAAAACCGGTTCCATGCCCTGGCTGCTATGGCTCAGTTGGCTGGAGCATCATTCCATACACTGAAAGGTTGTGGGTTTGATTCCAGTCAGGCCATATACCTAGGTTGTGGGTTCAATCCCCAGTCAGGGTGTATATGGGAGGCAACCGATCAATGTTGCTCTCTTACCTAAATGATTCTCTCTCTCTCTCTCTCTCTCTCTCTCTCTCTCTCTCTCTCTCTCTCTCCCCCTCCACCTCTGTCTCTCTATCTCTTCCCCCTCCCCTCTAAAATCAATAAGCATATCCTCGGGTTAGGATGAAAAGAAAATGGTTCTATTAAATCTTAGAAAACTTAGAAAGTAATTTCCAAATTTTAATAGTTATAAATTCCTATCAAAATTCCCAGTAGTTTCAGAGAATACCTTGACTCGAACTAAACCAACAATTCAATTATTTTATTTATACAAGCAGTTTTACTGCCATCTGAGTCAGACCCTCAGAACGTTCTGCCGTTGGATTGGAAATCAATAGATACAGCTCTACAATCAGATTCATAGTTGTGGAAATTTGAATAATAGTCTTTAAACACATGATGAGTCATTAGCAAACATCTCTACACTTAAGATATGTGGACTGTACATGTGGGATTTTGCAAGAGAATGAGGAAGAGGGGAGGTGAGAAACAAAAAAGTCAGAATCCCTTACTTGGAGAAAGTTATTAATAAAGCAAAAGTGTTAACAACTGGACAGCCCTAACTGGTTTGGCTCAGTGGATGGAAGTCGGCCTGCGGACTAAAGCATCCCTCTCTGGTTAGATTCCAGTCAAGGGCATATATCTTGGTCGTAGGCCCGATCCCCAGTAGGGGACGTGCAGGAGGCGGCTGGTTGATGTTTTTCTCTCATCGATGTTTCTAACTCTCTGTCCCTTTCCCTTCCTCTTTGTAATATCCATAAAATATATACTTTTTTAAAAAGATAAAGAACTGGACAGGTGTGTACCCTTTCATTCATGAAATAAAAATATGTGACCTAGATTTTATAACATAATTACTTAGAAAGCCTCTTCCCAGCCTTCATTTTGCAAATACAAAGAAAGTGGGAAGGAAAAAATTGAGCTCTTTAGAGCAGCAGTTGCCAACCTTTTGGACCTCACGGACCACCAGTGGTCTGTGGGCCACTGGTTGGTGACTGTTGCTTTAGAGGGCTTAGGAAAACAGAGACTATCTTGGATTTTCTTTCTCCAAGGAGTGTTACAATGATTATTTCTGTGGGAGAGATAATCAACAAAGTCTCCAGTATGTCTACAAAGTTAAAAGCACAATTGGAAATGAAAAATAGGAAAGATTCCTTTTTCAATGCCCTCTTACAAAGCAAATATCAACCTAAGGTGACACAGCCAACTATATGTCCCGTGTATTTTTCTAACAAAAATCAATAATGCCAAAAAGCGCTGTCCAAAATCATCAAGCGCGACTCAGACAGGAGCAGTGGACAGTCTGCGCACTCAGTGACTCCTCTGCACTGTGCTGTGGCTCAGCTGAGTCCTAAAAGAGCAGGCCCCATGCAACAGAAAATGAATGATTTTGGTTTTATATAGAGTTACCAGTGGTGCTTTGCTCAAGATACAGATTCTTTTCATGGAGATAACGTAAAAATTATTATATGAAGAATTAGTTGCTTTTGAAGTTTCCTTTAACAAAGTGTTACTCTATAAAACAAAAGATGATCCTCAGCAGTAAACCTTGAAAAAAGGGAAATCCAGAATGTCCTAACCTTTCTATTATCTTTTCCCTCACAACCCTAGAGACCATAATGTGTTCATGTATACAAAGCAAAGGAGAGAAAAGGTAAAGACAAGGCAACACCCGAAAGAGGACTCTGTTAAAAACTCTACCTAAGTTATTAAATAGGATTCTTATTTTACAGTTTATAGCGATATATAAAGATGTGTCAAAAACAGAACATACCTTGTCATGTCCTGAATCTCCACCTCTGACAGTATCTGGTGCCATGTGTTCAGTAGTGCCACAGAACAAACACAACAAATCAAAAAGGTATGACAGGCAACAGTTTCTGGTGGGAGATAGGAAATTTTGTAGGTCATATTTTATGAACTACTAGAGGCCTGAGCCAGGCCTGCACCCTCTCACAGTCTGGGGCTCCCTGTGGGCAGCTGGACATCCTTAGCTTTGCTGCAAAGGCGGGCTCCTGCCACTGCCACTGCCCCTGCACTCGCCAGCTGTGAGCCAGGCTTCTGGCTGAGCTGCTCCACCTGTGGGAGCCCACTGACCACCAGAGGGCAGCTCCTGTGTTGAGCATTTGCCCCCTGGTGGTTAGTGCGTGTCACAGCATCCTAGCTTGGTCTTTCTGTCATTAGGTCAATTTGCATATTAGCCTTTTATTAGATAGGATGATATAAAAAGACTAGGATAACACAGCTAATTCTATTGTGATTACTATTTATTGTAGCACCTAAAAAGAAATAAATGAAACACAGACCATATTTTATTTTTATTTATATATGTATATATCATAATTAAGTATTTTTAATATATTTATTAGCATCTACCTATGACACCAGGAGGTCTCAGTTTGATTACAGTCAGGGCACATCTAAATATCCTTTTTTTTTTTTAGGAAAATCTTTATTGCTGAGAGCATTACAGATGCCCCCCTTTGCCTTCCAGGGCCCCCATCCACCCAGATCCCACCCCACTCCAGACCTTCACCACCCTATTGTCTGTGTCCTTAGGTAATGCATATATGCATATAAGACTTTTCCTTAATATCTTCCCATACCCCTCTCACTCCTTTCCTCTGAGATTTGTCAGTCTGTTCTGTTTCCATGCCTCTGATTCTATTTTATTCATCACTTTATTTTGTTCATTAGATTTCTTGTTCATTTATTTTGATTTTTAAATTCAATTGCTTATAGATATGTATTTATTGCCATTTTGTTGTTCATATTTTTTCTTTTTTTCTTCTGCCTCTTCTTCTTCTTCTTTAAGAATACCCTTCAACATTTCATGTAATACTGGCTTGGTGGGGATGAAGACCTTTAGCTTTTTCTTGTCTGTGAAGCTCTTTATCTGATGTTCAATTCTAAATGATAGCTTTGCTGGGTAGAGTAACCTTGGTTATAGGTTCTTGCTATTCATCACTTTCGTAATTTCTTGCCACTCCCTTCTGGCCTGCAAAGTTTCTGTTGAGAAATCAGCTGACAGTCATATGAGTACTCCCTTGTAGGTAACTAATTGCTTTTCTCTTGCTGCTTTTAAAATCCTCTCTTTTTCTTTAACGGTTGGCATTTTAATTACGATGTGGACCTCTTTGGATTCATCTTGTTTGGGACTTACTGTGTTTCCTGAACTTGTAAGACTATTTCTTTCACCATGTGGGGGACGTTTTCTGTCATTATATATTCAAATAGGTTTTCAAGATATTGCTCTCTCTTTCTTCTCCTTCTAGAACCCCCATAATGGGAATGTTGGTACACTGGAGGTTGTCCCAGAGGCTCCTTACATTATCTTCATACCTTTTTATTCTTTTCCCTTTTGTTCTTCTTATTAGGTGCCCTTTGCTTCCTCATGCTCCAAATCATTTATTTGATTCTCAGAATCCTCTATTCTACTGTTGAATTCCTGTAAATTATTCTTTATTTCAGTTAGTATATGCTTAATTTCTCACTAGTCCTATTTTTATGTCTTTGGCATTCTCACCGAGATCCTTGAAAGTCTTAATAAGTCCCTTGAATCTCTCATTAATTCCCTCAAAGCTCTCATTAAGTCCCTTGAAACTCTCATTAAGATCTTTGAGTGACCTTAGAACTATTTTTTTGAACACTGTCTCCAGGAGTTTGCTTACTTCCATTTTTTTCATTTGTGACATGTTTCATTGTCTCTGTACTTTGGCAGCTTCCCTGTATCTGTGTTTGTTTCTATGTATTAGGTAGAACTACTATGTCTCCTGGAATTGGTAGAGATAACTTGTATATTAGGTTTCCTGTAGGGCCTAGTGGCTCAGACTCCCCAGTCACATGAGAGGGCATTCTAGGTGTGCTCCTGTGTGGGCTGTGTGCACAGTCTTGTTGTAGTTGAGAATTGACTGCTATTGCTATCACTGGGAGGAATTGATTTCCAGGCTGATGGGCTGTGAGGACCAGCTGCATCCCAAATGGAAGAGCTTCTGTGCAGGAGACACCCATATGGAACAGGACTTGTTTCAGTGGGGCTTTGGTGCTCACTGAGCCAGCTCCTTGAGTGTGTTGCTTGTGGGTGTGCAGAGCTATAATCTGTTATGATATGAAGCTGTCCTCCAGATTCATTAGCTTTGGGGCCTCCAGGAGGTGCAAAGTCAGCCACTGCCTGGGGCCACCTAGCAGCAGCTACAGAGAGATCTGCAGATGGCTACTATTTGTTTTGGGCTAGGAAGTGCCCAGGCAAGACCCAGCTGTAAAGCAAAACAGGCTGGTGCTAGTGCAGTGTCTTCGGCCTTTTATTGATAGGTTCGATGCCAGCTGCTGCTTGTTTGAGATTCTAGCAAAGTCTGAAGCCTGAGCCAGGATAGGCCACTCATATGGAAAATTGGCTACAACCAGCTTGGGTAGGGCTGCAAATTGGATGGGGTGAGGTCTCAGGGAATAACCAGGGTGGAGAAAACAGTGAGAGCCACGCTGATGGAAACTCAGATATGGCTGCCAGTCAGCTTTGTGACTAGGGAGGTCCCAGTACAGGAACAATGAACCTTGCAAGCACACACTTGACAATCATGCTGGCAAGTTACTCTCAGGGATCCTTCTTTTCAACAAAATTAGATGTTTATGTTTAAAGAGTCAGTACTTTAAAAATTAATGCATAAGTCGGGCCAGTGTCGCTCAGTGGTTGAACATTCCACTATAAACCAGGAGGTCACAGTTCAATTACAGTCAGGGCACATGCCCAGGGTTTCTGGCTCAATTGCCAATAGGGGGCATGTAGGAGGTAACCCATCAGGTATTCTTTCTCATCATTGATGTTTCTATCTCCCTCTCCCTTTCTCTCTGAAGTCAACAAAAATATATTAAAATTAACACATAGATATACATATGATAGGGTGTACACTTCGACAGGGCATAATCTTTGCAAACCAGTCTGAGTGTACAGTATTGATGCACAACAGCATGGACTGGTGAATGAAGCACAGAGCGATCTGCCACAGCTCTCAAATCTCCCCTGTAAGTACACCCCCTCGTCTCCTACAAGGTGGTGTGCTTTGGCCAGCAGCCATCTGGTCCCCTGGCAAAATAGCACTGTTAGAAGTGTTCAAACGCATCTCTGTCTGTAACGCTGCACAACAATGCATATCTAACAGCACTCATTCTGAAATGCAGGCTGAGACTGGAGGAGGAAGAGGTAGAAGTAGGATGACTTGGATGGATGTCAACGGTCCAGTCAGGAAGTGAGACCTAGACCTGGAGGAACACAGCTGTGCCGGACAACTAGCAGGTGTGACCAGCCACTCAGACACTTGATGGGAAAGGTTTGAACATTGGGGAACAAAAGCCGGAAAAAGAAAATGGGGGGAGAGCAGATTAGTGAGGGCTAAAGTGTGGGTGCAGGTGAGCTCAACAGGATATACATGTGTCACTGACAAAATGCAAACACTAAATGTTAGAAGACCCCAGAGAAAGGCACCGATGGGCAGGATGGTACAATGACTTCACAGAGTCCAGCTCCTATAGACTTGGAATATTCTTTAGTTAATAAATAAATGTAACCTATAAACTCCCCATTTGAGCCCCTTCACTAAAGATAAACCTGAAGTGCCACTATATTATGTTCAAATATAACTTAAAAAAGAGAAATTAGAATTCTTTAGATATCAAGAAAAAAATCATTCATAAAAGCCACTCAGGTTGGATGTTTTGAACACACGAATGGGATTATTTTATTATATCAAATTTTCTCAAATTTTAAATTCATTTGATGTCTTCAAAATAAAATATAACTTAATATAGCATTTAAAAATAGCAATGCCGTTTATGTTACTTAAGTTATTTAAGCACAGACATTCATTCGATGGGATTTTAACACAAATCAGCAGAGACCTGGTTTTATTTTTAAGTGACTCAAGGGCCACTCAGTGACTGGCGCCAAGGGCTTCGTGCCCCTCTCTTCCCGGGAGGCCCTTCCTGGCCCCACAGAACTGGAGTTCCATGGGCGCAGCGTCGGGAGAGCTCCTCGCTGGGCACAGGCTTCAGGGGCTGCCCTGGGCTGAGGCGCCGCAATGGCTTCCCTGAAACCGTCATTGCTGGTGCCCTTCACGCCACGAGTGAAGGTGAAGTGAGGAGTGGCCATAACCTCCCGTGTTCCCGTCAGTGAACTGACCTGCTAGGTGGTCAGGCCCATGGCTGTCCCCGCATCACCCTGCAATCCTGTCCTGGTCAGAACCGTGTGGCTGTGGGGGGTCCCAGTCTGACACGGGGGGGGGGGGGGGGGGCGGGGCTGGGAAACTGGATCCACACGGGCTCGAGGAAGGCCAGGGCTCCATCACACCCTGCAGGGAGCAGTGGGCCTGGCAAGGTGAGGAGGGAGGGAACCCCAACCTTAGAAGGCGCCTCCCTACGCAGCTGGTGCCCCCGCCGGGAGCGCCAAGCCTGGCCTGCCCTGCTCTGCCCGGCCCTGTCCACCTTCTGGGGGAGGGAACGGACCTCCTGCAATGGGCGCTGCTCTGCCACAGGGATGGCCCCGAAGGCACCAGCACGGACTCCTCACCGCGGGCTTAGCAGCTCCAGGGCTCCAGGGCCCGGACCGCCGCCTTCTGTGCTCCAGCCCATGCCTGCCTCGCGCTTCCTGAGGCCATGAGCACTGGAAAGCCACCATCTTCCAGAGGCAGGGACTCCAACTTCAGGCAGGGGCGGGACTTCCTGGGGAAAGCTGGGAGCAGGAAGGGGCGGGACTTCCTGGGGAGAGCAGGCAGCAGGGAGGGGCGGAGCTTCCTGGGGAGAGCAGGGATCAGGGAGGGCCGGCGTGGCGCCCCCTGCTGGCCGGAGGGCCGCAGCCCCGGAAACGGGGCCACAGTGTGTCCACTCTCAGAAGCCTGGTCCCCTGATGGCAGTGAATGCAGAGCTAGGCTCTCACTTCAAGTCAGGCGGGTCTGGCTTCTCCTATGGTAACGGGCACTTAGGGAATGTCTATTTCACATCTTAATAAGGTATGACTTTCAAAATTCTGCCTTGTTAATTCTGTGTTAGCACTCAAAAGCTGAATTCCAAATGTGTTTCCTTCTTTTCTGCTCTCAGAGTCCTAACCACACACATTCCTCTTGCCCAGGTAAGAAAACCACCCCCTTCCTTGCCATGAGATGGGTGCCTGTGGATGGTGAGGGTCGGTCACATACACAGCAATGAAAAGATAAAGGCACTTGGGCATCAAAAATACCACCCCCATTCTGGTAATGTCTCCAGGAAAAGGGTTACATTTCACTTTCTCTCTGTACTTTCTCACGCTGCCTAGCACACAGTAGGGGCACTTGGGGGTGACCAACTTGTCCCACAGCCGGGCACTTTGGTCTTTGGCCAGAACAACTATTGGATTTCAGAAGGCTAGAGAAATGCCTGACTGTGGTACAAAGGTGAAAGAAAGATCTGCTCTTTAATAAAATCTTGTATTCATAGTTTCAAACTGTAAGTCATTGCTCCGTGTGAGAAACACCAGGACAGAGGACTGAGGGAAGGTTTATCTTCTAATAATGTGCAATGAAGGACATCTGTGCCATGGTGCTGGGCTCAAAGTGGTGGCGGGCACGCGATGGGGATGTGCCTCAGGATACAAGGGGTTGTGCCCTCGACCTCTGTCAGCGCCACACCACAGTGACTTGCTCAGATGTCCCCACCACTTGGCTGGGGCCCTCAGAGTTGGGGGCTGTGTCACTGGCACCTGCCTCATAACATAACTTCCGTCCTGGCAGTCCTCTGGGAGTGACACCCTTTTCTGTGTCCTTCACAACCAGAGCCAAACTCCTGCCTGGCTCACATAGCTCTGAGGGATCCCGCCCTCTCTGACCTCCTCTCACTCTGCCTGCCCTTGCTCAGGGGACTCCAGACACGCTGACCTTCTGATCCCTTGTGCACCTCAAACAGATGCTCCTTACAGCCAGTCCCCCCTGAGCAGTGGGCCATGCTCCTCTCAGCTCTTGGCCAACTCCTGGTTACATCTCAACCTTTGGGTCCCAGTTTATGCGTGTTCTTCTCAGAGTGACTTTCCTGGTCACACGGTCCAAGCAGCTTCATAGGCACCCTAGGATTTTCTCACAGGATCCCCTGTTTTTATTCTGTGGCCTCATCACAATCTGTTCATATGCTTTACCAGTTTAATACCTGTTCTACCTTGTAGACCTTGAAGGGGGTGTCTGGCTCCGTTTTGTTCGCTGCTGTGCCCTATAATGTAGCATATGTCAGGCATCATTGAATATGGATGGACGGGATGCAGAGCCCATGGGGTGAATTAGTGAATGAATAAACTGATGATTTAAGAATTATGGTATTTTCCACAAGAAAAAAAGTATAACTGTGTGGTAATGGATATTAACTAGACTTATTGTGGTGATCGTTTGCAATATATGCAATATAAAATCATTAAGTTGTATACCCAAAACTAATATAATGCCATATGTCAATTATATCTCAATTTTTTTAAAATGGAAAGATGTATGATGGTGTTGATAATATTATTTAAGTTATTGATAGTACAGGATCAGAATGTTTTATGTTCAATTACAATATTTTTTACATTATAAAAATAATGTACAATCACTGCAAAAAGTAAAACTTAACAAGAAGATATACAAACAGTTAATTTTCCCTGTCCTCTCTATAATCCCTCTCCTTCATATTCACCAATGTTAATAGTTTTTATGTGTGGGTATTATTCCAGATTTTTACATAAATATATATGTGTTTCTTCTTTCATACATGTGTGTGCATGTATAGATTCTACCAGACTTTTCTAGAGAGGGAATTTACACCCCCTTCAGCAATGTGCGACTGAGTCCATTCTCCTCCATCTCAACTAAGAATGGACATCGTAATTTCTAACAATGTTTTCCAATCTCTGCTTCCTTGTGGATGAGGCTTCAGGGAAGTCATCCTCCTTCTGGAGTCCTGAGGCCTGAGAATGGAGAGCGGACCCCCCCCCTTCTGATGGGTTGCACAGTGACCTTGGCTAGAACACGTGGGGAGCAGGTGGTGGAGGGGAGTGGGAGGAGGAAGTAAATGGGCCAAGGAAAGTGAACATGGACATAGAGGCTGTGTTAAGGAGACTGCCTTTGGCAGTGAGGATACACAACTTGCCGGACGGAGGTCTGGGTCAAGGGCGAGTTAGTGTATGCTGACCTACTTAAAGAAAATGCGTCTTAATGACCAAATACCTCCGTGTGTCTTTAAAAAGTGAGGGCAGTTCCTCACCTACCACACATCCTTGTCATACCCGCCAATTTTCAATGAGTCCTCCCTGTCATCTAATAGACCATCCAAATAGATCCAGAGACACAGGAGCATGGAACAGACTGTGGAATGTCAGAAGGGGCGGGAGTGGATGGGTGGGTGGGAAGCGATTAGCCAAAAACTTATATTCATATATGCATAACCCATGGACACAGACAATAGGGTGGTGGAGGCCTGGGGTGGGGGGCAGGGGTGGGCTATAAGGGGTCAATGTGGAAAAAAAGGGATATATGTAATACTTTCAACAATAAGTTTTTAAAAAATAATAGTCAGCCCACCTTTATATTTTGAGACCTTTGTCTTAATTGAGAGAGTAGGTTTTAAGGAGCCACACCCACAGCAGGGAAAGCATTGGAAATTCTGGGAGAGGGACTGACGGTGGACAGATTAGCCTGGGGAGAAAGGAGGTGGTGCTTATCACACACAGAGGCAGGGTTTGAGCTGTGACACAGCAGGCAAATGCATGCTCTTAGGGGGTGGTTGCAGGGGAGGAGAGATGGGAATACAGTGCTGATGTAGCTTCTCTGTGTTGGTACTCACATCCTAAATAATAAAAGCCTAAAATGCAAATCGACCTAACAGCAGAATGACCAGTGGAATGACCAGTCGCTATGACACGCACTGACCACCAGGGAGCAGACACTCAACACAGGAGCTGCCATCAGCCCTCAGGCCTAAGGCCAGCCAAGGTGGGTGCCAGTGGGGGCCCCCAATTGCCCCACTGGTCACCCCGCAGATCGGCCCTGATTGCCTTGGGACCCTACCCATGAATGAATTTCATGTACTAGGCCTCTAGTATAAAATAAAAAAAAAACCCTGTCTTTAAAGACCATCTTGGTATGTTGAATATATTGCATAACCCTGTTACAGGTGTCTGGTCTTCTGCACCACTCCAGGAAGAAATTTTTGGGCATTAGTGGCATGGTTTTAAAATGAGTGAGGAAGTAGAACCTAGTTGAGAGAGAGAGAGAGAGAGAGAGAGAGAGAGAGAGAGAGAGAAAGAGAGAGAGAGAGAGATGTTATGAGCCATCTGAATCCCTTGACCCTTGTAGGGATAGAATTAAAGTATGCATTACTTTAGCAGTAGGTGACTAGCATAATATGGAAGTAAAAGAAAAAGTCCAGTGATGTTAATTCAATTTATTTGGATTTTCCTTCCCCCAACCCCCAAAAAAGCTGTGGAGTGGACTCAGAATCAAAGTGAAAGTAATCTCAGAGATCATAAAATTCAAATCCTAGAAGTGTTTTGAGGTCTCCAAGGTTATTGTTTGGCCCATGGAGTTGAGTTGTTAGGTTTCTTGCAGAATATTTTCTATGACTTTTAATAGTAGATTTTTGAACCAATGCTGACAGCTATTTCTTTAATGTATCTATGGCAGAGAGAAAAATTCAAGTCCTCAAAAGTGTTCATTACATCTGACTGATGTAGGCAGAAGTTCTTGTGCTTTATAGTAGAGTCCCAGCTGCAGTCATGGTAAGTGTATACTCCATAGATTCTGTGTAAATAAAGGTAGGGCTGCTCCTTCTCTCTCTCTCTCTCTCTCTCTCTCTCTCTCTCTCTCTCTCTCTCTCTCTCTCTCTCCCCTTCCCTCCCTCCCTCCTTCTCTCTCAATCTTTCTTGCTGCTTAATTAGCTGTATTTCAATACCATAATTTGCTTGCATGCAATAAAATTGACATGTTTAAGCATGCAATTAAATGGATTTATGGATTTTAGTAAATGAAGAGAGTTGTGCACCCATCACCACAATCCAGGTTTAAATTCCTCTCATCTTAAGAAGATCCCTCGGATGTGGTTTGCAGTCAGTCTTATTCCGTTCCCAGCCTCGGGCAGCCGCTCCGCAGGCTTCTGGCCTTTGTGGGGTTGCCTTTCCTGGACAGATTACAGAATCGAAATGCAGTTTTTGTGGCCCGCTTCTCTCACCAGCACAATGTTTGCTGGGCCCCGTGTGTGGCGCCTGTGATGCTGTAGTCATCTCTGTGCCATTGTTCACGGTGCAGATGCACTGCGTGTGGTTTATCCCTCAACAGTTGATGGACATCTGCTCTGTTCCCACTTTTTGACATTGTGAGTTACTGCGCTATGAACACTGGAGCTAAGGTCTGTATGTGGACATATGTGATTTCTTTTTCCTTGGAGAGATTGTTAGGAGTAGAATGGTTGGGTCAAATGATAAATTCACATTTAACTATTTAAGGAATTGCCAGACTGTTTCCATTCCCACCAGCCACGTCTGAGGGATTCAGTTTCCTTCTCCTTGACAAGTTCCAGTATTGTTGGTCTCTGAATGTAGCCATGCCAGTGGGTGTGAAGGGGTTTTAATTTGCATTTTCTTAATGACTTATGATGTTGAGCATCTTCTCTTGTGCTTATTAGCCACTCATTTATCTTCTTAGTGGAGATGTGTATGCATGTCTTTGCCCATTTATTTACCTCTTTACTTTGAAATAATTATAAATCACAGGAAGTTGCAAAATAGTAGAGGGGTCCTGCACTCTTTTTGCTCCAGAGGTAACATCTTACATAACTTTAGTACATAATTCAGTACATGATCAAAACTAAGGAATTGGCATCATATTCAGGCCTTATTCAGGTTTTATCAGTTTACATGGATGTGTGTGTGTGTGTGTGTGTGTGTGTGTGTGTGTGTTCCAGGAAGTTCTCTGTGTGTAGGTTTGTGCAGACACCACAGTGAAGGTACAGAACTTCTGTATTACCTTAAAGCTCTCCCTCATGCTTCTCCTTTATAATCACATACACCACCCCCACTTCCACCCCTACCCCTGATGACCACTAACCTGTTCTCCATCTCTATACTTTTGTCATTTATAAATCTATATATCTAAAAGCCTAATATGCTAAGTGTCCGACCATTCAACCATTCGACCAGTTGCTACAATGCGCACTGACCACCAGGGGGCAGACGCTCCAACTGGTAGGTTAGCTTGCTACTGGGGTCTGGCCAATCAGGACTGGGCAAGACAGGCTGGACATGTCCAGGAGCCAACCTCCCATGGTCCCTCCCAGGCCTCTAATATATTTCTTCTAATTGCTTTCCTTTCAATGTGCACGAATTCATGCACTGGGCCACTTCCATATATATAAAAGCCTAATATACTAAGTGTCCGACCATTCAACTGTTCGACCAGCCGCTATGACATGCACTGACCACCAGGGAAGATGCTCTGACTGGTAGGTTAGCTTGCTGCTGGGGTCTGGCCGATTGGGACTGGGCAAGATGAGCAGTACATGCCCTGGAGCCCTCCTGTGGTCCCTCCCTGGCCAGCCAACCTCCAGCGGTCCCTCCCCAGCCAGACAGCCCTGATCAGCCCTGATCAGGACTGGGCAAGATGGCCCTGATTAACCCTGATTGGCTCCAATAGGTCCCAGTTGAGACTGGGCAAGATGGGCTGGACATATCCTGGAGCCCTCCCACATTCCCTCTCCAGCCAGCCAATCTCCTGTGGTCCCTCCCCAGGCTGTAAAATATTTCTTCCAATTAACTTCTTATCAATGTGCATGAATCCATGCACTGAACCTCTAGTGTTATATAAAGCAAAGGCTACAGTATGAAACCTTTTGAGGTGGGATTTTTGCAGTCAGTATAATACCCTTGAGATCATTACAGGTTATTGGATGAGTCAGTACTTTGTGTTTTTGTAATTTAATCTTTAACTGCATTAAGTTTCAAGAGAGTAATCATAAAACCCAGCTCATCTTTGTCTCCATCACCAACATACAGGCAAAGGACGCTGAGCCAATGGAGATAAATGCAGGCACTCTTCTTGATAACTTGAAAATCATTATGTGTCATAATTTTCAGACTTTAAAATAAAACATGTGTCCTTTTTTCAGAAGATAGACACCATGTTGGTCCCAGAAAGCAGTGGCAACCTCGTGCTGTACACGGAGTAGTTCGGGTGAGTCAGAAGCAGCCTTTGGTGCCTTTGTGGGACTGCCTCCTCAGCTATGACTTGGTAATGTTGCTTCAGTTTTATATTTAATATTTGTTACTTATCTGTAGGATTGGGTAGAAGGTGTTCTAAGAGTTGAAAATGACGTCTCCAATGTAGGTTGGCCCTAAGTTGGAGATCTAAGACTCACCGCCTTGGATGGATTGGCACTGGGAACCTGGCACAGATGGTGAACCAGCAATGGGTACAGGTAGATAGTTTTTAAAAAGTTAAGCTGAAGTTTAACAAGGAAGGTAGTTTTGAAATTGACATATGGGCAGCTTTGCTAAATCTCGGAGGTTTTGTAAGGACTCATTATATGAAATGTATACTACGTTGGCTGGGTCTTTTATCAGTTGTAAAATTTACACACACAGTCATGTAAATTTTACAAATTTAAATGATGAGATTTAAATACATACACACAGTTTAAAGAATAATGCATGAGCATTCATATAAGCTCCACCCAGGTGAAGGTATAGGGGCTGCCAGTATAGTTTGTCTCCTGGGGGTCTTTCCTGACTGTACCCTCATCTTCCCACCTCCCTCATATAGACACCATCCTGACTCTTAAAATAACTCAGTCCCTTATTGTCATTACTCGTTGTTTAGTGACCCCTACTAAAGAGTGAATTATTTAGTTTTTCTCGTTTTGAATTTTTATATAAATGATACCGTATCATATGATCTTCTCTGACTTGATTTTTTTGCTCAACACTGTGCTATTTTTAGATTTATCTGTGTCAGGTAGCTTTTGTTTGTTATTCTCTGTTGCATTCTATTCCATTGTATGATACCAAAACCTTTACTCTTTAACTAGTCACTAGGTTGTTTGTGTTGTTTCTTCTAGTAAACAATGCTTTTATTTAATACTAGGGGCCTGGTGCACGAAATTCGTGCACCGGAGGGTGGGTGGGGTCCCTTAGCCCAGCCTGCACCCCCTCCCATCTGCAACCCTTTGGGGGATGTCTGACTGCCTTTCACAATCTGGGACTGCTAGCTCCTAACTCCTCGCCTGCCTACCTCTCTGCCTGATCACCCCTAACCACCTCTGCCTGCCTGATCACCCCTAACTGCCTTTGCCTCACCCTGCATCTGGGACCCAAGATTCCCTTCTCAGGCCAGTCACAGGCACCCAGGACCTGGGCTTCCCACCCTCTGGCTGGCCTCAGGAACCCAGGATCTGGGTTGGCTTTGACTGGGCTAGCCGCAGCCGCAGGCACCCGGCACCACGGGGCGGGCAGCTTGTCCCTTTCCCAGGCCACAGGCGCAGGCGCTGGCTCCTGGGACCATGGGGAAGGTGCCTTGTCCCTCTCCCTGGCCGCAGGCACAGGTGCAGCTGCTGGCACCTGGGACCATGCAGTGGGCAGCTCGTCCCTCTCCCAGAGTGCAGCCCCAGCTGCTGGTGCCTGGGATCGTGGGGCGGGTGGTTTATCCCTCTCCTGGGCCGCAGCCTGGCTGGTCCCCATTCCTCTCTCATGAGCTCATTTATGCCTGGCTGGTCCCCATTCTTCTCTCCCCAGTGTTGAGTGTCTGAGCAGTTCCAGCGTGAGGGCGCAAGGGCCTGAGGGTGTGAGGGTGTGATGTTTATTTGCATATTAGCTCTTTCTTATATAGGAGTATTTAGTTATTTTTAAAGAGGATATGTTTATTGATTTTTAGACAGAAAGGGAGGGAAAGAGAAACACAGATGTGAGAGAGAAACATTGATTGGTTGCTTCCCATACACACCCTGACCAGGGATCAAACCTGAAATCTAGGTATGTGCCCTGACTAGGAATTGAACCACAAACGGTGTATGGGATGACACTCCAACCAACTGAGCCACCTGGCGAGGGCCAGTAAACAACATTTAAAAATTCTATTTATGTCCCCTAACCTCTGGAATATATGCATATCACCTTGGCCGTGTAGTGCCAAATAGTTTTCCAAAGTGTAGGTTGTACCAGTTTACAACATCTCCCCTTCCTCTTGGCTTTTCACAGTGAGAGTTCTGAATGCTTCCTTACCATTCATAATTGCTTTCCCTCACGCTGGTGCCTCATTTACAGCCCAGTGAGCATGGAGTCTGGGCGCCCATGGGCTTTGCTGACAGGGCTGAGGGGGCGCCCAGGCTTCTCCATGGTGTTTGTCTGGAGTAGGTTGGTTATTGTCTCAAAGGTTTCTCTCTTGTTAGGCTGTCCCTTTCCTGGTTCTTTGCTATTCAGGGACAGCAGTATTTCTTGGGCCTATTTTTTGTCTGTTTCCCATCATGAGGTTGTGCCTCAACTTCTGTGCAACCTGGAGGCCAATCCAAGACCTGAATGGTGTTCCAGAGGAGTGTTTAGTTCTCAGGTCTTTTGCTGTGCCCCTGCTGGTCCATTTCTCACGTGGGTTGCTGAGGCCTGCCCAGGATTTCATTTGCATGCTTAGAAACTCCATTTCTCTGTTTCCTCCCCTCACTCCTAGTTGGAACAGTGGAGTTACTACCTTGCTACTGCAGGGTGGGGGTGGGATGTAGTGCTGTAGGGAAGGGGAGAGGAACACTGCCTTATTGCAGAACAAGGATGGAAACCAGTGCTCCTGCCCCTGCGCAGCTGCTGCACACCAAGGCAGGAGGCTGCCTCCTGGCACTGCAAGCAGGGCTTTCTGTCCACATCTGTGAAGCTGCAGTGCCTGAGGAGGAGGGGGGTTGGGGCCACAAGGTTGTTTGTGTTGTTTCTTCTAGTAAACAATGCTTTTACTTAATACTAGAGGCCTGGTGCAGCTGCGGGGTGAGGCAGAGACAGTTAGGGGTGATCAGGCAGGCAGAGGTGGTTAGGGGAAATCAGGCAACCTTGTTGCTCAGTGGCCCCCCTCAGTGGCCCTCCTCCCCCTGCAAAGTTTCTGCAGAGCAGGCCTGGCCTGGTCTCTATTGGGGAGGGGAGGCCTACTTGGTTCTCACAGTGCAAAGGGCTCCATACCAGAGCTCTCCAGGAGGAAGGAGACCACTGAGTGCATGGCTATTTTGCAGTGTTGCCTGGAGTGGGACCAGCATGGTGACAATGCTTCTGTCCTGCTTGTTCACTATTTTCCTGACACTTTGGCTAGAAGGAGCAAGGTCTTGGTCTGCGTCTGTGGGCAGTTCTGGATTGTAAGCTGATCAAGAGCCCAAGGACAGGTTATGTAAGGAAATTAAAATACCAGAACTCAGGGAAGTCATCAGAGCTCACTCGTAGTTTCCAGCTTCCACACCTCTCTGTCTTCTGTTGCACTGCAAGTTTCATGCAGTTTGTTGTAGCTGTTGCAATAATTAGTAGGAGGAGTAGTATGGAATGTGCTTAATCAGTGGTGAGCTGGGGGTCTCTGGTAGCTTTTGAAAAGTGTTACACACTAGTGCTCCAGGGTCCATAGAAAAAAGAATAGCCACCTTACAAGAGAAACCACGTTAGTTAGCAGAGTTGGAGGAGGGACGTGGCGCTCTCCACAGCAAAGACAGACTGTGTCTCCTCTTTTCATTTCCACTCAGGAGCATATCCACTTACTCATTTCATTCAACAGCATCTTTATTGTTCTTACCACGATGCTGGGCACTAGGGATATTCCACCAGGAAGGACACATGGAGCCCAGGTTCTCAAGATGCTGGGCATGTAGAAGTGATGTCAGTGACTTTAGAAGATAGAACACAGGTGAAGAGCTTTCCGCAGGGCCTGGCCCAGAGCAGGCCTCCTGGAAGCTCCTGCTGTCACTATGATTTTGTTAAGCTGGCAGTACAGGCTTATTGCAAGATCACTGAGCAACGTCCTGGTCATTAGATTTGGCTTATAGTTTGCCTTTTGGGAGAATGCACTACTGAGGCCATGGCAATCACTCAGGTGGCTTGGCATTTGTATTTAAATCTGCCAATAGTTAGCATTCTGACATTAGACCGCTTTCCTGTGAGCCTGGTCAGGGTGGGCTGGTGTCACATCTAGATCTGAGGAACCCCAGAACTGAGGGATTGGGCTTCTGAGGCTGCTGGACCAAGGCCCAGTGTAAACGCAACAGGGTAGACGCCTCTCTGCAGAGACCTGACTGCAGAAGCAGCCAGCCTTCCCAGTGCTGCTCGTTCCTTCTTGTTAAAAGCTCTCTTCAGACACCTGCAGCCCTGCCTGGAAGACTTAGTTCAGTCTTGGCTACCTCCCCATCACCCCCAACCTTAGGTTTCCTGGATTTGTAAGTCTATTTCTTTCAGCAGGTAGGGGAATTTTTCTGTCATTATTTCTTCAAATAGGTTTTCAATATCTTGCTCTCTCTCTTCTTCTGGTACCCCTATAATTCGGATGTTGGTATGCTTGAAGCTGCCACAGAGGCTCCTTACACTATCTTCATATTTTTGGGTTCTTTTTTCATTTTGCTTTTCCGGTTGGGTGTTCTTTGCTTCTTCGTATTTCAAATCTTTGACTTGATTCTTGTGATCCTGTAGTCTGGTGTTGGGACTCTGTATAATATCCTTTATTTCAGTCAGTGTATGCTTAATTTCTAGTTGGTCCTTTTTCATAACCTAGAGGGTCTCGAGTTCCGACTGATGCCAGACAGTCCAATTTCTCCCGTATGAGTCTGGGTCCCCAGAGACTCACCCGGAACTGAAGCTCAGAGCTTGAGACTCCCTACCAATTGAAAAAGACAACCGTGTCCTCAGCCGTCAGCCCTCTCCGCGTGCGCCTCCTTATCTCTGTACTTTACTTCCACACCGAAGCTCCTCTGGGTCTCGGTATGCTTTTCTCTTTCCTTTTAGTTGTAGAATTTCCACTCGGCCAGCCTTCCTGTGGTTCTGGATGATGTCCATTCCGTCTTTTAGTGGTATTTTTGAAGTTGTTGTGGGAGGTAGTGTTTACCTATGCCACCATCTTGGTTTCTCCTCTCTTTGTTTGTTTAGTATCCCCATTTATATTGTTCTTTAGATTCAACAGATAAGTGGAATCATATGATATTTGTCTTTCTTTGGCTGACTTATTTTGCTTATCATAGTATACTCTAGGTCCCTCCGTGCTGTTGTAAATGGTAAAATTTCATTGTTTGTTATGGCTCTTTATTATTCATGTTTTTTATCTTTTACTTCTTCTTCTTAAAGAAGACCCTTTAATATTTCTTAAAGTACTGGTTTGGTGGTGATGAACTCTTTTAGTCTTTTCTTGTCTCAGAAGCTTTTTATCTGTCTTTTGATTCTAAATAATAGCTTTATTGGTTAAAGTAATCTTGGTTGTAGGTCCTTGCTTTTCATCACTTTGAATATTTCTTGCCAATCCCTTCTGGCCTACAAAGTTTCTGCTGAGAAATCAGCTGACAGTCTTATGGGGGCTCCCTTGTAGGTAACCAATTGCTTTTCTCTTGCTGCTTTTAAGATTCTCTCTTTGTCTTTAACCTTTAGAGTTTTCATCATGTTGTGTTTTGGTGTGGGCCTCTTGGGGTTCATCTTGTTTGGGACATTCTGCACTTCCTGGACTTGTATATCTATTTACTTCATCAGGTTAGGAAAGTTTTCTGTCATTATTTTTTTAAATAAGTTTTCTAATTCTTGTTCTCTCTCTCTCCTGGAACCCCCAGATGCTGATATGCTTGAAATTGTCCCAGAGGCTCCTGACACTATCCTCATTTTTGTGGATTATTTTTTATTTTTGTTATTCTGATTAAGGTATTTTTTTTGCTTCCTTATATTCCAAATTGCTGATTTGATTCTTTGCTTCAGCTACTCTACAGTTGATTGCCTGTAGTTTATTCTTCATTTCAATTAGTGTATCCTTCATTTCTGATTGGTTCTTTATTATGGTCCCTGTGTGTGTTTTTATGCTCTTGAAATTTTCACTAAGTTCTTTAAGCATTACTGTGGCCATTGTTTTTAGCTCTATATCTGGTACTTTGCTTGTCTCCGTTTCACTTAGCCTTTTTTTTCTGGTGATTTCTCCTGTTCTTTCATTTGGGACCTGTTTCTTTGTCTCCTCATTTTGGCTGCTTCTCTGTGTTTGTTTCTATGATTGGGTAGAGCTGCTACATCTTCCAGACTTGATAGAGTGGCCTCTGTAGTAGGTGTCATGTAGGACCCAGTGGTACAGCCTCCTCAGTCACCTGAGCTAGGTGCTGCAGGTATGCCCCTTGTGTGGGCAGTGTGTACTGACCTGTTGTAATTAAGCCTTGATTGATGTTGGCACATCACTGAGCGCGATTGATCCCCCAGGCCCATTGCTGCAAGGATCAGCTGCAAGAAAGAGCTGCTGTGTAGGCCCTACCCTACAGAGCAGGACTTACTTCAGTGGAGCTTTGGTTCCCACTGAGTCTGCCCCTTGAGTGTGTTGCTGGTGACGGTGGTAGACTTGTAATCCAGCATGTTCTGAAGTTTTCCATTGAGTGCCCTGGCTCAGGGGCCTCCCTGGATATGCAAGGTCAGCCACCACCTGTGCTCTGCCTGAGACCACCTGTCACTAGCTACAGAGCAATCTGCAGATGACTGGGCTTGGAGGTGTTCAGGGGAAGCCAAGCTGCAAACCAAGGCTAGATGCAACTAGTACTGGGTACACCAGAAAAAGGTACAAGGTACACAAAGGCCAGATACTGCTTGTTTGAGAGACTTTAGGCAAGTCAGAAGTATTTGGCAAGAGAGGTCATTTGTATGAAAACACCACTGGAAATGGCTTGGGGGCAGATGCTTCAACCCGTAGGTTAGCTTGCTGCTGGGGTCCAGCTGATCGGGACTGAGCGAGATGGGCTGGACATGCCCTGGAGCCCTCCTCCGGTCCCTCTCTGGCCCAGTTGTGCACCACTAGAGTCCCTCAGCCTGGCCTACAACCTCTCAAAATCCAGGACCCCTCAGGGGATGTCAGAGAGCTGGTTTCAGCCCGATCCTGCAGGCCACCCCACTTGGGAGGGCACCAGATGCAGGGGTCATGGCTGGTGAGTGCTGCTGTGGCAGCAGGAGCCTCTCCCAGTTGGGACTGATTGGGCACTAGCCTGCAGCAGGCACAGTAGGGCCAGGATGAGTCTGAGCAGCAGGTAGGAGCTGCAGGCAGCATTGGAGTTGGGGTTTCAGCCTGATTCCTGAAGGCCACCCAGAGGGACCCTACCCATGCACAAATTCATGCACTGGGCCTCTAGTATCATATTCTGTGACATTACAATCACTGGTCTGTTTTGAATTTTGACCAGATCTTTCAGCCATGCCTACTTTTTGCAGCATCATGCATTGGTCATTTGGAAAATATTGGTTCCCTGAGTTACTCAGATCTTCCAAACACTAATTCATTTCATTTTACAGTATCAAAAAGTCCTATTTGTTAGTACCACCACTGATCTCATCAGAAAAATCTGTAAGTACTGGGAAGCTATTCAAGTTTTCCAAACTTCTAATTTTCACTTTAAAGCTTGAATGTTATGATTGGTGGCAAATACTTTGACTTTTTTTTCTTGAAATGACAGGCTCACTTTGTTTTTTAGAAAATGTCTGCCAGATGCCCAACTTTGAATAACCATAGCTTGTCTGTCAGTAAAAATGGTGTTCTGTGAGAAAAAGCTGCTCCTTGAGTTTGTGAGTCAATTGCATGAATGCTTTTCCCAGTGACCTCTAGTGTAGCTGGATTCTATTGCTGTGATTGGCACTAAGACACCAGCAGTTTTAACCCATTGCTTTTGCAACATAAAGGCAAATATCAATACACTGAAAATTTACATGCAATTTAGTATTATTATGAGAATAATACTCTTAGACCTGCTAAAAGGGGTCGTGGATCACACACAGTTGAGAACAACTGACGTGCCACGCCCCGAATAGAACAGAGGTCCAGCACACTGGAATTTGACTCCACAGTTCCCTCTTGTTTCTCTTGAGAGAGCCCTCTCACATGACTATTGTATGTGAGCAGTCTTCAACGTACCAATCTTGAGACGAGAATTTGGTTGGAGGTTAGTAAACCTTCTTTGAGAAATGCTGACATAGGAAGGAGAAGGAAACCAAAGTCACTACACAACAATAAACACACATTTGACTCTTCACTGGGTAGAGAACTGTGCGCTTCGGAAGAGCATAGAGCACAGGCCCTGTTCTTGAGGCATCTGCCATTGACTGGCAGCCTGAAGCAGACACAAGGCATGCAGTCATCCACGGCAGCACTTCCTGCCAAATGAGTGCAGATAAAACATGCAGCAGCTCCTTGGGGAAAGGAGAGCTCACTCATGCCTGGGATATCCAGTTTGCTCAACAAGTTTATCGAGGGCCTAATGGGTGCTGAACACTGTTCTGGGTACAAGGGATACAGGGATAAGATAATGTCTCTGACTTCATGGAATGTCTTTTCCAGGACAGGAGACAGGCAATGAATAAGTATATCCAATAACAACAGGCATGCATGCGGTGAAGAGAACTAAAGCTGGGCAAGGAGACCATAGTGATGGGGGAACAGGAAGGTGCCATTTCAGACAGGGTAGTTATTGAAGCCCCGGGTGACTCGGGAGGCAGGAGCTCAATAAAGAGAGGGTGTCAATATCATAGGAAACGTGCTCCTCAGAGAAAACGGGGTGTGAAAACGCTCTGATAGCACATCATGCCTGGTATTTTGGAGGAACTGCAAAGACTTGTGGCTGAGAGCAAGGAGGGCAAGGGTTTGATTGAATTCCAGACAGGCTGGGAAACCAGCAGGTTTTGAAAGGTTTCACCACCTATCACACAGCAGGAGCTATAAATTGATAGGGTAAAAGACAATCGGCAAATATTGTCACATGTTTTGGAAAAAACATACCCCTCCCTCTGACAATTTCCCAACTGTGTGGTTTTGTAGGATTGACCAGCTTGGTGCCTTCCTCACCCATGGCTGCAGCGGTGGAACAAAGTGATATACCCCAGATAATCCCCTTGTGGGTAACCATACCGCACAGAGACTGTTTTATGGTAAATTGCATTGACCGACCACACCTAGAATGAATATGTGTAAGATTCTTTGGGAGAAACAGGATTTGGATATTTTGCATTGGAAGTCTTATTTTATTAACATTGTTTACTGTTGTTTCATTTAGTTTTATATTTTACTACTGAGTAGAAATGGAGACTCTAGGATAAAATGAGCTCAATTATTTAAAATGAAGTTACATTTTCTATATGTTTGAGAAGTACATTTTTACCTCCCTATGACAAATTTGGAAATGTGAACCAGAATATGTGAGAAAATGTAAGAGGAAAATGTTCTCATTTTTCATTGCAGAGAGTCTGATAGTGTATAAAGACACTACATAAATTTGGTGTGTGCCCAGAAACAGACATCTTAATATATTTAAAATCACAAAGGTAATTATAGAACTAAAAGCCATTATAGACCTACAGCTCACATTCGCACAAATAAAACAAACACACAGTTCCTATAGTAAAACTTTCCTTGCATAATGGTGACCTTGACCTTTGGAGACTTTAACTTAATATTTAATTTTTGCTGCCTTTAGTAAAAGAACTGCCCAACATACCACATTGTGGCCAGTGGGAGGTGTAAATCACTCCCATACAGTAGGGTTGGTTTCTTCTCTTCCCTCCTTGCATGTGATTGGTTCCTTCTCTTCTCCCCTGCATGTGATGGCTTCCTTCTCTTCTCCCCCTCCATGTGATTGGCTCCTTCTCTGCTCCCCCTCCATGTGATTGGTTCCTTCTCTTCTTCCCCTGCCTGTGATTGGTTCATTCCCTTCTCCCCCTCCGATTGCTTCCTTCCTCTATGTGATTTGTTCCTTCTTTTTTCCCCCTCCATGTAATTATTTTTTTTTCTCTCTTTTCCGTTCATTGTGGGATTGAAAGGAAAATGGAGAAGGAAAGAGAAAAATGAGTTATTTGGGTTATAAAGTAAAACATTGCCAGGGCTAAGATAAAATATAAACATGCCATTGTGCTTTGAAGGCTTGAGCCCACAAACATGCTGTATTGTCCAAGGCAAGGCCTGAAAGAAACATTTTAGGTCTGGAGGGTTGAAGAGGAAAACTCTTTGGTGAAGCTACTAGGTCTGGAAAAATTAGCATGTCTGTGGGACAAAGAAGTCAGCCTGACTCCATCTGAGGGATGAACTCTACTGAAAGTTAAGGCTGTGTTTGGGGAGCCAATTAAGGATACACTGGGTCATGTTTTTTTTATCCATTCAGCCACTTGATATCTTTTGGTTGGAGCATTTAGTCCGTTTACCTTTAAAGTTATTATTGAAAGGTACTTGTTTGTAGCCATTTCTTTTTGTGTGTGGCTGTTTTCTTTCTGAGCTTTTTATTTCTTCTTTTTACACCAGTCCCTTTAGCATTTCTTGCATTGCTGGGTTGGTGGTGATAAACTCCCTTAGTCTTTTTTTGTCTGTGAAGCTTCTTATTTCCTCTTCAATTTTGAATGATAGCCTTGCTGGATAGAGTATTCTTGGATTCAGTCCTTTGCTTTGCATCACTTTGTAAATTTCCGTCCATTCTTTTCTGGCCTGATGTGTTTCTGTTGAGAAATCATTTGATAATCGAATGGGAGAGCCTTTGTATGTGACTTTCCGTCTCTCTCTTGCCGCCTGTAAGATTTTCTCTTTGTCACATTTATGTTTCTCTTTCTCTCTAAATCAATGAAAGTTATTGCCTAGTTGCCCTCTAAAGATAGTCAGACTCATACTCCCACCATCAATGTATGGAAATGCCTTTTCCAAGTCCTGGTGTATTATCTAACTTTACTGATCTTGAAATATTACCCGATGCCTCTGATAGATAAAAAATGGTATTCATGGAGAACCAAGATGTCAGCATACATAGGTAAACGCCAGTACTCGCCACACCCCACAACCACATCAAAATTACAACTAAAATACAAAACAACCATCATTCAGAATTGCCTGAAATCTGGCTGAATGGAAGTCCTTCTTTAGAGAAGTAAAGAAGAAAGCACACTGAGACTGGTAGGATGGGCAGAGGTGCTGAATGGGCTGATCTGACACTCATGTGTGCTGTTTTTTTAATTGAGAGGGATATCTCAGATGCAGAGGCTGCCATGAGGAGCAAGGGGTCCCAACCTCACACCAGTCCCCCAACCCAGAGTTCCAGACCTGGGAAGAGAAGTCCCTGTAGCTTCAGTCTTTAAAAGCCAGTGGGAATTGTAGCTGAGTGACCCAGGGGCAGCTGTAGACTCAGGTGTTCCTCTTAAAGGGCCTGCACATGAACTTACTCGAACTCCATCCCTCGAGCTCCAGTGCTGGGTGGCTTTGGGGGGCCCAGGGACATACTGGAGGAACTGGATTGTCTGACTTCTGAGCAGGAACTAGGGGGTGGATTTCTCCAAGACAAGGGTCCTCTCAGGGGTCATTGTTTCTGTGCTGGGACCTCCCACATGGCAGAGCTGACTGATAGTCATATCTGAATTTCCATCAGTCTAGCTCACACTGTTTGCTCCACCCTTGTGATTCCCTGAGATCCTGCCCCATCCAGTTTGCAGCCCCATCCAAGCTGTTTGCAGCACCTTTTCCATATGAAAGGCCTGTCCTAGCTCAGGCATCAGACTTTGCTAAAATCTTTCAAACAATCATCAGGTAGAGTCAACATGCCCCAAACCTATCAATAAAAGAGCCAAGATCTGGCACTAGCACCAGCCTGTCTTGGTACACAGCTGGGCCTCACCTGGGCACTTGACAAGCCCAATACAAGTAGCAGCCATCTGCAGACCTCTCTGTAGTCCCTACTGGGTAGTCCCAGACAGTGGCTAACTTTGCACCTCCTGGGAGAACCTAGAGCCAGTGCACCTGGTGGACAGCTTCAGACCATACCAGATTACAACTCTACACATCCACAAGTGGCACACCCAAGGGGCAGACTCAGCACCAAAGCCCCACTGAAGCAAGTCTTGTTCCATAGGGATATCTTCTGCACAGCTGCTCTCCCACTGTAATCATGGCTTGTCCTCACAGCCATTTGGTCTGGATGTCAATTCCTGCCAGTGACACCAACAGCAATCAAGGTTCAACTACAAGAGAGTGTACACAGGCTGCACAGGGGTATACCTGGAGTTCCCAGACTAGGGAGACTGAACCACTGGGCCTACAGGACACCTATTACACAAGACCACTCTACCAATTCCAGGAGTCATAGCTGTTCTAGCTAATACATGGAAATAAACACAAGGAAGCAACCAAATGCAGAGACAAAGAAACATCTCACATGAAAGAAATGGAAGCAAGAAAACTACTGGATGCAGAATTCAAAACAATGGTTCTAAGGTTACTCAAGGATCTTAATGAGAGCTTCAAGGGACTTAGTGAGACTTTCAAGGATCTTAGTGAGAATGTCAAAGACATGAAAAAGGACCAGTCAGAAATTAAGCATACACTAACCGAAATAAAGAATAACTTATAAGGATGCAATAGTAGAGTAGATGATTCTGATAATCAAATCAACAGCCTGTAATATGAGGAAGCAAAGAACACCCAATCAGAAGAGCAAAAAGCCAAAAGAACTAAAAAAATGAAGATAGTGTAAGGAGCCTCTGGGACAACTTCAAGCGTACCAACATTCGCATTATGGGAATGCTGGAGGAGATGAGAGAGAGGAAGATATTGAAAACCTATTTGAATAAATAATGACAGAAAATTTCCACTACCTGGTGAAAGAAATAGTCTTACAAGTCCAGGAAGCACAGACAGTCCCAAACAAGAGGAACCTAAAGAGGCTCATAGCAAGACACATCATAATTAGAAGACCGAGGGTTAAAGACAAAGAGAGAATCTTAGAAGCAGCAAGAGAAAATTAATTAATTACCTACAAGGGAGCACCCATACGACTGTCAGCTGATTTCTCAACAGAAACTTTGCAGGCCAGAAGAGATTGCAAGAAATATTCAAAGTGATGAAAAGCAAGGACCTACCACCAAGATTATTCTACCAGCAAAGCTATCATTTAGAATTGAAGGGAAGATAAAGAGCTTCACAGACAAGAAAAAGCTAAAGGAGTTCATCACTACTGAACATGAAATGTTGAAGGGTATTCAAGAAGAAGAAGAAATGTGAACATGAAAATGGCAATAAGTACATATCTATCAACAATTGAATCTATGAATCAAAATAAATGAGCAATAAATCTAATGAACAGAATATACTGGTGAATACAATAGAATCAGAGGCATAGAAATATGGAACAGGCTGATGAATCTCAGAGGGAAGCAGGGAGAGTGGTTGGGCACAAATTAGCTAAAGATCTTACATGCACATATACATTACTTATGGACACAGACAATACGGTGTTAAAGGCCTGGGGTGGGGTGAGAACCAAGTATATGGGGATAATAGGGAGGAGGGAAATGGGGGGAATCTATAATAGCCTAAACAATAAATATTTTTTAAAAAAGAAAAATATTCATGATTTCAACTTATATTTCCTCCATTTCTTTTATGTGGTGGAACTCCTGGATTTCTTTTTCAATAAATTGCTTATTAGTGTCCTTTGCATATTTTCTAAGATTTTTTTCTGTTGGTCAATAGAACAATTAGATAAATTTGGTGTGTCCATTGAACAATTAGATGCATGTTGTATTTACTGCAAGTATTTCTCTAGTTGTGGTTTCTAACTTTCACTTTTGGTTTTTTTTATTTATTTTTATTTATTTTTATTTTTTATTGCTTAAAGTATTACAAAGGGTATTACATATGTGTCCATTCCCCCCCCCCCCGCCCTAGACAGTCCCCTAGCCTCCCCTATCCCCCAGTGTCCTATGTCCATTGGTTATGCTTATATGCATGCATACAAGTCCTTTCGTTGATCTCTTACCCCCTACCTCCTGCCCCTCAACCCTCCCCGGCCTTCCCACTGCAGTTTGACAATCTGTTTGAGGCAGCTCTGCCTCTGTATCTATTATTGTTCAAAAGTTTATAATGGTCTCTATTATCCAAGAATGAGTGAGATCATGTGGTATTTTTCCTTCATTGACTGGCTTATTTCACTTAGCATAATGCTCTCCAGTTCCATCCATGCTGTTGCAAATGGTAAGAGTTCCTTCCTTTTTAGAGCAGCATAGTATTCCATCGTGTAGATGTACCACAGTTTTCTAATCCATTCATCTACTGATGGGCACTTAGGCTGTTTCCAGATCTTAGCTCTGGTGAATTGTGCTGCTATGAACATAGGGGTGCATATATCCTTTCTGATTGGTGTTTCTGGTTTCTTGGGATATATTCCTAGAAGTGGGATCACAGGGATAAATGGGAGTGCCATTTTCAGTTTTTTGAGGAAACTCCATACTGTCTTCCATAGTGGCTGCACCAGTCTGCATTCCCACCAGCAGTGCACAAGTGTTCCTTTTTCTCCACATCCTCTCCAGCACTTGTCTTTGTTGATTTGTTGATGATAGCTAGTCTGACAGGTGTGATATGGTACCTCACTGTTGTTTTGATTTGCATTTCTCGGATGATTAGTGACTTTGAGCATCAACACTAATAAAAGAGAAAAATGGTAATTGGCGTACGAGCTACCCTTTTCATTGGCTAATCAGGGCTATATGCAAATTAACTGCCAACTAAGATTGGCAGTTAACTGACAACTAAGATTGGCAGTTAACTGACAACAAGATGGCGGTTAATTTGCATACGTAGGCACAATGCAAGGAGGCGAAAGGGAAAGCAGTAAGAAGCCCCCTGCCACGGACAGTGATCAGAAACCCAGGGGGGAGCTAAGAGCTGGGGGGCAGGGCAAAGGCGGCCCGGCCCCGCCGCATTTGCCCTGCCCCGCCGCCTTTGCCCTGCCCCTCAGCCATGATCGGAGAATCAGGTGCCTTTTCTGCCCTGGCCAGTGTTAGCAGGAAGTAGGTGTGGAGCCAGCAATGGGAGCTGGGCACAGTCGAAGCTGGCAGTCCCAGGAGCTAGGGGTCCCTTGCCTGGGCCTAAAGCGAAGCCCACGATCGTGGGGCTGCTGCAACTGCGGGTCCCCGCTGCCCAGGCCGGACGCCTAGGCCAGAGGCGTCAGGCCTGGGCAAGGGGCCGATCCTGCGATTGGTGGGTGATGAGGGTCAACGCCTGAGGGCTCCCAGTATGTGAGAGGGGGCAGGCTGGGCTGAGGGACACTCCCCCCCCACACACACCCGGTGCACGAATGAAAACACCCTAGTGTTTTCATATGTCTCTTGGCTTTCTGAATGTCCTCTTTTGAAAGGTGTCTATTTAGGTCCTTTGCCCATTTTTTGATTGGATTGTTTTTCTTCCTTTTGTTAAGTTGTATGAGTTCCCTATAAACTTTGGAGATTAGGCCCTTATCAGATATGACATTGGCAAATATATTTTCCCACACAGTGGGTGTTCTCGTTGTTTTGTTGATGGGTTCTTGTGTTGTGCAGAAGCTTTTTATTTTGATGTAGTCCCATTTGTTCATTTTCTCTTTCGTTTCAAGTGCCCTAGGAGCTGTATCAGTGAAGAAATTGCTTCGGCATATGTCTGAGATTTTCTTGCCTTTGGATTCTTCTAGAATTTTTATGGTTTCCTGTCGTACATTTAAGTCCTTTATCCATTTTGAGTTTATTTTTGTGTATCATGTAAGTTGGTGGTCTAGTTTTATTTTCTTGCATATATCTGTCCAATTTTCCCAACACCATTTATTGAAGAGTCTATCTTGGCTCCATTGTATGTTCTTGTCTCCTTTGTCAAATATTAGTTGAGCATATTGGTTCGGGCCCATTTCTGGGCTCTCTATTCTATTCCATTGATCTATATGCCTATTCTTGTGCCATTACCAGGCAGTTTTGAGAACAGTGGCTTTGTAATACAACTTGATATCTGGTATTGAGATCCCACCTACTTTGTTCTTTTTCAGGATTGCTGCAGCTATTCAGGGTCTTTTTTTATTCCAGATGAATTTTTGGAGAGTTCGTTCTAGATCTATGAAGTATGCCGTTGGTATTTTAATGGGAAGTGCATTGAATTTATAGATTGATTTGGGTAGTATGGACATTTTGATGATGTTGATTCTACCAATCCATGAACACGGTATGTTCTTCCATCTGTTTATGTCTTCCTCTACATCTTTTTTCAACATCCTGTAGTTTTCTGAGTACAGGTGTTTTACCTCTTTAGTTAAGTTTATTCCTAGGTAGCTTAATTTTTTTGGTGCGACGGTGAATGGAATTGTTTTTATAATCTCTCTTTCTGAAAGTTCACTATTGGTGTATAGAAATGCCTCAGATTTCTTGGGGTTAACTTTGTATCCTGCTACATTGCCAAATTCATGTATTAAGTCTAGTATCTTTTTGAAGGAGTCTCTAGGGTTTTGTATGTATAATATCATGTCGTCTGCAAATAAGGACAGTTTTACTTCCTCGTTTGCAATTTGGATGCCTTTTATTTCTTCTTCTTGCCTAATTGCAATGGCTAACACTTCCAGTACTATGTTGAACAGGAGTGGTGAGAGGGGGTATCCCTGTCTTGTTCCTGTTCTTAGGGGAAATGGTGTTAGTTTTTGTCCATTGAGTATGATGCTGGCTGTGGGCCTGTCATATATGGCTTTTATTATGTTGAGGTATGATCCTTCTACTCCCGCCTTACTGAGAGTTGTTATCAAAACTGGGTGTTGAATTTTGTCAAATGCTTTTTCTGCATCAATTGATATGACCATGTGGTTTTTTTTCTTTCCATTTGTTTATGTGATGTATCACGTTTATTGATTTGCGGATATTGTACCATCCTTACATCACTGGGATAAATCCTACTTGGTCATGGTGTATGATCTTTCTGATGTACTGCTGGATCCGATTTGCTAAGATTTTGTTGAGGATTTTGGCATCTATGTTCATGAGGGATATTGGCCTGTAATTCTCTTTCATTGTGTTGTCTTTACCTGCTTTTGGTATTAGGGTGATGCTGGCTTCATAGAATGAGCTTGGAAGTGCTCCTTCCTCTTGAATTTTTTCTAGTAGTCTGAGGATAGGTTTTAGTTCTTCCTTGAATGTTTGGTAGAACTCCCCTGTGAAGCCATCTGGTCCTGGGATTTTGTTTGATGGAAGCTTTTTGATGACTGCTTCAATTTCTTCCATAGTTATTGGCCTGTTGAGGTTTTTAGATTATTCCTGATTGAGTTTTGGAATGTTATATTTTTCTAGGAATTTGTCCATTTCCTCCAGGTTGTCTAGTTTATTGGAGTAGAGCTGTCCATTGTATTTTTTAACAATCATTCGTATTTCTGTGGGGTCTGTTATTATTTCGCCTCTATCGTTTCTGATTTTGTTTATTTGGGTCCTCTCTCTGTCTGCTTCTTGGTGAGTCTGGCTAGAGGTTTGTCAATCTTGTTTATCCTTTCAAAGAACCAGCTCTTGGTTTCATTGATTTTCTGTATTGTTTTTTTGGTCTCTATGTCATTTATTTCTGCTCTAATCTTTATTATCTCCTTCCTTTTGCTCACTCTGGGGTTTTCTTGTTGATCTCTTTCTAATTCTTTGAGTTGTAGAGTTAGATGATTTATTACCATTTTTTCTTGTTTTTTTGAGATAGGCCTGTAGAGCTATAAATGTCACTCTCAGGACTGCCTTCATTGTGTCCCATAGGTTTTGGATTGATGTGTTTTCGTTGTCATTAGTTTCCAGGATGTTTTTAATTTCTTCTTTGATCTCATTGGTAACCCAATCAATATTTAATAGCATGCTATTCAGCTTCTAGGTGTTTGAGTATTTTGGGTTGTTTTTATTGTAGTTTATTTCTAATATTATGCCATCGTGGTCTGCGAAGATGCTTTTTATGATTTCAATCTTCTTGAATTTGGGGATACTTTGCTTGTGTTCCAATATATGGTCTATTTTTGAATATGTCTTATGAGCATTTGAGTAGAATGTATATTCCCTGGCTTTGGGGTGAATTGTTCTGAAGATGTCTATTAAGTGAATCTGATCTAGTGAGTCATTTAGGATTGCTGTATCTTTGCTGATTGTTTGTCTAGAGGACTTATCCAGTGATGTCAGTGGTGTATTTAAGTCCCCTACTATGATTGTATTGTTGTCGATCTCTCCTTTGATATCTTCCAGGAGTTTTGTTTATGAATTTGGGTGCTCCTGCATTGGGTGCATATATGTTTACCAGAGTTATTTCTTCTTGTTGGATTGATCCCTTTAGTATTATGAAGTGGCCTTATCTCTTGTTATGGCCTTCACTTTGAGGTCTATTTTGTCCGATGTAAGTATTGCTACCCCAGCTTTCTTTTTCCTTTCTATTTGCCTGAAAGATATTTTTCCATCCCTTCACTTTCAGTCTCTGTGAGTCCCTTCTAAGGAGGTGGGTTTCTTGTAGACAGCAGATGTATGGGTCATGTTTTTCATCCATTCAGCCACTCGATGTTTTTTGGTTGGAGCATTTAGTCCGTTTACGTTTAAAGTTATGATTGAAAGGTACTTGTTTGTAGCCATTTCTTTTTTTTGTGTGTGTGGCTGTTTTCTTTCTGAACTTTTTATTTCTTCTTTTTACACCAGTCCCTTTTTGCATTGCTGGGTTGGTGGTGTTAAACTTCCTTAGTCTTTTTTGTCTGTGAAGCTTCTTATTTCCCCTTCAATTTTGAATGATAGCCTTGCCGGATAGAGTATTCTTGGATTCAGTCCTTTGCTTTGCATCACTTTGTAAATGTCCGTCCATTCTTTTCTGGCCTGATGTGTTTCTGTTGAGAAGTCATTTGATAATCTAATGGGAGATCCCTTGTATGTAACTTTCCGTCTCTCTCTTGCAGCCTGTAAGATTCTCTCTTTGTCCTGAACATTTGCCATGGTAATTATGATGTGTCTTGGTGTGGGACTTTTCGGGTTCACCTTGTTTGGGAATCTCTGGGCTTGTGTTCCTTTTTTCTTTCCCACCTCAGGGAAGTTTTCTGATATTTCTTCTAGTAAGTTTTCTGTTCCTTGTTCCTCTTTCTGTTGTTCCGTTACCCCTATTATTCGTATGTTGTTTCGTTTCATGTTGTCCCAAAGCTCCCTTAGGCTCTCCTCTTGTCTTTTAATATTTTTCTGCAATTGCAGTACATTTTGAGTGTTTTACTTCCTTGTCCTCTAATTCACTAATTCGGTCCTCCGATTCTCCTAGTCTACTGTTGATACTTTCAATGGTGTTTTTTATTGCAGCTATATCACTCTTCATTTCTTCTTGGGTCTTACTTAAGTTGTTGATTTTTTCATCTGTTTCTTCTAGATTCTTCCATATGTTATTGATTTTTTCATCTGTTTCTTCTTGCTTCTTGCAAAGGTAGTTGACTTTTTCATCTGTTTCTTCTAGCTTCTTGCAGAGGTTGTTGATTTTTTCCTCCATCCGGTTTATGCACTCTAGGACCCTTATTCTGAATTCTTTTTCTGTCAAGTTGCATGCCTCTGTATTACTTAGCTGCTTTTCTGGAGAGTCCTCTTCCTCTTTCATTTGGGGGTTTCTTTGTCTACCCATGATTGATCTCACTAAAATATCTAGACATTGAGTCATTCAGTGGCTGCTCCCTGTGGGGCAGTGGCTCCTTGGGCTGTGGTTGCTCCACGGGCGGTTGTGGTAGTAGCTGCTCCTCAGTTGGGAGCAGTTCCTCTGGTGGGTGTTGTTCACAGCTGTGGTGGCTCTTCTGGCTGGTGGGGGGAGGCTTCACGTACGGCTGCTGTTCCTCAGAGGGTGTGGTGCTCAGGAAGCTGCTGTTACTTGGATCTGCTGCATTGAGTTAAAGGCACAAAATAAACAAAACAAGGCACCACATACCAGGCACTAAACACAAATATATTCACGATATTACTAACCCCAAATAAAGGTGACCACCCAAATTAAGAGAATTAGGGGACAAGGAAGAAAGGAGAGAAAAAGATAAAAGAGAAAAAAAGAGAAAAGAAAAGTAGGGAAGAAAGAAAAACAAAAGTAGTGCAAAAATGAAATTGGGAAAAAGGAGTGGGAAAGAAAAGAGGGGAAAAAAAGAGTAAAAAGAGAGAATGAAGTAGAAGAGGGGAAGAGGCTATGTATATGAGGAGAAAACTCCTATAGAACTGCCACTAATCTCAACAAACTCCAGCAACAGCTTCCTGGAGATGAATGCAAACTAGAAACAACCAATAATATCCAGAGAGGCAAGGGAAAACAGAAGCACAAACATAACCAGGGTGGGGGGTAGAGAGAGGGTAAAAACCAAAAGAAAAAAAGAAAAAGAAAAAGAAAAACAGCCTCACAACCAGTCCTAAACACACACACACACACAGAGACACACACACACAAAAAATAACAACAACAACAAAAAAAACAATATACTCAACAATAAAGCAAACAGCAACAAAACAACAGAAAGATAAAAGAAGAAAAAAATTTGGATAGTGAACAAAAATAAGGGATATATGTATAAGGATTTAGAGCAGTGGTTTGGAAATAGGATCTATAAGTAGGGTGAAAATTTGACAGGAGGTAAACAGAAGGAATAGAGAAAATCTAAAGCAGGAATAGGGTAAGAGAAACAGGACAAGAAAAGGAGAAAAGTGAGGGAAAGGGTTTTAGCATACAGGTAAAATTGAGGTAGGGAAAATTGATGCTAAAGGAATGATGAAAACAGAATAGAGAACTCTAATCCCAAAATAAAATAAAGAGAAAGTAAAATGGCACTTTAAAAAATGGTAAAATGGTACCAGTAATAATACCGGTTAAAAAATAAAAATGTAGTAATTAAAAGGGTAAAATCAGGCGATGGAAAAAAAGAAAAATAAATGGTTTCTTAGTTACAAGGTGAAAAAAGAAAAAAGAAAAAAAATTGCAGTAGTGAAGGTCCTTTGGTTCTTCTACTCGTCAGTCTGGCTTGCCTTAGTCTTGTCAGGAATTCAGGAGACTCTTGAATTTCCCTGCGATACACTGTTCCTCCCTGTTGTAAACCGCAGTCCTGATTTTAAAGCAGGCCCTATTTGTTTCCCAGATTACATTAATTTGTATTTAGCTAAGAGTCAGTTTGTGGCTCAGCATCTGGGTGGCAGTGTTTTTGGGTTGGCCTCTGAGGCTATAGGGCCTCTAGATCCAGTACCTTGGGTTTATAATCTCTATTGCACTAAAAACTTGTGTGGGGAAGTCGACTGCCCAGAGCTGGTTCCTTAATAGTTACACGCATTGTGCTGTTGCTGGGATTGAAAATCTGGATGTTTAATTTTAGAATAGTTCCAGATTTACAGAAAAATTATGAAGATAATAACCATGTACACCATACCCAATTACCCTTATTACTAATACCTTACTTATGGTTGAGGCAAATGTAACATGAAGTAAATCATCAGTGAAAGAGAGTGAAACCTCACTTCCCTAGTAACTCCAATATCCAACAATGCTGTTCTAGACCAAGTTGTTGAAGGAAAAACTGGACACGATGTGGCATAAAACTTCAGATCTTGAGCTGACCATCCTTTCAATAGTGTACAAATATTCAATAGTCTGTCATGTAAAAAGGGAATCAAATTCATTATTATACACAGCCAGCACTAACACAACACCCTGTTCCTCATGACTACGACCAACACCATCCATCCCACCTCCCCAATCCAAACCTATATTAAATATCAGTGTTTTATTTCTTTGCAGGTATGAGAAAGTGTTGGGAAAAAGATCCCATTCCAGACTTCTCCTTGTCCTTATTCTAAGTGTCTGGCTCAGTATGGAATGGCTTGTCTGGTGCCCCAATTAAAGAAATCTACATTACTCCCTTCTCACATGACTTCTGCCCCCTTAGATCCGTGCCCATTGGTGAAACAGTCAAACCTGATTTCTCTAGTATCTCGAATATCAAACATTGCTGTTCTAGACGATGATGTTAAAGGAAAACTTTACCAGTTGTGGCATAAAACGTCACATCTTGAGCTGACCAAACTTTCATTAGTTTAACAATATTCAATAGTCTACCACATAAAAAGGAAATCAAATTCATTATTATACACTTCCAGCACTACCACAACACCCCGTCCCTCATGACTGCGACCAAAACCATCCATCCCCCTGCACCAATACAAACATAAATTCACTTTTGGACTTGCAGTTTCTTTTTCCATCCTTGTGTTTGGAGTCTTATTACTTATCTCTACTAGAATACAATATAGTCTTATTAAGATTCACTATCTTGAAACAACAGACACTACTCAAAGGGTTCTGGACTTCTATATACACTCTTTAGGTTAATGGAGAGCCACTCACTTCAGCTCTGTTTGCCCAAAATCAGTGATTGCCATGTTGGGGATTGACATTACAAAGCCTCAGCTTGACAATCAAGGAGGGGCGGGGGTAGGTGAGCATGCAGAAATCTTAGAGATTCTGTTTATAGAACAGAGACCTTCCACTTAACTCCTAAAATTTTTCTCAAACTATCCTCTCTCTGTCTCCATTCCTCTAGTTCCATTATACTCCAGAATATGGCAGGGAAGTGGTGTTTCCTCTAAGACAATTCCCATACTCGACCATCATGTGAGTGGTCCATTCTACTATGTTCAGTTGCTAACATTTCCTAAGATTTTGAGTGTTGTTTTAATGGATTTTTTATTTTAGAATAGTTCCAGATTTACAGAAAAAATTGTGAGAATAATAATCATGTACACCATACCGAATTTCCCTTATTACTAATATCTTACTTATGTATGGGGCAAATGTAAATGAAGTGAATCATCAGTGAAACAGAGTGAAACCTCACTTCTCTGATATCTCAAATATCCAGCAATGATGTTCTAGACCAAGTTGGTAAAGGAAAAACTGGACCTGATGTGGCATCAAACTTCAGATCTTGAGCTGAGCATCCTTTCAATAGTTTAACAATATTCAATAGTCTACCATGTAAAAAGGAAATTAAATTCATTATTATATTCATTATTATACACTGCCAGCACTAAAACAACACCCTGTTCCTCATGACTGCAACCACCATCCATACCACCCCCAATCCAAACCTAAATTAAACATCAGCTTCTTTTTTCCTTGCCAGTATTAGAAAGTGTTGAGAAAAAAAAACCCCATTCAGACTTCTTGTCCTTATCCAAAGTGTTGGCTCGGTATGCAATGGCTTGTGTGGTGCCCCAACTGAAGAAATCTACATTACTCCCTTCTCACATGCAAAGCCCCTCATTAGATACCGCCCCATCAGTGAAACAGAGTCAAACCTCACTTCTCTAGTATATCAAATATCCAAAAATGCTGATATAGACCATGATGTTACAGAAAAACTATACCAGTTTTGGGATAAAACTTCACATCTTTAGCCGGCCATCCTATCAATAGTTTTACAATATTTAATAGTCTGCCATGTACAAAGGAAATTAAATAATTTATTATACAATGCCAGCATTAACAGAACGAACTGTTCCTCATGACAGCGACCACCACCATGCATCCCCCAACCCATACAAACGTAAATTCACTTTTGTACTTGCAGTTTCTGCATCCATCCTTGTGTGTGGAGTCTTTTTCCTTCTCTCTACTAGTCTTCAATATCATCTTATTAATTTAAGCTAATTTAAGGCAACAGACACTACTGAAAGGGTCCTGGCCTCAATATTTTCTCTTTAAGTTAAGGAGGAGCGAATCACTTCAGCTCTGTTTGCCCAAAATCTGTGGTTGCCATGGTGTGGCTTGACATCACAAAGCCTCAGCTTGACCATCCAGGAGGGGCGGGGGTGGCAGAGGATGCAGAAATCTCAGACACTCTGGATATAAAACAGACACCTTCCTCTTCACTCCTAAAATTTTTTCCTAAACTGACCTCTCTCTCTCTCAATTCCTCTAGTTCCATTACAGTCCAGCATATGGCAGGGAGGTGGTGTTTCCTCTAAGACAATTCCCATACTCCCCCGTCATTTCAGTGGTCGATTCCACTATGTTCAGTTGCTACCATTTCCTAGGATTTTGAGTGTTGTTTTAATGGATTTTTTATTTTAGAATAGTTCCAGATTTAAAGAAAAAATTGTGAGGATAATAATCATGTACACCATACTGAATTTCCCTTATTACTAATATCTTAATTATGTATGGGGCAAATGTAACATGAAGTGAAACATCAGTGAAACAGAGTGAGGAGAACCAAGATGGCGGCATAGGTTAACGCCGGAGTTTGCAGCTTTGAACAACTACTTCAAAAGTGAAACCAAAAAACGGAAGGTACATCACCCAGAACCACAGGAACACTGGCTGAGTGGAAGTCCTACTACTAGGAGGAAAGAGAAACGCATACGGACACTCAGAGGAGGCGCAGTGCTGAAGTCAAATTCTGAGATGCAGAGTGTGCGGAGCGGGCTGGCGGTGGACGGCGTGGTTGGCGTTTTCAATCGGGAGGGAGTCGCAGACTCTGAGCTCCAGATCTGGGCGAGTCTTTAGGGACCCAGACTCAAACGGGAGAAGCGGGACTGTCTGGCTTCGGTCAGAGCGAGTGCAGCTTTCTCTCCGAGCTTTGCAGTGGGTGCTGGGACTCAGAGAGGCAGAGCCCCTGGGGACAGGACTGAGAGCCGCCATAACTGCTCTCTCCGGCCCACCCTGTTGATCCTGTGCGACCCGCCCCGCCCAAGCCCTGCCCAGAGGCATTTGCCAGATAGCCTCAGGCAAAGGCTAGATTAGCACCTCCCTAGAGGACAGAAGTTCTCTCACTGCTGACACAGCTGATTCTCATAGCCACTTGGCCTGGAGGTCAAACCCTCCCTGGAATTAGCTACAACAATCAAGATTTATCTATAAGACTGTGAACAAAGACCACTAGGGGGTGCACCAAGGAAGCATAACAAAATGTGGAGACAAAGAAACAGGACAAAATTGTCAATGGAAGAAATAGAGTTCAGAACCACACTTTTAAGGTCTCTCAAGAACTGTTTAGAAGCTGCCGATAAACTTAATGAGATCTACACGAAAACTAATAAGACCCTCGATCTTATATTGGGGAACCAACTAGAAATTAAGCACACACGGACTGAAATAACGAATATTATACAGACATCTGACAGCAGACCAGAGGAGCGCAAGAATCAAGTCAATGATTTGAAATGCGAGGAAGCAAAAAACATCCAACCAGAAAAGCAAAATGAAAAAAGAATCCAAAAATGCGAGGATAGTGTAAGGAGCCTCTGGGACAGCTTCAAGCGTACCAACATCAGAATTATAGGGGTGCCAGAAGACGAGAGAGAGCAAGATATTGAAAACCTATTTGAAGAAATAATGACAGAAAACTTCCCCCACCTGGTGAAAGAAATGGACTTACAGGTCCAAGAAGCGCGGAGAACCCCAAACAAAAGGAATCCAAAGAGGACCACACCAAGACACATCATAATTAAAATGCCAAGAGCAAAAGATAAAGAGAGAATCTTAAAAACAGCAAGAGAAAGAAACTCAGTTACCTACAAGGGAATACCCATACGACTGTCAGCTGATTTCTCAACAGAAACTTTGCAGGCCAGAAGGGACTGGCAAGAAATATTCAAAGTGATGAATACCAAGAACCTACAACCAAGATTACTTTATCCAGCAAAGCTATCATTCAGAATTGAAGGTCAGATAAAGAGCTTCACAGATAAGGAAAAGCTAAAGGAGTTCATCACCACCAAACCAGTATTATATGAAATGCTGAAAAGTATCCTTTAAGAAGAGGAAGAGGAAGAAAAAGGTAAAGATACAAAGTATGAACAACAAATATGCATCTATCAACAAGTGAATCTAAGAATCAAGTGAATAAATAATCTGATGAACAGAATGAACTGGTGATTATAATAGAATCAGGGACATAGAAAGGGAATGGACTGACTATTCTTGGGGGGGAAAGGGGTGTGGGAGATGTGGGAAGAGACTGGACAAAAATCGTGCACCTATGGATGAGGACAGTGGGTGGGGAGTGAGGGCGGAGGGTGGGGCGGGAACTGGGAGGAGGGGAGTTATGGGGGGGAAAAAAAGAGGAACAAATGTAATAATCTGAACAATAAAGATTTAATTAAAAATAAATAAATAAATAAATAAATAAATAAATAAATAAATAAATAAAAAAAGAAACAGAGTGAAACCTCACTTCTCTGATATCTCAAATATCCAGCAATGATGTTCTAGACCAAGTTGTTAAAGGAAAAACTGGACCTGATGTGGCATCAAACTTCAGATCTTGAGCTGACCATCCTTTCAATAGTTTAACAATATTCAATAGTTTACCATGTAAAAAGGAAATTAAATTCATTATTATACACTGCCAGCACTAAAACAACACCCTGTTCCTCATGACTGAGACAACCCTGTTCCTCATGTCTTCGACCACCATCCACACCACCTCCCCAATCCAAACTTAAATTTAACATCAGCTTCTTTTTTCCTTGCCAGTATTAGAAAGTTTTGAGAAAAAAAATCCCCATTCAGACTTCTCCTTGTCCTTATTCAAAGTGTTGGCTCAGTATACAATGGCTTGTCTGGTGCCCCAACTAAAGAAATCTACACTATTCCCTTCTCACATGCCTGCCCCCTCCTTGCATCCCTCCCCATCAGTGAAACAGCGTCAAACCTCACTTCTCTAGTATCTCAAATATCCAACAATGCTGTTCTAGACCATGATGTTAAAGGAAAAACCATACCAGTTGTGGGATAAAACTGCACATCTTGAGCTGACCATCCTTTCAATAGTTTAACAATATTCAATAGCCTGCCATGTAAAAAGGAAATCAAACAATTTATTATACACTGCCGGTATTAACACAACACTCTGTTCCTCATGGCTGCGACCACCACCATCCTTCCCCCCCTTCCCCCCAATACAAACATAAATTCACTTTTGTACTTGCAGTTTCTTCATCCATTCTTGTTGTAGAGTCTTTTTCCTTATCTCTACTAGTCTTCAATATCATCTTACAAATTTTAGCTAATTTAAGGCAAGAGACACTACTTAAAGGATCCTGGGCTCTATATATTCTCTTTAGGTTAAGGAGGAGCCAATCACTTCAGCTCTGTTTGCCCAAAATCTGTGGTTGCCATGGTGTGGCTTGACATCACAAAGCCTCAGCTTGACCATCCAGGAGGGGCGGGGGTGGCAGAGGATGCAGAAATCTCAGACAAACTGGTTATAGAACAGAGACCTTCCTCTTCACTCCTAAAATTTTTTCCTAAACTGACCTCTCTCTCTCTCTCAATTCCTCTAGTTCCATTACAGTCCAGCATATGGCAGGGAGGTGGTGTTTCCTCTAAGACAATTCCCATACTCCCCCGTCATTTCAGTGGTCGATTCCACTATGTTCAGTTGCTACCAATCCCTAGGGTTTTGAGTGTTGTATTAATGGATGTCTTGTTTTAGAATAGTTCCAGATTTACAGAAAAATTGTGAAGATAGCAGCCATGTACACCATACCCAATTTCCCTTATTACTAATATCTTACTTATGTAAGGGGCAGATGTAAACATAAGTGAATCATCAAAGAAACAGAGTGAAACCTCACTTCTCTAGCATCTCAAATATACATCAATGATGTTCTAGACCAAGTTGTTAAAGGAAAACCTGGACCTGATGTGGCATAAAACTTCAGATATTGAGCTGACCATCCTTTCAATAGTTTAACTACATTCAATAGTCTACCATGTAAAAAGGAAATCAAAGTCATATTTATACACTGCCAGCACTAACACAACATCCTGATCCTCATGACTGTGACCACCCTGTTCCTCATGTCTGCGACCACCATTCACACCACCCCCCCAATCCAAACTTAAATTTAACATCAGCTTCTGTTTTTCTTGCCAGGATTAGAAAGTTATGAGAAAAAAATCCCCATTCAGACTTCTCCTTGTCCTTATTCAAAGTGTTGGCTCAGTATACAATGGCTTGTCTGGTGCCCCAACTAAAGAAATCTACACTATTCCCTTCTCACATGCCTGCCCCCTCCTTACATCCCTCCCCATCAGTGAAACAGCGTCAAACCTCACTTCTCTATTCTCTAGTATCTCAAATATCCAACAATGCTCTTCTAGACCATGATGTTAAAGGAAAAACTATACCAGTTCTGGGATAAAACTGCACATCTTGAGCTGACCATCCTTTCAATAGTTTCACAATATTAAATAGCCTGCCATGTAAAAAGGAAATCAAACAATTTATTATACACTGCCAGCATTAAAACAACACTCTGTTCCTCATGGCTGCGACCACCACCATTCACCCCCTTTCCCTCCCCCCAATACAAACATAAATTCACTTTTGTACTTTCAGTTTCTTCATCCATCCTTGTGTGTAGAGTCTTTTTCCTTATCTCTACTAGTCTTCAATATCATCTTACTAATTTTAGCTAATTTAAGGCAAGAGACACTACTTAAAGGATCCTGGCCTCTATATATTCTCTTTAGGTTAAGGAGGAGCCAATCACTTCAGCTCTGTTTGCCCAAAATCTGTGGTTACCATGGTGTGGCTTGACATCACAAATCCTCAGCTTGACTATCCAGGAGGGGCGGGGGTGGCAGAGGATGCAGAAATCTCAGACAAACTGGTTATAGAACAGAGACCTTCCTCTTCACTCCTAAAATTTTTCCTGAACTGACCTCTCTCTCTCTCAATTCCTCTAGTTCCATTACAGTCCAGCATATGGCAGGGAGGTGGTGTTTCCTCTAAGACAATTCCCATACTCCGCCATCATTTCAGTGGTCCATCCCACTATGTTCAGTTGCTACCAGTTCCTACGGTTTTGAGTGTTGTATTAATGGATTTCTTATTTTAGAATAGTTCCAGATTTACAGAAAAATTGTGAAGGTTATAACCATGTACACCATACCCAATTTCCCTTATTACTAATATCTTACTTATGTAAGGGGCAAATGTAAAAAGAAGTGAATCATCAAAGAAACAGAGTGAAACCTCACTTCTCTAGCATCCCAAATATACATCAATGATGTTCTAGACCAAGTTGTTAAAGGAAAAACTGGACCTGATGTGGCATAAAACTTCAGATATTGAGCTGACCATCCTTTCAATAGTTTAACTACATTCAATAGTCTACCATGTAAAAAGGAAATCAAAGTCATATTTATACACTGCCAGCACTAACACAACATCCTGATCCTCATGACTGTGACCACCCTGTTCCTCATGTCTGCGACCACCATTCACACCACCCCCCCCAATCCAAACTTAAATTTAACATCAGCTTCTGTTTTTCTTGCCAGTATTAGAAAGTTTTGAGAGAAAATCCCCATTCAGACTTCTCCTTGTCCTTATTCAAAGTGTTGGCTCAGTATACAATGGCTTGTCTGGTGCCCCAACTAAAGAAATCTACACTATTCCCTTCTCACATGCCTGCCCCCTCCTTGCATCCCTCCCCATCAGTGAAACAGCGTCAAACCTCACTTCTCTAGTATCTCAAATATCCAACAATGCTGTTCTAGACCATGATGTTAAAGGAAAAACCATACCAGTTGTGGGATAAAACTGCACATCTTGAGCTGACCATCCTTTCAATAGTTTAACAATATTCAATAGCCTGCCATGTAAAAAGGAAATCAAACAATTTATTATACACTGCCGGTATTAACACAACACTCTGTTCCTCATGGCTGCGACCACCACCATCCTTCCCCCCCTTCCCCCCAATACAAACATAAATTCACTTTTGTACTTGCAGTTTCTTCATCCATTCTTGTTGTAGAGTCTTTTTCCTTATCTCTACTAGTCTTCAATATCATCTTACAAATTTTAGCTAATTTAAGGCAAGAGACACTACTTAAAGGATCCTGGGCTCTATATATTCTCTTTAGGTTAAGGAGGAGCCAATCACTTCAGCTCTGTTTGCCCAAAATCTGTGGTTGCCATGGTGTGGCTTGACATCACAAAGCCTCAGCTTGACCATCCAGGAGGGGCGGGGGTGGCAGAGGATGCAGAAATCTCAGACAAACTGGTTATAGAACAGAGACCTTCCTCTTCACTCCTAAAATTTTTTCCTAAACTGACCTCTCTCTCTCTCTCAATTCCTCTAGTTCCATTACAGTCCAGCATATGGCAGGGAGGTGGTGTTTCCTCTAAGACAATTCCCATACTCCCCCGTCATTTCAGTGGTCGATTCCACTATGTTCAGTTGCTACCAATCCCTAGGGTTTTGAGTGTTGTATTAATGGATGTCTTGTTTTAGAATAGTTCCAGATTTCCAGAAAAATTGTGAAGATAGCAGCCATGTACACCATACCCAATTTCCCTTATTACTAATATCTTACTTATGTAAGGGGCAGATGTAAAAAGAAGTGAATCATCAAAGAAACAGAGTGAAACCTCACTTCTCTAGCATCTCAAATATACATCAATGATGTTCTAGACCAAGTTGTTAAAGGAAAACCTGGACCTGATGTGGCATAAAACTTCAGATATTGAGCTGACCATCCTTTCAATAGTTTAACTACATTCAATAGTCTACCATGTAAAAAGGAAATCAAAGTCATATTTATACACTGCCAGCACTAACACAACATCCTGATCCTCATGACTGTGACCACCCTGTTCCTCATGTCTGCGACCACCATTCACACCACCCCCCCAATCCAAACTTAAATTTAACATCAGCTTCTGTTTTTCTTGCCAGGATTAGAAAGTTATGAGAAAAAAATCCCCATTCAGACTTCTCCTTGTCCTTATTCAAAGTGTTGGCTCAGTATACAATGGCTTGTCTGGTGCCCCAACTAAAGAAATCTACACTATTCCCTTCTCACATGCCTGCCCCCTCCTTACATCCCTCCCCATCAGTGAAACAGCGTCAAACCTCACTTCTCTATTCTCTAGTATCTCAAATATCCAACAATGCTCTTCTAGACCATGATGTTAAAGGAAAAACTATACCAGTTCTGGGATAAAACTGCACATCTTGAGCTGACCATCCTTTCAATAGTTTCACAATATTAAATAGCCTGCCATGTAAAAAGGAAATCAAACAATTTATTATACACTGCCAGCATTAAAACAACACTCTGTTCCTCATGGCTGCGACCACCACCATTCACCCCCTTTCCCCCCCCCCAATACAAACATAAATTCACTTTTGTACTTTCAGTTTCTTCATCCATCCTTGTGTGTAGAGTCTTTTTCCTTATCTCTACTAGTCTTCAATATCATCTTACTAATTTTAGCTAATTTAAGGCAAGAGACACTACTTAAAGGATCCTGGCCTCTATATATTCTCTTTAGGTTAAGGAGGAGCCAATCACTTCAGCTCTGTTTGCCCAAAATCTGTGGTTACCATGGTGTGGCTTGACATCACAAATCCTCAGCTTGACTATCCAGGAGGGGCGGGGGTGGCAGAGGATGCAGAAATCTCAGACAAACTGGTTATAGAACAGAGACCTTCCTCTTCACTCCTAAAATTTTTCCTGAACTGACCTCTCTCTCTCTCAATTCCTCTAGTTCCATTACAGTCCAGCATATGGCAGGGAGGTGGTGTTTCCTCTAAGACAATTCCCATACTCCGCCGTCATTTCAGTGGTCCATCCCACTATGTTCAGTTGCTACCAGTTCCTACGGTTTTGAGTGTTGTATTAATGGATTTCTTATTTTAGAATAGTTCCAGATTTACAGAAAAATTGTGAAGGTTATAACCATGTACACCATACCCAATTTCCCTTATTACTAATATCTTACTTATGTAAGGGGCAAATGTAAAAAGAAGTGAATCATCAAAGAAACAGAGTGAAACCTCACTTCTCTAGCATCCCAAATATACATCAATGATGTTCTAGACCAAGTTGTTAAAGGAAAAACTGGACCTGATGTGGCATAAAACTTCAGATATTGAGCTGACCATCCTTTCAATAGTTTAACTACATTCAATAGTCTACCATGTAAAAAGGAAATCAAAGTCATATTTATACACTGCCAGCACTAACACAACATCCTGATCCTCATGACTGTGACCACCCTGTTCCTCATGTCTGCGACCACCATTCACACCACCCCCCCCAATCCAAACTTAAATTTAACATCAGCTTCTGTTTTTCTTGCCAGTATTAGAAAGTTTTGAGAGAAAATCCCCATTCAGACTTCTCCTTGTCCTTATTCAAAGTGTTGGCTCAGTATACAATGGCTTGTCTGGTGCCCCAACTAAAGAAATCTACACTATTCCCTTCTCACATGCCTGCCCCCTCCTTGCATCCCTCCCCATCAGTGAAACAGCGTCAAACCTCACTTCTCTAGTATCTCAAATATCCAACAATGCTGTTCTAGACCATGATGTTAAAGGAAAAACCATACCAGTTGTGGGATAAAACTGCACATCTTGAGCTGACCATCCTTTCAATAGTTTAACAATATTCAATAGCCTGCCATGTAAAAAGGAAATCAAACAATTTATTATACACTGCCGGTATTAACACAACACTCTGTTCCTCATGGCTGCGACCACCACCATCCTTCCCCCCCTTCCCCCCAATACAAACATAAATTCACTTTTGTACTTGCAGTTTCTTCATCCATTCTTGTTGTAGAGTCTTTTTCCTTATCTCTACTAGTCTTCAATATCATCTTACAAATTTTAGCTAATTTAAGGCAAGAGACACTACTTAAAGGATCCTGGGCTCTATATATTCTCTTTAGGTTAAGGAGGAGCCAATCACTTCAGCTCTGTTTGCCCAAAATCTGTGGTTGCCATGGTGTGGCTTGACATCACAAAGCCTCAGCTTGACCATCCAGGAGGGGCGGGGGTGGCAGAGGATGCAGAAATCTCAGACAAACTGGTTATAGAACAGAGACCTTCCTCTTCACTCCTAAAATTTTTTCCTAAACTGACCTCTCTCTCTCTCTCAATTCCTCTAGTTCCATTACAGTCCAGCATATGGCAGGGAGGTGGTGTTTCCTCTAAGACAATTCCCATACTCCCCCGTCATTTCAGTGGTCGATTCCACTATGTTCAGTTGCTACCATTTCCTAGGGTTTTGAGTGTTGTATTAATGGATGTCTTGTTTTAGAATAGTTCCAGATTTACAGAAAAATTGTGAAGATAGCAGCCATGTACACCATACCCAATTTCCCTTATTACTAATATCTTACTTATGTAAGGGGCAGATGTAAACATAAGTGAATCATCAAAGAAACAGAGTGAAACCTCACTTCTCTAGCATCTCAAATATACATCAATGATGTTCTAGACCAAGTTGTTAAAGGAAAACCTGGACCTGATGTGGCATAAAACTTCAGATATTGAGCTGACCATCCTTTCAATAGTTTAACTACATTCAATAGTCTACCATGTAAAAAGGAAATCAAAGTCATATTTATACACTGCCAGCACTAACACAACATCCTGATCCTCATGACTGTGACCACCCTGTTCCTCATGTCTGCGACCACCATTCACACCACCCCCCCAATCCAAACTTAAATTTAACATCAGCTTCTGTTTTTCTTGCCAGGATTAGAAAGTTATGAGAAAAAAATCCCCATTCAGACTTCTCCTTGTCCTTATTCAAAGTGTTGGCTCAGTATACAATGGCTTGTCTGGTGCCCCAACTAAAGAAATCTACACTATTCCCTTCTCACATGCCTGCCCCCTCCTTACATCCCTCCCCATCAGTGAAACAGCGTCAAACCTCACTTCTCTATTCTCTAGTATCTCAAATATCCAACAATGCTCTTCTAGACCATGATGTTAAAGGAAAAACTATACCAGTTCTGGGATAAAACTGCACATCTTGAGCTGACCATCCTTTCAATAGTTTCACAATATTAAATAGCCTGCCATGTAAAAAGGAAATCAAACAATTTATTATACACTGCCAGCATTAAAACAACACTCTGTTCCTCATGGCTGCGACCACCACCATTCACCCCCTTTCCCCCCCCCCCCAATACAAACATAAATTCACTTTTGTACTTTCAGTTTCTTCATCCATCCTTGTGTGTAGAGTCTTTTTCCTTATCTCTACTAGTCTTCAATATCATCTTACTAATTTTAGCTAATTTAAGGCAAGAGACACTACTTAAAGGATCCTGGCCTCTATATATTCTCTTTAGGTTAAGGAGGAGCCAATCACTTCAGCTCTGTTTGCCCAAAATCTGTGGTTACCATGGTGTGGCTTGACATCACAAATCCTCAGCTTGACTATCCAGGAGGGGCGGGGGTGGCAGAGGATGCAGAAATCTCAGACAAACTGGTTATAGAACAGAGACCTTCCTCTTCACTCCTAAAATTTTTCCTGAACTGACCTCTCTCTCTCTCAATTCCTCTAGTTCCATTACAGTCCAGCATATGGCAGGGAGGTGGTGTTTCCTCTAAGACAATTCCCATACTCCGCCGTCATTTCAGTGGTCCATCCCACTATGTTCAGTTGCTACCAGTTCCTACGGTTTTGAGTGTTGTATTAATGGATTTCTTATTTTAGAATAGTTCCAGATTTACAGAAAAATTGTGAAGGTTATAACCATGTACACCATACCCAATTTCCCTTATTACTAATATCTTACTTATGTAAGGGGCAAATGTAAAAAGAAGTGAATCATCAAAGAAACAGAGTGAAACCTCACTTCTCTAGCATCCCAAATATACATCAATGATGTTCTAGACCAAGTTGTTAAAGGAAAAACTGGACCTGATGTGGCATAAAACTTCAGATATTGAGCTGACCATCCTTTCAATAGTTTAACTACATTCAATAGTCTACCATGTAAAAAGGAAATCAAAGTCATATTTATACACTGCCAGCACTAACACAACATCCTGATCCTCATGACTGTGACCACCCTGTTCCTCATGTCTGCGACCACCATTCACACCACCCCCCCCAATCCAAACTTAAATTTAACATCAGCTTCTGTTTTTCTTGCCAGTATTAGAAAGTTTTGAGAGAAAATCCCCATTCAGACTTCTCCTTGTCCTTATTCAAAGTGTTGGCTCAGTATACAATGGCTTGTCTGGTGCCCCAACTAAAGAAATCTACACTATTCCCTTCTCACATGCCTGCCCCCTCCTTACATCCATCCCCATCAGTGAAACAGCGTCAGGCCTCACTTCTCTAGTATCTCAAATATCCAACAATGCTGTTCTAGACCATGATGTTAAAGGAAAAACCATACCAGTTCTGGGATAAAACTGCACATCTTGAGCTGACCATCCTTTCAATAGTTTAACAATATTCAATAGCCTGCCATGTAAAAAGGAAATCAAACAATTTATTATACACTGCCGGCATTAACACAACACTCTGTTCCTCATGGCTGAGACCAACACCATCCTTCCCCCCCTGCCCTCCAATACAAACATAAATTCACTTTTGTACTTGCAGTTTCTTCATCCATCCTTGTGTGTAGAGTCTTTTTCCTTATCTCTACTAGTCTTCAATATCATCTTACTAATTTTAGCTAATTTAAGGCAAGAGACACCACTTAAAGGATCCTGGCCTCTATATATTCTCTTTAGGTTAAGGAGGAGCCAATCACTTCAGCTCTGTTTGCCCAAAATCTGTGGTTGCCATGGTGTGGCTTGACATCAGAAAGCCTCAGCTTGAACATCCAGGAGGGGCGGGGGTGGCAGAGGATGCAGAAATCTCAGACAAACTGGTTATAGAACAGAGAACTTCCTCTTCACTCCAAAAATTATTTCCTAAACTGACCTCTCTCTCTCTCAATTCCTCTAGTTCCATTATAGTCCAGCATATGGCAGGGAGGTGGTGTTACCTCTAAGAGAATTCCCATACTCCCCTGTCATTTTAGCGGTCGATTCCACTATGTTCAGTTGCTACCATTTCCTAGGGTTTTGAGTGTTGTATTAATGGATGTCTTGTTTTAGAATAGTTCCAGATTTACAGAAAAATTGTGAAGATTATAACCATGTACACCATACCCAATTTCCCTTATTACTAATATCTTACTTATGTAAGGGGCAAATGTAAAAATAAGTGAATCATCAAAGAAACAGATTGAAACCTCACTTCTCTAGCATCTCAGATATACATCAATGATGTTCTAGACCAAGTTGTTAATGGAAAAACTGGACCTGATGTGGCATAAAACTTCAGATATTGAGATGACCATCCTTTCAATAGTTTAACTACATTCAATAGTCTACCATGTAAAAAGGAAATCAAAGTCATATTTATACACTGCCAGCACTAACACAACATCCTGATCCTCATGATTGTGACCACCCTGTTCCTCATGTCTGCGAACACCATTCACACCACGCCCCCAATCCAAACTTAAATTTAACATCAGCTTCTGTTTTTCTTGCCAGGATTAGAAAGTTATGAGAAAAAAAATCCCCATTCAGACTTCTCCTTGTCCTTATTCAAAGTGTTGGCTCAGTATACAATGGCTTGTCTGGTGCCCCAACTAAGGAAATCTACACTATTCCCTTCTCACATGCCTGCCCCCTGCTGACATCCCTCCCCATCAGTGAAACAGCGTCAAACCTCACTTCTCTATTCTCTAGTATCTCAAATATCCAACAATGCTGTTCTAGACCATGATGTTAAAGGAAAAACTATACCAGTTGTGGGATAAAACTGCACATCTTGAGCTGACCATCCTTTCAATAGTTTAACAATATTCAATAGCCTGCCATGTAAAAAGGAAATCAAACAATTTATTATACACTGCCGGAATTAACACAACACTCTGTTCCTCATGGCTGTGACCACCACCATCCTTCCCCCCCTGCCCCCCAATACAAACATAAATTCACTTTTGTACTTGCAGTTTCTTCATCCATCCTTGTGTGTAGAGTCTTTTTCCTTATCTCTACTAGTCTTTAATATCATCTTACTAATTTTAGCTAATTTAAGGCAAGAAACACTACTTAAAGGATCCTGGCCTCTATATATTGTCTTTAGGTTAAGGAGGAGCCAATCACTTCAGCTCTGTTTGCCCAAAATCTGTGGTTGCCATGGTGTGGATTGACATCCCAAAGCCTCAGCTTGACCATCCAGGAGGGGTGGGGATGGCAGAGGATGCAGAAATCTCAGATAAATTGGTTATAGAACAGAGAACTTCCTCTTCACTCCAAAAATTATTTCCTAAACTGACCTCTCTCTCTCTCAATTCCTCTAGTTCCATTATAGTCCAGCATATGACAGGGAGGTGGTGTTACCTCTAAGACAATTCCCATACTCCCCCGTCATTTCATTGGTCGATTCCACTACGTTCAGTTGCTACCATTTCCTAGGGTTTTGAGTGTTGTATTAATGGATGTCTTGTTTTAGAATAGTTCCAGATTTACAGAAAAATTGGGAAGATAGTAACCATGTACACCATACCCAATTTCCCTTATTACTAATATCTTACTTATGGAAGGGGCAAATGTAAACATAAGTGAATCATCAAAGAAACAGAGTGAAACCTCACTTCTTTAGCATCTCAAATATACAGCAATGATGTTCTAGACCAAGTTGTTAGAGGAAAAACTGGACTTGATGTGGTATAAAAGTTCAGATCTTGAGCTGACCATCCTTTCTATAGTTTAACAATATTCAACAGTCTACCATGTAAAAAGGAAATCAAATTCATTATTATACACTCCCAGCACTAACACAACACCATGTTCCTCATGACTGCGACCACCCTGTTGCTCATGACTGCTACCACCATCCATAACACCCCCAAATCCAAACTTAAATTGAACATCAGCTTCTTTTTTCCTTGCCAGTATTAGAAAGTTTTGAGAGAAAATCCCCATTCAGACTTCTCCTTGTCCTTATTCAAAGTGTTGGCTCAGTATACAATGGCTTGTCTGGTGCCCCAACTAAAGAAATCTAAACTATTCCCTTCTCACATGCCTGCCCCCTCCTTACATCCCTCCCCATCAGTGAAGCAGCGTCAAACCTCACTTCTCACTTCTCTAGTATATCAAATATCCAAAAATGCTGTTCTAGACCATGATGTTAAAGGAAAAACCATACCAGTTGGGGATAAAGCTGCACATCTTGAGCTGACCATCCTTTCAAAAGTTTAACAATATTCAATAGCCTGCCATGTAAAAAGGAAATCAAACAATTTATTATACACTGCCAGCATTAACACAACACTCTGTTCCTCATGGCTGCGACCACCACCATCCTTCCCCCCCTGCCCCCAATACAAACATAAATTCACTTTTGTACTTTCAGTTTCTTCATCCATCCTTGTGTGTAGTGTCTTTTTCCTTATCTCTACTAGTGTTCAATATCATTTTACTAATTTTGGCTAATTTAAGGCAAGAGACACTACTTAAAGGATCCTGGCCTCTATATATTCTCTTTAGGTTAAGGAGGAGCCAATCACTTCAGCTCTGTTTGCCCAAAATCTGAGGTTGTCATGGTGTGGCTTGACATAACAAAGCCTCAGCTTGACCATCCAGGAGGGGCGGGGGTGGCAGAGGATGCAGAAATCTCAGACAAACTGGTTAAAGAACAGAGACCTTCCTCTTCACTCCTAAAATTTTTTCCTAAACTGACCTCTCTCTCTCTCAATTCCTCTATTCCATTACAGTGCAGCATATGGCAGGGAGGTGGTGTTTCCTCTAAGACAATTCCCATACTCCCCTGTCATTTCAGTGGTCCATTCCACTATGTTCAGTTGCTACCAGTTCCTAGGGTTTTGAGTGTTGTATTAATGGATTTCTTATTTTAGAATAGTTCCAGATTTACAGAAAAATTGTGAAGATTATAACCATGTACACCATACCCAATTTCCCTTATTACTAATATCTTACTTATGTAAGGGGCAAATGTAAACATAAGTGAATCATCAAAGAAACAGAGTGAAACCTCACTTCTTTAGCATCTCAAATATACAGCAATGATGTTCTAGACCAAGTTGTTAGAGGAAAAACTGGACTTGATGTGGTATAAAAGTTCAGATCTTGAGCTGACCATCCTTTCAATAGTTTAACAATATTCAACAGTCTACCATGTAAAAAGGAAATCAAATTCATTATTATACACTCCCAACACTAACATAACACCATGTTCCTCATCACTGCGACCACCCCGTTGCTCATGACTGCTACCACCATCCATAACACCCCCAAATCCAAACTTAAATTTAACATCAGCTTCTTTTTTCCTTGCCAGTATTAGAAAGTTTTGAGAGAAAATCCCCATTCAGACTTCTTGTCCTTATTCAAAGTGTTGGCTCAGTATACAATGGCTTGTCTGGTGCCCCAACTAAAGAAATCTACACTATTCCCTTCTCACATGCCTGCCCCCTCCTTACATCCCTCCTGATCAGTGAAGCAGCGTCAATCCTCACTTCTCTAGTATCTCAAATATCCTAAAATGCTGTTCTAGACCATGATGTTAAAGGAAAAACCATACCAGTTGTGGGATAAAGCTGCACATCTTGAGCTGACCATCCTTTCAATAGTTTAACAATATTCAATAGCCTGCCATGTAAAAAGGAAATCAAACAATTTATTATACACTGCCAGCATTAACACAACACTCTGTTCCTCATGGCTGCGACCACCACCATCCTTCCCCCCCTGTCCCCCAATACAAACATAAATTCACTTTTGTACTTTCAGTTTCTTCATCCATCCTTGTGTGTAGAGTCTTTTTCCTTATCTCTACTAGTCTTCAATATCATTTTACTAATTTTAGCTAATTTAAGGCAAGAGACACTACTTAAAGGATCCTGGGCTCTATATATTCTCTTTAGGTTAAGGAGGAGCCAATCACTTCAGCTCTGTTTTCCCAAAATCTGAGGTTGCCATGGTGTGGCATGACATAACAAAGCCTCAGCTTGACCATCCAGGAGGGGCGGGGGTGGAAGAGGATGCAGAAATCTCAGACAAACTGGTTATAGAACAGAGACCTTCCTCTTCATTCCTAAAATTTTTTCCTAAACTGACCTCTCTCTCTCTCAATTCCTCTAGTTCCATTATAGTCCAGCATATGACAGGGAGGTGGTGTTACCTCTAAGACAATTCCCATACTCCCCCGTCATTCCAGTGGTCGATTCCACTATGTTCAGTTGCTACCATTTCCTAGGGTTTTGAGTGTTGTATTAATGGATGTCTTGTTTTAGAATAGTTCCAGATTTACAGAAAAATTGTGAAGATAGTAACCATGTACACCATACCCAATTTCCCTTATTACTAATAACTTACTTATGTAAGGGGCAAATGTAAACATAAGTGAATCATCAAAGAAACAGAGTGAAACCTCACTTCTTTAGCATCTCAAATATACAGCAATGATCTTCTAGACCAAGTTGTTAGAGGAAAAACTGGACTTGGTGTGGTATAAAAGTTCAGATCTTGAGCTGACCATCCTTTCAATAGTTTAACAATACTCAACAGTCTACCTTGTAAAAAGGAAATCAAATTCATTATTATACACTCCCAGCACTAACACAACACCATGTTCCTCATGACTGCGACCACCCCGTTGCTCATGACTGCTACCACCATCCATAACACCCCCAAATCCAAACTTAAATTTAACATCAGCTTCTTTTTTCCTTGCCAGTATTAGAAAGTTTTGAGAGAAAATCCCCATTCAGACTTCTCCTTGTCCTTATTCAAAGTGTTGGCTCAGTATACAATGGCTTGTCTGGTGCCCCAACTAAAGAAATCTACACTATTCCCTTCTCACATGCCTGCCCCCTCCTTACATCCCTCCCCATCAGTGAAACAGCGTCAAACCTCACTTCTCACTTCTCTAGTATATCAAATATCCAAAAATGCTGTTCTAGACCATGATGTTAAAGGAAAAACTATACCAGTTGTGGGATAAAACTGCACATCTTGAGCTGACCATCCTTTCAATAGTTTAACAATATTCAATAGCCTGCCATGTAAAAAGGAAATCAAACAATTTATTACACACTGCCGGTATTAACACAACACTCTGTTCCTCATGGCTGCGACCACCACCATCCTTCCCCCCCTTCCCCCCAATACAAACATAAATTCACTTTTGTACTTGCAGTTTCTTCATCCATTCTTGTTGTAGAGTCTTTTTCCTTATCTCTACTAGTCTTCAATATCATCTTACAAATTTTAGCTAATTTAAGGCAAGAGACACTACTTAAAGGATCCTGGGCTCTATATATTCTCTTTAGGTTAAGGAGGAGCCAATCACTTCAGCTCTGTTTGCCCAAAATCTGTGGTTGCCATGGTGTGGCTTGACATCAGAAAGCCTCAGCTTGAACATCCAGGAGGGGCGGGGGTGGCAGAGGATGCAGAAATCTCAGACAAACTGGTTATAGAACAGAGAACTTCCTCTTCACAATTTTTTTCCTAAACTGACCTCTCTGTCTCTCAATTCCTCTAGTTCCATTATAGTCCAGCTTATGGCAGGGAGGTGGTGTTACCTCTAAGACAATTCCCATACTCCCCCGTCATTTCAGTGGTCGATTCCACTATGTTCAGTTGCTACCATTTCCTAGAGTTTTGAGTGTTGAATTAATGGATGTATTATTTTAGAATAGTTCCAGATTTACAGAAAAATTGTGAAGATAGTAACCATGTACACAATACCCAATTTCCCTTATTACTAATAGCTTACTTATGGAAGGGGCAAATGTAAAAAGAAGTGAATCATCAAAGAAACAGAGTGAAACCTAACTTCTCTAGCATCTCAAATATACAGCAATGATGTTCTAGACCAAGTTGTTAAAGGAAAAACTGGACCTGATGTGGCATAAAACTTCAGATATTGAGCTGACCATCCTTTCAAGAGTTTAACAATATTCAACAGTCTACCATGTAAAAAGGAAATCAAATTCATTATTATACACTCCCAGCACTAACACAACACCATGTTCCTCATGACTGCGACCACCCTGTTGCTCATGACTGCTACCACCATCCATAACACCCCCAAATCCAAACTTAAATTTAACATCAGCTTCTTTTTTCCTTGCCAGTATTAGAACGTTTTGAGAGAAAATCCCCATTCAGACTTCTCCTTGTCCTTATTCAAAGTGTTGGCTCAGTATACAATGGCTTGTCTGGTGCCCCAACTAAAGAAATCTACACTATTCCCTTCTCACATGCCTGCCCCCTGCTGACATCCCTCCCCATCAGTGAAACAGCGTCAAACCTCACTTCTCTATTCTCTAGTATCTCAAATATCCAACAATGCTGTTCTAGACCATGATGTTAATGGAAAAACTATACCAGTTCTGGGATAAAACTTCACATCTTGAGCTGACCATCCTTTCAATAGTTTAACAATATTCAATAGCCTGCCATGTAAAAAGGAAATCAAACAATTTATTAAACACTGCCGGCATTAACCCAACACTCTGTTCCTCATGGCTGCGACCACCAAGATTCACCCCCCTTCCCCCCCAATACAAACATAAATTCACTTTTGTACTTGCAGTTTCTTCATCCATCCTTGTGTGTAGAGTCTTTTTCCTTATCGCTACTAGTCTTCAATATCATTTTACTAATTTTAGCTAATTTAAGGCAAGAGACACTACTTAAAGGATCCTGGCCTCTATATATTCTCTTTAGGTTAAGGAGGAGCCAATCACTTCAGCTCTGTTTGCCCAAAATCTGAGGTTGCCATGGTGTTGCATGACATAACAAAGCCTCAGCTTGACAATCCAGGAGGGGCGGGGGTGGCAGAGGATGCAGAAATCTCAGACAAACTGGTTATAGAACAGAGACCTTCCTCTTCACTCCTAAAATTTTTTCCTAAACTGACCTCTCTCTCTCTCTCAATTCCTCTAGTTCCATTACAGTCCAGCATATGGCAGGGAGGTGGTGTTTCCTCTAAGACAATTCCCATACTCCCCCGTCATTTCAGTGGTCGATTCCACTATGTTCAGTTGCTACCAGTTCCTAGGGTATTGAGTGTTGTATTAATGGATTTCTTATTTTAGAATAGTTCCAGATTTACAGAAAAATTGTGAAGGTTATAACCATGTACACCATACCCAATTTCCCTTATTACTAATATCTTACTTATGTAAGGGGCAAATGTAAAAAGAAGTGAATCATCAAAGAAACAGAGTGAAACCTCACTTCTCTAGCATCCCAAATATACATCAATGATGTTCTAGACCAAGTTGTTAAAGGAAAAACTGGACCTGATGTGGCATAAAACTTCAGATATTGAGCTGACCATCCTTTCAATAGTTTAACTACATTCAATAGTCTACCATGTAAAAAGGAAATCAAAGTCATATTTATACACTGCCAGCACTAACACAACATCCTGATCCTCATGACTGTGACCACCCTGTTCCTCATGTCTGCGACCACCATTCACACCACCCCCCCCCAATCCAAACTTAAATTTAACATCAGCTTCTGTTTTTCTTGCCAGTATTAGAAAGTTTTGAGAGAAAATCCCCATTCAGACTTCTCCTTGTCCTTATTCAAAGTGTTGGCTCAGTATACAATGGCTTGTCTGGTGCCCCAACTAAAGAAATCTACACTATTCCCTTCTCACATGCCTGCCCCCTCCTTACATCCATCCCCATCAGTAAAACAGCGTCAGGCCTCACTTCTCTAGTATCTCAAATATCCAACAATGCTGTTCTAGACCATGATGTTAAAGGAAAAACCATACCAGTTCTGGGATAAAACTGCACATCTTGAGCTGACCATCCTTTCAATAGTTTAACAATATTCAATAGCCTGCCATGTAAAAAGGAAATCAAACAATTTATTATACACTGCCGGCATTAACACAACACTCTGTTCCTCATGGCTGAGACCAACACCATCCTTCCCCCCCTGCCCTCCAATACAAACATAAATTCACTTTTGTACTTGCAGTTTCTTCATCCATCCTTGTGTGTAGAGTCTTTTTCCTTATCTCTACTAGTCTTCAATATCATCTTACTAATTTTAGCTATTTTAAGGCAAGAGACACCACTTAAAGGATCCTGGCCTCTATATATTCTCTTTAGGTTAAGGAGGAGCCAATCACTTCAGCTCTGTTTGCCCAAAATCTGTGGTTGCCATGGTGTGGCTTGACATCAGAAAGCCTCAGCTTGAACATCCAGGAGGGGCGGGGGTGGCAGAGGATGCAGAAATCTCAGACAAACTGGTTATAGAACAGAGAACTTCCTCTTCACTCCAAAAATTATTTCCTAAACTGACCTCTCTCTCTCTCAATTCCTCTAGTTCCATTATAGTCCAGCATATGGCAGGGAGGTGGTGTTACCTCTAAGACAATTCCCATACTCCCCTGTCATTTTAGCGGTCGATTCCACTATGTTCAGTTGCTACCATTTCCTAGGGTTTTGAGTGTTGTATTAATGGATGTCTTGTTTTAGAATAGTTCCAGATTTACAGAAAAATTGTGAAGATTATAACCATGTACACCATACCCAATTTCCCTTATTACTAATATCTTACTTATGTAAGGGGCAAATGTAAAAATAAGTGAATCATCAAAGAAACAGATTGAAACCTCACTTCTCTAGCATCTCAGATATACATCAATGATGTTCTAGACCAAGTTGTTAATGGAAAAACTGGACCTGATGTGGCATAAAACTTCAGATATTGAGATGACCATCCTTTCAATAGTTTAACTACATTCAATAGTCTACCATGTAAAAAGGAAATTAAAGTCATATTTATACACTGCCAGCACTAACACAACATCCTGATCCTCATGATTGTGACCACCCTGTTCCTCATGTCTGCGAACACCATTCACACCACGCCCCCAATCCAAACTTAAATTTAACATCAGCTTCTGTTTTTCTTGCCAGGATTAGAAAGTTATGAGAAAAAAAATCCCCATTCAGACTTCTCCTTGTCCTTATTCAAAGTGTTGGCTCAGTATACAATGGCTTGTCTGGTGCCCCAACTAAGGAAATCTACACTATTCCCTTCTCACATGCCTGCCCCCTGCTGACATCCCTCCCCATCAGTGAAACAGCGTCAAACCTCACTTCTCTATTCTCTAGTATCTCAAATATCCAACAATGCTGTTCTAGACCATGATGTTAAAGGAAAAACTATACCAGTTGTGGGATAAAACTGCACATCTTGAGCTGACCATCCTTTCAATAGTTTAACAATATTCAATAGCCTGCCATGTAAAAAGGAAATCAAACAATTTATTATACACTGCCGGCATTGACACAACACTCTGTTCCTCATGGCTGCGACCACCACCATCCTTCCCCCCCTGCCCCCCAATACAAACATAAATTCACATTTGTACTTGCGGTTTCTTCATCCACCCTTGTGTGTAGTGTCTTTTTCCTTATCTCTACTAGTCTTCAATATCATTTTACTAATTTTGGCTAATTTAAGGCAAGAGACACTACTTAAAGGATCCTGGCCTCTATATATTCTCTTTAGGTTAAGGAGGAGCCAATCACTTCAGCTCTGTTTGCCCAAAATCTGAGGTTGTCATGGTGTGGCTTGACATCACAAATCCTCAGCTTGACCATCCAGGAGGGGCGGGTGTGGCAGAGGATGCAGAAATCTCAGACAAATTGGTTATAGAACAGAGAACTTCCTCTTCACTCCAAAAATTATTTCCTAAACTGACCTCTCTCTCTCTCAATTCCTCTAGTTCCATTATAGTCCAGCATATGACAGGGAGGTGGTGTTACCTCTAAGACAATTCCCATACTCCCCCGTCATTTCAGTGGTCGATTCCACTACGTTCAGTTGCTACCATTTCCTAGGGTTTTGAGTGTTGTATTAATGGATGTCTTGTTTTAGAATAGTTCCAGATTTACAGAAAAATTGTGAAGATAGTAAACATGTACACCATACCCAATTTCCGTTATTACTAATATCTTACTTATGTAAGGGGCAAATGTAAAAAGAAGTGAATCATCAAAGAAACAGAGTGAAACCTCACTTCTTTAGCATCTCAAAGATACAGCAATGATGTTCTAGACCAAGTTGTTAGAGGAAAAACTGGACTTGATGTGGTATAAATGTTCAGATCTTGAGCTGACCATCCTTTCAATAGTTTAACAATATTCAACAGTCTACCATGTAAAAAGGAAATCAAATTCATTATTATACACTCCCAGCACTAACACAACACCATGTTCCTCATGACTGCGACCACCCTGTTGCTCATGACTGCTACCACCATCCATAACACCCCCAAATCCAAACTTAAATTTAACATCAGCTTCTTTTTTCCTTGCCAGTATTAGAACGTTTTGAGAGAAAATCCACATTCAAACTTCTCCTTGTCCTTATTCAAAGTGTTGGCTCAGTATACAATGGCTTGTCTGGTGCCCCAACTAAAGAAATCTACACTATTCCCTTCTCACATGCCTGCCCCCTCCTTACATCCCTCCCCATCAGTGAAACAGCGTCAAACCTCACTTCTCTATTCTCTAGTATCTCAAATATCCAACAATGCTGTTCTAGACCATGATGTTAAAGGAAAAACTATACCAGTTCTGGGATAAAACTGCACATCTTGAGCTGACCATCCTTTCAATAGTTTAACAATATTAAATAGCCTGCCATGTGAAAAGGAAATCAAACAATTTATTATACACTGCCAGCATTAAAACAACACTCTGTTCCTCATGGCTGCGACCACCACCTTTCACCCCCTTCCCCCCCCCCCAATACAAACATAAATTCACTTTTGTACTTGCAGTTTCTTCATCCATCCTTGTGTGTAGAGTCTTTTTCCTTATCTCTACTAGTCTTCAATATCATCTTACTAATTTTAGCTAATTTAAGGCAAGAGACACTACTTAAAGGATCCTGGCCTCTATATATTCTCTTTAGGTTAAGGAGGAGCCAATCACTTCAGCTCTGTTTGCCCAAAATCTGTGGTTGCCATGGTGTGGCTTGACATCACAAAGCCTCAGCTTGACCATCCAGGAGGGGCGGGTGTGGCAGAGGATGCAGAAATCTCAGACAAATTGGTTATAGAACAGAGAACTTCCTCTTCACTCCAAAAATTATTTCCTAAACTGACCTCTCTCTCTCTCAATTCCTCTACTTCCATTATAGTCCAGCATATGACAGGGAGGTGGTGTTACCTCTAAGACAATTCCCATACTCCCCCGTCATTCCAGTGGTCGATTCCATTATGTTCAGTTGCTACCATTTCCTAGGGTTTTGAGTGTTGTATTAATGGATGCCTTGTTTTAGAATAGTTCCAGATTTACAGAAAAATTGTGAAGATAGTAACCATGTACACCATACCCAATTTCCCTTATTACTAATATCTTACTTATGTAAGGGCCAATGTAAACATAAGTGAATCATCAAAGAAACAGAGTGAAACCTCACTTCTTTAGCATCTCAAATATACAGTAATGATGTTCTAGACCAAGTTGTTAGAGGAAAAACTGGACTTGATGTGGTATAAAAGTTCAGATCTTGAGCTGACCATCCTTTCAATAGTTTAACAATATTCAACAGTCTACCATATAAAAAGGAAATCAAATTCATTATTATACACTCCCAGCGCTAACACAACACCATGTTCCTCATCACTGTGACCACCCTGTTGCTCATGACTGCTACCACCATCCATAACACCCCCAAATCCAAACTTAAATTTAACATCAGCTTCTTTTTTCCTTGCCAGTATTAGAACGTTTTGAGAGAAAATCCACATTCAGACTTCTCCTTGTCCTTATTCAAAGTGTTGGCTCAGTATACAATGGCTTGTCTGGTGCCCCAACTAAAGAAATCTACACTATTCCCTTCTCACATGCCTGCCCCCTCCTTACATCCCTCCCCATCAGTGAAACAGCGTCAAACCTCACTTCTCTATTCTCTAGTATCTCAAATATCCAACAATGCTGTTCTAGACCATGATGTTAAAGGAAAAACTATACCAGTTCTGGGATAAAACTTCACATCTTTAGCTGACCATCCTTTCAATAGTTTAACAATATTAAATAGCCTGCCATGTAAAAAGGAAATCAAACAATTTATTATACACTGCCGGCATTAACACAACACTCTGTTCCTCATGGCTTCGACCACCAAGATTCACCCCCCTTCTCCCCCAATACAAACATAAATTCACTTTTGTACTTGCAGTTTCTTCATCCATCCTTGTGTGTAGAGTCTTTTTCCTTATCGCTACTAGTCTTCAATATCATTTTACTAATTTTAGCTAATTTAAGGCAAGAGACACTACTTAAAGGATCCTGGCCTCTATATATTCTCTTTAGGTTAAGGAGGAGCCAATCACTTCAGCTCTGTTTGCCCAAAATCTGAGGTTGCCATGGTGTTGCATGACATAACAAAGCCTCAGCTTGACCATCCAGGAGGGGCGGGGGTGGCAGAGGATGCAGAAATCTCAGACAAACTGGTTATAGAACAGAGACCTTCCTCTTCACTCCTAAAATTTTTTCCTAAACTGACCTCTCTCTCTCTCTCAATTCCTCTAGTTCCATTACAGTCCAGCATATGGCAGGGAGGTGGTGTTTCCTCTAAGACAATTCCCATACTCCCCCGTCATTTCAGTGGTCGATTCCACTATGTTCAGTTGCTACCAATCCATAGGGTTTTGAGTGTTGTATTAATGGATGTCTTGTTTTAGAATAGTTCCAGATTTCCAGAAAATTTGTGAAGATAGTAGCCATGTACACCATACCCAATTTCCCTTATTACTAATATCTTACTTATGTAAGGGGCAGATGTAAACATGAGTGAATCATCAAAGAAACAGAGTGAAACCTCACTTCTCTAACATCTCAAATATACATCAATGATGTTCTAGACCAAGTTGTTAAAGGAAAAACTGGACCTGATGTGGCATAAAACTTCAGATATTGAGCTGACCATCCTTTCAATAGTTTAACTACATTCAATAGTCTACCATGTAAAAAGGAAATCAAAGTCATATTTATACACTGCCAGCACTAAAACAACATCCTGATCCTCATGACTGTGACCACCCTGTTCCTCATGTCTGCGACCACCATTCACACCACCCCCCCAATCCAAACTTAAATTTAACATCAGCTTCTGTTTTTCTTGCCAGGATTAGAAAGTTATGAGAAAAAAATCCCCATTCAGACTTCTCCTTGTCCTTATTCAAAGTGTTGGCTCAGTATACAATGGCTTGTCTGGTGCCCCAACTAAGGAAATCTACACTATTCCCTTCTCACATGCCTGCCCCCTCCTTACATCCCTTCCCATCAGTGAAACAGCGTCAAACCTCACTTCTCTATTCTCTAGTATCTCAAATATCCAACAATGCTGTTCTAGACCATGATGTTAAAGGAAAAACTATACCAGTTGTGGGATAAACCTGCACATCTTGAGCTGACCATCCTTTCAATAGTTTAACAATATTAAATAGCCTGCCATGTAAAAAGGAAATCAAACAATTTATTATACACTGCCAGCATAAACACAACACTCTGTTCCTCATGGCTGCGACCACCAAGATTAACCCCCCTTCCCCCCCAATACAAACATAAATTCACTTTTGTACTTGCAGTTTCTTCATCCATCCTTGTGTGTAGAGTCTTTTTCCTTATCTCTACTAGTCTTCAATATCATTTTACTAATTTTAGCTAATTTAAGGCAAGAGACACTACTTAAAGGATCCTGGCCTCTTTATATTCTCTTTAGGTTAAGGAGGAGCCAATCACTTCAGCTCTGTTTGCCCAAAATCTGAGGTTGCCATGGTGTGGCATGACATAACAAAGCCTCAGCTTGACCATCCAGGAGGGGCGGGGGTGGCAGAGGATGCAGAAATCTCAGACAAACTGGTTATAGAACAGAGACCTTCCTCTTCACTCCTAAAATTTTTTCCTAAACTGACCTCTCTCTCTCTCAATTCCTCTAGTTCCATTATAGTCCAGCATATGACAGGGAGGTGGTGTTACCTCTAAGACAATTCCCATACTCCCCCGTCATTCCAGTGGTCGATTCCATTATGTTCAGTTGCTACCATTTCCTAGGGTTTTGAGTGTTGTATTAATGGATGCCTTGTTTTAGAATAGTTCCAGATTTACAGAAAAATTGTGAAGATTATAACCATGTACACCATACCCAATTTCCCTTATTACTAATATCTTACTTATGTAAGGGCCAATGTAAACATAAGTGAATCATCAAAGAAACAGAGTGAAACCTCACTTCTTTAGCATCTCAAAAATACAGCAATGATGTTCTAGACCAAGTTGTTAGAGGAAAAACTGGACTTGATGTGGTATAAAAGTTCAGATCTTGAGCTGACCATCCTTTCAATAGTTTAACAATATTCAACAGTCTACCATGTAAAAAGGAAATCAAATTCATTATTATACACTCCCAGCACTAACACAACACCATGTTCCTCATGACTGCGACCACCCTGTTGCTCATGACTGCTACCACCATCCATAACACCCCCAAATCCAAACTTAAATTTAACATCAGCTTCTTTATTCCTTGCCAGTATTAGAACGTTTTGAGAGAAAATCCACATTCAGACTTCTCCTTGTCCTTATTCAAAGTGTTGGCTCAGTATACAATGGCTTGTCTGGTGCCCCAACTAAAGAAATCTACACTATTCCCTTCTCACATGCCTGCCCCCTCCTTACATCCCTCCCCATCAGTGAAACAGCGTCAAACCTCACTTCTCTATTCTCTAGTATTTCAAATATCCAACAATGCTGTTCTAGACCATGATGTTAAAGGAAAAACTATACCAGTTCTGGGATAAACCTGCACATCTTGAGCTGACCATCCTTTAAATAGTTTAACAATATTAAATAGCCTGCCATGTAAAAAGGAAATCAAACAATTTATTGTACACTGCCAGCATTAACACAACACTCTGTTCCTCATGGCTGCGACCACCAAGATTCACCCCCCTTCCCCCCCCAATACAAACATAAATTCACTTTTGTACTTGCAGTTTCTTCATCCATCCTTGTGTGTAGAGTCTTTTTCCTTATCTCTACTAGTCTTCAATGTCATTTTACTAATTTTAGCTAATTTAAGGCAAGAGACACTACTTAAAGGATCCTGGCTTCTATATATTCTCTTTAGGTTAAGGAGGAGCCAATCACTTCAGCTGTGTTTGCCCAAAATCTGAGGTTGCCATGGTGTGGCATGACATAACAAAGCCTCAGCTTGACTATCCGGGAGGGGCGGGGGTGGCAGAGGATGCAGAAATCTCAGACAAACTGATTATAGAACAGAGACCTTCCTCTTCACTCCTAAAATTTTTTCCTAAACTGACCTCTCTCTCTCTCAATTCCTCTAGTTCCATTATCGTCCAGCATATGACAGGGAGGTGGTGTTACCTCTAAGACAATTCCCATACTCCCCCGTCATTCCAGTGGTCGATTCCACTATGTTCAGTTGCTACCATTTCCTAGGGTTTTGAGTGTTGTATTAATGGATGTCTTGTTTTAGAATAGTTCCAGATTTACAGAAAAATTGTGAAGATAGTAACCATGTACACCATACCCAATTTCTGTTATTACTAATATCTTACTTATGTAAGGGGCAAATGTAAAAAGAAGTGAATCATCAAAGAAACAGAGTGAAACCTCACTTCTTTAGCATCTCAAATATACAGCAATGATGTTCTAGACCAAGTTGTTAGAGGAAAAACTGGACTTGATGTGGTATAAAAGTTCAGATCTTGAGCTGACCATCCTTTCAATAGTTTAACAATATTCAACAGTCTACCATGTAAAAAGGAAATCAAATTCATTATTATACACTCCCAGCACTAACACAACACCATGTTCCTCATGACTGCGACCACCCTGTTGCTCATGACTGCTACCACCATCCATAACACCCCCAAATCCAAACTTAAATTTAACATCAGCTTCTTTTTTCCTTGCCAGTATTAGAACGTTTTGAGAGAAAATCCACATTCAGACTTCTCCTTGTCCTTATTCAAAGTGTTGGCTCAGTATACAATGGCTTGTCTGGTGCCCCAACTAAAGAAATCTACACTATTCCCTTCTCACATGCCTGCCCCCTCCTTACATCCCTCCCCATCAGTGAAACAGCGTCAAACCTCACTTCTCTATTCTCTAGTATCTCAAATATCCAACAATGCTGTTCTAGACCATGATGTTAAAGGAAAAACTATACCAGTTCTGGGATAAAACTGCACATCTTGAGCTGACCATCCTTTCAATAGCTTAACAATATTAAATAGCCTGCCATGTGAAAAGGAAATCAAACAATTTATTATACACTGCCAGCATTAAAACAACACTCTGTTCCTCATGGCTGAGACCACCACCTTTCACCCCCTTTCCCCCCCCCCAATACAAACATAAATTCACTTTTGTACTTGCAGTTTCTTCATCCATCCTTGTGTGTAGAGTCTTTTTCCTTATCTCTACTAGTCTTCAATATCATCTTACTAATTTTAGCTAATTTAAGGCAAGAGACACTACTTAAATGATCCTGGCCTCTATATATTCTCTTTAGGTTAAGGAGGAGCCAATCACTTCAGCTCTGTTTGCCCAAAATCTGTGGTTGCCATGGTGTGGCTTGACATCACAAAGCCTCAGCTTGACCATCCAGGAGGGGCGGGTGTTGCAGAGGATGCAGAAATCTCAGACAAATTGGTTATAGAACAGAGAACTTCCTCTTCACTCCAAAAATTATTTCCTAAACTGACCTCTCTCTCTCTCAATTCCTCTACTTCCATTATAGTCCAGCATATGACAGGGAGGTGGTGTTACCTCTAAGACAATTCCCATACTCCCCCGTCATTCCAGTGGTCGATTCCATTATGTTCAGTTGCTACCATTTCCTAGGGTTTTGAGTGTTGTATTAATGGATGCCTTGTTTTAGAATAGTTCCAGATTTACAGAAAAATTGTGAAGATAGTAACCATGTACACCATACCCAATTTCCCTTATTACTAATATCTTACTTATGTAAGGGCCAATGTAAACATAAGTGAATCATCAAAGAAACGGAGTGAAACCTCACTTCTTTAGCATCTCAAATATACAGTAATGATGTTCTAGACCAATTTGTTAGAGGAAAAACTGGACTTGATGTGGTATAAAAGTTCAGATCTTGAGCTGACCATCCTTTCAATAGTTTAACAATATTCAACAGTCTACCATGTAAAAAGGAAATCAAATTCATTATTATACACTCCCAGCACTAACACAACACCATGTTCCTCATCACTGTGACCACCCTGTTGCTCATGACTGCTACCACCATCCATAACACCCCCAAATCCAAACTTAAATTTAACATCAGCTTCTGTTTTTCTTGCCAGGATTAGAAAGTTATGAGAAAAAAATCCCCATTCAGACTTCTCCTTGTCCTTATTCAAAGTGTTGGCTCAGTATACAATGGCTTGTCTGGTGCCCCAACTAAGGAAATCTACACTATTCCCTTCTCACATGCCTGCCCCCTCCTTACATCCCTCCCCATCAGTGAAACAGCGTCAAACCTCACTTCTCTATTCTCTAGTATCTCAAATATCCAACAATGCTGTTCTAGACCATGATGTTAAGGGAAAAACTATACCATTTCTGGGATAAAACTGCACATCTTGAGCTGACCATCCTTTCAATAGTTTAACAATATTAAATAGCATGCCATGTAAAAAGGAAATCAAACAAATTATTATACACTGCCAGCATTAACACAACACTCTGTTCCTCATGGCTGCGACCACCACCATTCACCCCCCTTCCCCCCCAATACAAACATAAATTCACTTTTGTACTTGCAGTTTCTTCATCCATCCTTGTGTGTAGAGTCTTTTTCCTTATCTCTACTAGTCTTCAATATCATTTTACTAATTTTAGCTAATTTAAGGCAAGAGACACTACTTAAAGGATCCTGGCCTCTATATATTCTCTTTAGGTTAAGGAGGAGCCAATCACTTCAGCTCTGTTTTCCCAAAATCTGAGGTTGCCATGGTGTGGCATGACATAACAAAGCCTCAGCTTGACCATCCAGGAGGGGCGGGGGTGGCAGAGGATGCAGAAATCTCAGACAAACTGGTTATAGAACAGAGACCTTCCTCTTCACTCCTAAAATTTTTTCCTAAACTGACCTCTCTCTCTCTCAATTCCTCTACTTCCATTATAGTCCAGCATATGACAGGGAGGTGGTGTTACCTCTAAGACAATTCCCATACTCCCCCGTCATTCCAGTGGTCGATTCCACTATGTTCAGTTGCTACCATTTCCTAGGGTTTTGAGTGTTGTATTAATGGATGTCTTGTTTTAGAATAGTTCCAGATTTACAGAAAAATTGTGAAGATAGTAACCATGTACACCATACCCAATTTCCCTTATTACTAATATCTTACTTATGTAAGGGGCAAATGTAAACATAAGTGAATCATCAAAGAAACAGAGTGAAACCTCACTTCTTTAGCATCTCAAATATACAGCAATGATGTTCTAGACCAAGTTGTTAGAGGAAAAACTGGACTTGATGTGGTATAAAAGTTCAGATCTTGAGCTGACCATCCTTTCAATAGTTTAACAATACTCAACAGTCTACCTTGTAAAAAGGAAATCAAATTCATTATTATACACTCCCAGCACTAACACAACACCATGTTCCTCATGACTGCGACCACCCTGTTGCTCATGACTGCTACCACCATCCATAACACCCCCAAATCCAAACTTAAATTTAACATCAGCTTCTTTTTTCCTTGCCAGTATTAGAAAGTTTTGAGAGAAAATCCACATTCAGACTTCTCCTTGTCCTTATTCAAAGTGTTGGCTCAGTATACAATGGCTTGTCTGGTGCCCCAACTAAGGAAATCTACACTATTCCCTTCTCACATGCCTGCCCCCTCCTTACATCCCTCCCCATCAGTGAAGTAGCGTGAAACCTCACTTCTCTAGTATATCAAATATCCAAAAATGCTGTTCTAGACCATGATGTTAAAGGAAAAACCATACCAGTTGGGGATAAAGCTGCACATCTTGAGCTGACCATCCTTTCAATAGTTTAACAATATTCAATAGCCTGCCATGTAAAAAGGAAATCAAACAATTTATTATACACTGCCGGCATTAACACAACACTCTGTTCCTCATGGCTGCGACCACCACAATCCTTCCCCCCCTGCCCCCAATACAAACATAAATTCACTTTTGTACTTTCAGTTTCTTCATCCATCCTTGTGTGTAGTGTCTTTTTCCTTATCTCTACTAGTGTTCAATATCATTTTACTAATTTTAGCTAATTTAAGGCAAGAGACACTACTTAAAGGATCCTGGCTTCTATATATTCTCTTTAGGTTAAGGAGGAGCCAATCACTTCAGCTGTGTTTGCCCAAAATCTGAGGTTGCCATGGTGTGGCATGACATAACAAAGCCTCAGCTTGACTATCCAGGAGGGGCGGGGGTGGCAGAGGATGCAGAAATCTCAGACAAACTGATTATAGAACAGAGACCTTCCTCTTCACTCCTAAAATTTTTTCCTAAACTGACCTCTCTCTCTCTCAATTCCTCTAGTTCCATTATCGTCCAGCATATGACAGGGAGGTGGTGTTACCTCTAAGACAATTCCCATACTCCCCCGTCATTCCAGTGGTCGATTCCACTATGTTCAGTTGCTACCATTTCCTAGGGTTTTGAGTGTTGTATTAATGGATGTCTTGTTTTAGAATAGTTCCAGATTTACAGAAAAATTGTGAAGATAGTAACCATGTACACCATACCCAATTTCTGTTATTACTAATATCTTACTTATGTAAGGGGCAAATGTAAAAAGAAGTGAATCATCAAAGAAACAGAGTGAAACCTCACTTCTTTAGCATCTCAAATATACAGCAATGATGTTCTAGACCAAGTTGTTAGAGGAAAAACTGGACTTGATGTGGTATAAAAGTTCAGATCTTGAGCTGACCATCCTTTCAATAGTTTAACAATACTCAACAGTCTACCATGTAAAAAGGAAATCAAATTCATTATTATACACTCCCAGCACTAACACAACACCATGTTCCTCATGACTGCGACCACCCTGTTGCTCATGACTGCTACCACCATCCATAACACCCCCAAATCCAAACTTAAATTTAACATCAGCTTCTTTTTTCCTTGCCAGTATTAGAAAGTTTTGAGAGAAAATCCCCATTCAGACTTCTCCTTGTCCTTATTCAAAGTGTTGGCTCAGTATACAATGGCTTGTCTGGTGCCCCAACTAAAGAAATCTACACTATTCCCTTCTCACATGCCTGCCCCCTCCTTACATCCCTCCCCATCAGTGAAACAGCGTCAAACCTCACTTCTCTAGTATCTCAAATATCCAAAAATGCTGTTCTAGACCATGATGTTAAAGGAAAAACCATACCAGTTGTGGGATAAAGCTGCACATCTTGAGCTGACCATTCTTTCAATAGCTTAACAATATTCAATAGCCTGCCATGTAAAAAGGAAATCAAACAATTTATTATACACTGCCGGCATTAACACAACACTCTGTTCCTCATGGCTGCGACCACCACCATCCTTCCCCCCCTGCCCCCCAATACAAACATAAATTCACTTTTGTACTTGCAGTTTCTTCATCCATCCTTGTGTGTAGAGTCTTTTTCCTTATCTCTACTAGTCTTCAATATCATCTTACTAATTTTAGCTAATTTCAGGCAAGAGACACTACTTAAAGGATCCTGGCCTCTATATATTCTCTTTAGGTTAAGGAGGAGTCAATCACTTCAGCTCTGTTTGCCCAAAATCTGTGGTTGCCATGGTGTTGCTTGACATCACAAAGCCTCAGCTTGACCATCCAGGAGGGGCGGGGGTGGCAGAGGATGCAGAAATCTCAGACAAACTGGTTATAGAACAGAGACCTTCCTCTTTGCTCCAAAAATTATTTCCTAAACTGACCTCTCTCTCTCTCAATTCCTCTAGTTCCATTATAGTCCAGCATATGGCAGGGAGGTGGTGTTACCTCTAAGACAATTCCCATACTCCCCCGTCATTTCAGTGGTCGATTCCACTATGTTCAGTTGCTACCAATTCCTAGGGTTTTGAGTGTTGTATTAATGGATGTCTTGTTTTAGAATAGTTCCAGATTTACAGAAAAATTGTGAAGATAGTAACCATGTACACCATACCCAATTTCCCTTATTACTAATATCTTACTTATGTAAGGGGCAAATGTAAACATAAGTGAATCATCAAAGAAACAGAGTGAAACCTCACTTCTCTAGCATCTCAAATATACCTCAATGATGTTCTAGACCAAGTTGTTAAAGGAAAAACTGGACCTGATGTGGCATAAAACTTCAGATATTGAGCTGACCATCCTTTCAATAGTTTAACTACATTCAATAGTCTACCATGTAAAAAGGAAATCAAAGTCATATTTATACACTGCCAGCACTAACACAACATCCTGATCCTCATGACTGTGACCACCCTGTTCCTCATGTCTGCGACCACCATTCACACCACCCCCCTAATCCAAACTTAAATTTAACATCAGCTTCTGTTTTTCTTGCCAGGATTAGAAAGTTATGAGAAAAAAATCCCCATTCAGACTTCTCCTTGTCCTTATTCAAAGTGTTGGCTCAGTATACAATGGCTTGTCTGGTGCCCCAACTAAGGAAATCTACACTATTCCCTTCTCACATGCCTGCCCCCTCCTTACATCCCTCCCCATCAGTGAAACAGCGTCAAACCTCACTTCTCTATTCTCTAGTATCTCAAATATCCAACAATGCTGTTCTAGACCATGATGTCAAAGGAAAAACTATACCAGTTGTGGGATAAACCTGCACATCTTGAGCTGACCATCCTTTCAATAGTTTAACAATATTAAATAGCCTGCCATGTAAAAAGGAAATCAAACAATTTATTATACACTGCCAGCATTAACACAACACTCTGTTCCTCATGGCTGCGACCACCAAGATTCACCCCCTTCCCCCCCCCAATACAAACATAAATTCACTTTTGTACTTGCAGTTTCTTCATCCATCCTTGTGTGTAGAGTCTTTTTCCTTATCTCTACTAGTCTTCAATATCATTTTACTAATTTTAGCTAATTTAAGGCAAGAGACACTACTTAAAGGATCCTGGCTTCTATATATTCTCTTTAGGTTAAGGAGGCGCCAATCACTTCAGCTGTGTTTGCCCAAAATCTGAGGTTGCCATGGTGTGGCATGACATAACAAAGCCTCAGCTTGACCATCCAGGAGGGGCGGGGGTGGCAGAGGATGCAGAAATCTCAGACAAACTGGTTATAGAACAGAGACCTTCCTCTTCGCTCCAAAAATTATTTCCTAAACTGACCTCTCTCTCTCTCAATTCCTCTAGTTCCATTATAGTCCAGCATATGGCAGGGACGTGGTGTTACCTCTAAGACAATTCCCATACTCCCCCGTCATTTCAGTGGTCGATTCCACTATGTTCAGTTGCTACCAATTCCTAGGGTTTTGAGTGTTGTATTAATGGATGTCTTGTTTTAGAATAGTTCCAGATTTACAAAAAAATTGTGAAGATAGTAACCATGTACACCATACCCAATTTCCCTTATTACTAATATCTTACTTATGTAAGGGGCAAATGTAAACATAAGTGAATCATCAAAGAAACAGAGTGAAACCTCACTTCTCTAGCATCTCAAATATACATCAATGATGTTCTAGACCAAGTTGTTAAAGGAAAACCTGGACCTGATGTGGCATAAAACTTCAGATATTGAGCTGACCATCCTTTCAATAGTTTAACTACATTCAATAGTCTACCATGTAAAAAGGAAATCAAAGTAATATTTATACACTGCCAGCACTAACACAACATCCTGATCCTCATGACTGTGACCACCCTGTTCCTCATGTCTGCGAACACCATTCACACCACCCCCCCAATCAAAACTTAAATTTAACATCAGCTTCTGTTTTTCTTGCCAGGATTAGAAAGTTATGAGAAAAAAATCCCCATTCAGACTTCTCCTTGTCCTTATTCAAAGTGTTGTCTCAGTATACAATGGCTTGTCTGGTGCCCAAACTAAGGAAATCTACACTATTCCCTTCTCACATGCCTGCCCCCTCCTTACATCCCTCCCCATCAGTGAAACAGCGTCAAACCTCACATCTCTATTCTCTAGTATCTCAAATATCCAACAATGCTGTTCTAGACCATGATGTTAAGGGAAAAACTATACCATTTCTGGGATAAAACTGCACATCTTGAGCTGACCATCCTTTCAATAGTTTAACAATATTAAATAGCATGCCATGTAAAAAGGAAATCAAACAAATTATTATACACTGCCAGCATTAACACAACACTCTGTTCCTCATGGCTGCGACCACCACCATTCACCCCCCTTCCCCCCCAATACAAACATAAATTCACTTTTGTACTTGCAGTTTCTTCATCCATCCTTGTGTGTAGAGTCTTTTTCCTTATCTCTACTAGTCTTCAATATCATTTTACTAATTTTAGCTAATTTAAGGCAAGAGACACTACTTAAAGGATCCTGGCCTCTATATATTCTCTTTAGGCTAAGGAGGAGCCAATCACTTCAGCTCTGTTTTCCCAAAATCTGAGGTTGCCATGGTGTGGCATGACATAACAAAGCCTCAGCTTGACCATCCAGGAGGGGCGGGGGTGGCAGAGGATGCAGAAATCTCAGACAAACTGGTTATAGAACAGAGACCTTCCTCTTCATTCCTAAAATTTTTTCCTAAACTGACCTCTCTCTCTCTCAATTCCTCTAGTTCCATTATAGTCCAGCATATGACAGGGAGGTGGTGTTACCTCTAAGACAATTCCCATACTCCCCCGTCATTCCAGTGGTCGATTCCACTATGTTCAGTTGCTACCATTTCCTAGGGTTTTGAGTGTTGTTTTAATGGATGTTTTATTTTAGAACATCCATTTACAGAAAAATTGTGAAGATAATAACCATGTACACCATACCCAATTTCACTTATTACTAACATCTTACTTATGTATGGGGCAAATGTAAATTGAAGTGAATCATCAGTGAAACAGAGCGAAATCTCACTTCTCTAGTATCTCAAATATCCAACATTGCTGTTCTAGACCATGATGTTAAAGGAAAAACTATACCTTCACATGGTGGCATAAAACTTCAGATCTTGAGCTGACCATCCTTTCAATTGTTTAACAATATTCAATAGTTTGCCATGTAAAAAGGAAATCAAATAATTTATTATACACTGCCAGCATTAACACAACCCTCTGTTCCTCATGACTGCGACCACCACCAGGCATCCCACCCCCCCAATATAAACATAAATTCACTTTTGTACTTGCAGTTTCTTCATCCATCCTTATGTGTGGAGTCTTATTCCTTATCTCTATTAGTCTACAATATCGTCTGATTTATTTTAGCTATCTTAAGGCAACATACACTACTCAAGGGTCCTGGCCTCTATATATACTCTTTGGGTTAGTGAGGATCAACTCACTTCAGCTCTGTTTGCCCAGAATCAGTGGTTGCCATGGTGTGGCTTGACATCACAAAGTGTCAGCTTGACCATCCGGGAGGGGCAGAGGTGGCAGGGGATGCAGAAATCTCAGACACACTGGTTATAGAACACAGATCTTCCTCTTATCTGCTAAAAGTTTTCCCAAACTGACCTCTCTCTCTCATTTCCTCTAGTTCCATTATAGTCCAGCTAATGGCTGGTTGGTAGTGTTTCCTCTAAGACAATTGCCATACTCCCCCGTCATTTCAGTGATCCATTCCACTATGTTCAGATATTAATATTTCCTAGGATTTTGGGTGTTTTAATATTTCCTAGGATTTTGGGTGTTTTAATGGATGTTTTATTTTAGAATGGTTCCAGATTTACACAGAAATTGTGAAGATAATAACCATGTACAGCATACCAAATTTCCCAAATTAGTAATATGTTACTTATGATGGGGCAAATGTAACATGAAGTGAATCATCAGTGAAACAGTTAGAGTGAAACATCACATCTCTAGTATCTCAAATATCTAGCAATGACATTCTAGACCAAGTTGTTAAAGGAATAACTGGACCTCATGTGACATAAATCTTCAGATTTTGAGCTGACCATCCTATCAATACTTTAACAATATTCAATAGTCTACCATGTAAAAAGGAAATCAAATTCATTATTATACCCTGCCAGCACTAACACAACAACCTGTTCCTTATGACTGTGACCAACACCATCCACCCCAACCCCCCCCCGAATTCCAAACCTATATTAAACATTAGCTTCTTTTTTCCTTGCGAGTATGAGAAATCGTTGTGAAAATCATCCCCAATCAGACTTCTCCTTGTCCTTATTCTAAGTTTCTGGCTCAGAATGGAATGGCTTGTGTGGTGCCGCCACTAAAGAAATCTACATTACAACCTTCTCACATGCCTGTCCCTTCTTTAGATCCTTCCCCATCAGTGAAAGACACTCAAAACTCACTTCTCTAGTATCTCCAATATCCACCAATGCTGTTCTAGACCATGATGTTAAAGAAAAACTGTACCAATTGTGACATAAAACTTCTTATCTTGAGCTGACCATCCTTTCAATAGTTTAACATTATTCAATAGTCTGCCATGTAAAAAGTTAATCAAATTCTTTATTATAGAGTGCCAGCACTAACACAACACCCTGTTACTCATGACTGCGACCTCCACCATCCATCCCACCTACCCCCAATACGAACATAAATTCACTTTTGGACTTGCAGTTCCTTCATCCATCCTTGTGTTTGGAGTCTTATTTCTCATCTCTACTAGTCTACAATATCGTCTTATTAAGTTTCACTGTCTTGAGGCAACAGACACTACTGAAGGGTGCCTGGCCTCTATATATACTCTTTAGTTTAATGAGAAGCCACTCACATCTGCTCTGGTTGCCCAAAATCTGTGGTGCCATAGTGTGGTTTGACATCACAATGCCTCAGCTTGAACATCCAGGAGGGGCGGGGGTTGCAGAGGATGCAGAATTCTGAGACACTCTGCTTTTAGAACAGAGACCATCCTCTTATCTCTTAAAATTTTTTCCTAAACTGACCTCTCTCAATTCCTCTAGTTCTGTTATAGTCCAGCATATGGCAGGGAGGTGGTGTTTCCTCTAAGACAATTCCCATACTCCCCTGTCATTTCAGTGGTCCATTCCACTATGTTCAGTTGCTACCATTTCCTAGTATTTTGAGTGTTCTTTTAATGGATATTTTATTTTAGAATAGTTCCAGATTTACAGAAAAATTGTGAAGATGATAACCATGTACACCGTACCGAATTTCCCTTATTACTAATATCTTACTTATGTATGGGGCAAATGTAACATGAAGTGAATCATCAGTGAAACAGAGTGAAACCTCAATTCTCTAGCATCTCAACTGTCTAGCAATGATGTTCTAGACCAAGTTGTTAAAGGAAAAACTGGACCTGCTGTGGCATAAAACTTTAGATCTTAAGTTGACCATCCTTTCAATAGTTTAACAGTATTCAATAGTCTACCACATAAAAAGGAAATCAAATTCATTATTATGCACTGCCAACACTAACACAACACCCTGTTCCTCATGACTGCGACCCCCCTATTCCTCATGTCTGCAACCACCATCCATACCACCCCCCCAATCCAAACCCACATTAAACATCAACTTCTTTTTTCCTTGCCAGTATTAGAAAGTGTTGAGAAAATATCCCCATTCAGACTTTCCTTGTCCTTACCCAGAGTGTCTGGCTCAGTATGCAATGGCTTGTCTGGTGCCCCAATTAACGAAATCTACAAGACTCCCGTATCACATGCCTGGCCCCTCCTTAGATCCCTCCCCATCAGGAAACAGAGTCAAACCTCACTTCCCTAGTATCTCAAATATCCAACAATGCTGATCTAGAACATGATGTTAAAAGAAAAACTATACCAGTTGTGGGATAAAACTTCCCATCTTGAGCTGACCATGCTTTCAATAATGTAACAATATTCAATAGTCTGCCATGAAAAAAGGAAATCAAATTCTTTATTATACATTGCCAGCATTAACACAGCACTCTGTTCCTCATGACTGCGACCACCACCATCCATCCCCCCCTCCCAAAACAATACATAAATTCACTTTTGTACTTGCAGTTTCTTCATCCTTCCTTGTGTGTGGAGTCTTATTCCTTATCTCTACTAGTCTTCAATATCGTCTTATTAATTTTATCTATCTTAAGACAACAGACACTACTGAAGGGTCCTAGCCTCTATATATTCTCTTTAGGTTAATGAGGAGCCACTCACTTGAGCTCTGTTTGCCCAAAATCAGTGGTTGCCATGGTGTGGCTTGACATCACAAAGCCTCAGCTTGACCATCCAGGAGGCGCGGGGGTGGCTGAGCATGCAGAAATCTCAGACCCTCTGGTTATAGAACAGAGACCTTCCTCTTAACTCTTAAAATTTTTTCCTAAACTGACCTCTCTCAATTCCTCTAGTTCTGTAATAGTCCAGCATATGGCAGGGAGGTGGTGTTTCCTCTAAGACAATTCCCATACTCCCCTGTCACTTCAGTGGTCCATTCCACTATGTTCAGTTGCTACCATTTCCTAGGATTTTGAGTGTTGTTTTAATGGATGTTTTATTTTAGAATAGTTCCAGATTTACAGGAAAATTGTTAAGATGATAACCATGTACACCATACCCAATTTTCCTTATTACTAATATCTTACTTATGTATGGGGCAAATGTAACATGAAGTGAATCATCAGTGAAACAGAGTGAAACCTCACTTCTCTAGCATCTCTAATATCCAGCAATGATGTTCTAGCCAAGTTGTTAAAGGAAAAACTGGACCTGATGTGGCATAAAACTTCAGATCTTGAGATGACCATCCTTTCAATAGTTTAACAATATTCAATAGTCTACCACGTAAAAAGGAAATCATATTCATTATTATACACTGCAAGCACTAACACAACACCCTGTTCCTCATGACTGCAACCACCCTTTTCCTCATGACTGCGACCACCATCCATACCACCCCCCCAATCCAAACCTAAATTAAACATCAGCTTCTTTTTCCCTTGTCAGTATTAGAAAGTGCTGAGAAAAAAATCCCCATTCAGACTTCTCCTTGTCCTTATCCTAAGTGTCTGGCTCATTATGCAATGGCTTGTCTGGTTCCTCAACTAAAGAAATCTACATGACTCCCTTCTCACATGCCTGCCCCCTCCTTAAATCCCTCCCCATCAGTGAAACAGAGTCAAACCTCACTTCTCTAGTATCTCAAATAGCCAACAATGCTGTTCTAGACCATGATGTTAAAGGAAAAACGATAGGAGTTGTGGGATAAAACCTCACGTCTTGAGCTGACCATCCTTTCAATAGTTTATCAATATTCAATAGGCTGGCATGTAAAAAGGAAATCAAATTCTTTATCATACATTGCCAGCATTAACACAACACTCTTTTCCTCATGACTGCCACCACCACCATACATCCCACCCCACCCAATACAAACATAAATTCACTTTTGAACTTGCAGTTTCTTCATCCATCCTTGTGTGTGGAGTCTTATTTCTTATCTCACTAGTCTTCAATGTCGTTTTATTAATTTTATCTATCTTAAGGCAACAGACACTACTGAAAGTATCCTGACCTCTATATACACTCTTTAGGTTAATGAGGAGCCACTCACTTCAGCTTTGTTTGCCCAAAATCAGTGGTTGCCATGGTGTGGCTTGACATCACAAAGACTCAGGTTGAACAACCAGGAGGGGCGGGTGTGGCAGAGGATGCAGAAATCTCAGACACTCTGGTTATAGAACAGAGACCTTCCTCTTAACTCCTAAAACTTTTTCATAAGCTGACCTCTCTCAATTCCTCTAGTTCCATTATAGTCCAGCATATGGCAGGGAGGTGGTGGTGTTTCCTCTTAGACAGTTCCCATACTCCCCCATCTTTTCAGTGATCCATTACACTATGTTCAGTTGCTACCATTTCCTAGGATTTGGAGTGTTGATTAATGGATGTTTTATTTTAGAATAGTTCCAGATTTACCGAAAAATGGTGAAGATAATAACCATGTACACCATACCCAATTTCCCTTATTACTAATATCTCACTTATGTATGGGGCTAATGTAACATGAAGTGCATCATCAGTGAAACAGTTAGAGTGAAACCTCACTTCTCTAGACTCTCACCTATCCAGCAATGATGTTCTAGACCAAGTTGTTAAAGCTGGACCTGATGTGGCATAAAACCTCAGATCTTGAGCTGACCATCCTTTCAATAGTTTAAAATATTCAATAGTCTACCATGTAAAAAGGAAATCAAATTCATTATTATACACTGCCCGCATTAACACAACACTCTGTTAATCATGAATGCGATCACCACCATCCATCCCACCCCACCCAATACAAACATAAATTCACTTTTTTACTTGCACTTTCTTCACCCAACCTTGTGTGTGAAGTCTAATTCCTTTTCTCTACTAGTCTTCGATATCATCTTATTCATTTTAGCTGTCTTAAGGCAACAGACACCTCTGAAAGGGTCCTGACCTCTACATATATTCTTTAGGTTAATGAGGAGTCACTCACTTCAGCTCTGTTTGCCCAAAAACAGTGGTTGCCATGGTGTGGCTTGACATCACAAAGCCTCAGCTTGACCAACCAGAAGGGGCAGGGGTGGCAGAGGATGCAGAAATCTCAGACACCATGATTATAGAACAGAGACCTTCCTCTTAACTCCTAAAACTTTTTCGTAAACTGACCTCTCTCTCTCAATTCCTCTAGTTCCATTATAGTCCAACATATGGCAGGGAGGTGCTGGTGTTTCCTCTTAGACAGTTCCCATACTCCCCCATCTTTTCAGTGGTCCATTCCACTATGTTCAGTTGCTACCATTTCCTAGGATTTGGAGTGTTGTTTTAATGGATGTTTTATTTTAGAACATCCATTTACAGAAAAATTGTGAAGATAATAACCATGTACACCATACCCAATTTCACTTATTACTAACATCTTACTTATGTATGGGGCAAATGTAAATTGAAGTGAATCATCAGTGAAACAGAGCGAAATCTCACTTCTCTAGTATCTCAAATATCCAACATTGCTGTTCTAGACCATGATGTTAAAGGAAAAACTATACCTTCACATGGTGGCATAAAACTTCAGATCTTGAGCTGACCATCCTTTCAATTGTTTAACAATATTCAATAGTTTGCCATGTAAAAAGGAAATCAAATAATTTATTATACACTGCCAGCATTAACACAACCCTCTGTTCCTCATGACTGCGACCACCACCAGGCATCCCACCCCCCCAATATAAACATAAATTCACTTTTGTACTTGCAGTTTCTTCATCCATCCTTATGTGTGGAGTCTTATTCCTTATCTCTATTAGTCTACAATATCGTCTGATTTATTTTAGCTATCTTAAGGCAACATACACTACTCAAGGGTCCTGGCCTCTATATATACTCTTTGGGTTAGTGAGGATCAACTCACTTCAGCTCTGTTTGCCCAGAATCAGTGGTTGCCATGGTGTGGCTTGACATCACAAAGTGTCAGCTTGACCATCCGGGAGGGGCAGAGGTGGCAGGGGATGCAGAAATCTCAGACACACTGGTTATAGAACACAGATCTTCCTCTTATCTGCTAAAAGTTTTCCCAAACTGACCTCTCTCTCTCATTTCCTCTAGTTCCATTATAGTCCAGCTAATGGCTGGTTGGTAGTGTTTCCTCTAAGACAATTGCCATACTCCCCCGTCATTTCAGTGATCCATTCCACTATGTTCCGATATTAATATTTCCTAGGATTTTGGGTGTTTTAATGGATGTTTTATTTTAGAATGGTTCCAGATTTACACAGAAATTGTGAAGATAATAACCATGTACAGCATACCAAATTTCCCAAATTAGTAATATGTTACTTATGATGGGGCAAATGTAACATGAAGTGAATCATCAGTGAAACAGTTAGAGTGAAACATCACATCTCTAGTATCTCAAATATCTAGCAATGACATTCTAGACCAAGTTGTTAAAGGAATAACTGGACCTCATGTGACATAAATCTTCAGATTTTGAGCTGACCATCCTATCAATACTTTAACAATATTCAATAGTCTACCATGTAAAAAGGAAATCAAATTCATTATTATACCCTGCCAGCACTAACACAACAACCTGTTCCTTATGACTGTGACCAACACCATCCACCCCAACCCCCCCCCCCCGAATTCCAAACCTATATTAAACATTAGCTTCTTTTTTCCTTGCGAGTATGAGAAATCGTTGTGAAAATCATCCCCAATCAGACTTCTCCTTGTCCTTATTCTAAGTTTCTGGCTCAGAATGGAATGGCTTGTGTGGTGCCGCCACTAAAGAAATCTACATTACAACCTTCTCACATGCCTGTCCCTTCTTTAGATCCTTCCCCATCAGTGAAAGACACTCAAAACTCACTTCTCTAGTATCTCCAATATCCACCAATGCTGTTCTAGACCATGATGTTAAAGAAAAACTGTACCAATTGTGACATAAAACTTCTTATCTTGAGCTGACCATCCTTTCAATAGTTTAACATTATTCAATAGTCTGCCATGTAAAAAGTTAATCAAATTCTTTATTATAGAGTGCCAGCACTAACACAACACCCTGTTACTCATGACTGCGACCTCCACCATCCATCCCACCTACCCCCAATACGAACATAAATTCACTTTTGGACTTGCAGTTCCTTCATCCATCCTTGTGTTTGGAGTCTTATTTCTCATCTCTACTAGTCTACAATATCGTCTTATTAAGTTTCACTGTCTTGAGGCAACAGACACTACTGAAGGGTGCCTGGCCTCTATATATACTCTTTAGTTTAATGAGAAGCCACTCACATCTGCTCTGGTTGCCCAAAATCTGTGGTGCCATAGTGTGGTTTGACATCACAATGCCTCAGCTTGAACATCCAGGAGGGGCGGGGGTTGCAGAGGATGCAGAATTCTGAGACACTCTGCTTTTAGAACAGAGACCATCCTCTTATCTCTTAAAATTTTTTCCTAAACTGACCTCTCTCAATTCCTCTAGTTCTGTTATAGTCCAGCATATGGCAGGGAGGTGGTGTTTCCTCTAAGACAATTCCCATACTCCCCTGTCATTTCAGTGGTCCATTCCACTATGTTCAGTTGCTACCATTTCCTAGTATTTTGAGTGTTCTTTGAATGGATATTTTATTTTAGAATAGTTCCAGATTTACAGAAAAATTGTGAAGATGATAACCATGTACACCGTACCGAATTTCCCTTATTACTAATATCTTACTTATGTATGGGGCAAATGTAACATGAAGTGAATCATCAGTGAAACAGAGTGAAACCTCAATTCTCTAGCATCTCAACTGTCTAGCAATGATGTTCTAGACCAAGTTGTTAAAGGAAAAACTGGACCTGCTGTGGCATAAAACTTTAGATCTTAAGTTGACCATCCTTTCAATAGTTTAACAGTATTCAATAGTCTACCACATAAAAAGGAAATCAAATTCATTATTATGCACTGCCAACACTAACACAACACCCTGTTCCTCATGACTGCGACCCCCCTATTCCTCATGTCTGCAACCACCATCCATACCACCCCCCCAATCCAAACCCACATTAAACATCAACTTCTTTTTTCCTTGCCAGTATTAGAAAGTGTTGAGAAAATATCCCCATTCAGACTTTCCTTGTCCTTACCCAGAGTGTCTGGCTCAGTATGCAATGGCTTGTCTGGTGCCCCAATTAACGAAATCTACAAGACTCCCGTATCACATGCCTGGCCCCTCCTTAGATCCCTCCCCATCAGGAAACAGAGTCAAACCTCACTTCCCTAGTATCTCAAATATCCAACAATGCTGATCTAGAACATGATGTTAAAAGAAAAACTATACCAGTTGTGGGATAAAACTTCCCATCTTGAGCTGACCATGCTTTCAATAATGTAACAATATTCAATAGTCTGCCATGAAAAAAAGAAATCAAATTCTTTATTATACATTGCCAGCATTAACACAGCACTCTGTTCCTCATGACTGCGACCACCACCATCCATCCCCCCCTCCCAAAACAATACATAAATTCACTTTTGTACTTGCAGTTTCTTCATCCTTCCTTGTGTGTGGAGTCTTATTCCTTATCTCTACTAGTCTTCAATATCGTCTTATTAATTTTATCTATCTTAAGACAACAGACACTACTGAAGGGTCCTAGCCTCTATATATTCTCTTTAGGTTAATGAGGAGCCACTCACTTGAGCTCTGTTTGCCCAAAATCAGTGGTTGCCATGGTGTGGCTTGACATCACAAAGCCTCAGCTTGACCATCCAGGAGGCGGGGGGGTGGCTGAGCATGCAGAAATCTCAGACCCTCTGGTTATAGAACAGAGACCTTCCTCTTAACTCTTAAAATTTTTTCCTAAACTGACCTCTCTCAATTCCTCTAGTTCTGTAATAGTCCAGCATATGGCAGGGAGGTGGTGTTTCCTCTAAGACAATTCCCATACTCCCCTGTCACTTCAGTGGTCCATTCCACTATGTTCAGTTGCTACCATTTCCTAGGATTTTGAGTGTTGTTTTAATGGATGTTTTATTTTAGAATAGTTCCAGATTTACAGGAAAATTGTTAAGATGATAACCATGTACACCATACCCAATTTTCCTTATTACTAATATCTTACTTATGTATGGGGCAAATGTAACATGAAGTGAATCATCAGTGAAACAGAGTGAAACCTCACTTCTCTAGCATCTCTAATATCCAGCAATGATGTTCTAGCCAAGTTGTTAAAGGAAAAACTGGACCTGATGTGGCATAAAACTTCAGATCTTGAGATGACCATCCTTTCAATAGTTTAACAATATTCAATAGTCTACCACGTAAAAAGGAAATCATATTCATTATTATACACTGCAAGCACTAACACAACACCCTGTTCCTCATGACTGCAACCACCCTTTTCCTCATGACTGCGACCACCATCCATACCACCCCCCCAATCCAAACCTAAATTAAACATCAGCTTCTTTTTCCCTTGTCAGTATTAGAAAGTGCTGAGAAAAAAATCCCCATTCAGACTTCTCCTTGTCCTTATCCTAAGTGTCTGGCTCATTATGCAATGGCTTGTCTGGTTCCTCAACTAAAGAAATCTACATGACTCCCTTCTCACATGCCTGCCCCCTCCTTAAATCCCTCCCCATCAGTGAAACAGAGTCAAACCTCACTTCTGTAGTATCTCAAATAGCCAACAATGCTGTTCTAGACCATGATGTTAAAGGAAAAACGATAGGAGTTGTGGGATAAAACCTCACGTCTTGAGCTGACCATCCTTTCAATAGTTTATCAATATTCAATAGTCTGGCATGTAAAAAGGAAATCAAATTCTTTATCATACATTGCCAGCATTAACACAACACTCTTTTCCTCATGACTGCCACCACCACCATACATCCCACCCCACCCAATACAAACATAAATTCACTTTTGAACTTGCAGTTTCTTCATCCATCCTTGTGTGTGGAGTCTTATTTCTTATCTCACTAGTCTTCAATGTCGTTTTATTAATTTTATCTATCTTAAGGCAACAGACACTACTGAAAGTATCCTGACCTCTATATACACTCTTTAGGTTAATGAGGAGCCACTCACTTCAGCTTTGTTTGCCCAAAATCAGTGGTTGCCATGGTGTGGCTTGACATCACAAAGACTCAGGTTGAACAACCAGGAGGGGCGGGTGTGGCAGAGGATGCAGAAATCTCAGACACTCTGGTTATAGAACAGAGACCTTCCTCTTAACTCCTAAAACTTTTTCATAAGCTGACCTCTCTCAATTCCTCTAGTTCCATTATAGTCCAGCATATGGCAGGGAGGTGGTGGTGTTTCCTCTTAGACAGTTCCCATACTCCCCCATCTTTTCAGTGATCCATTACACTATGTTCAGTTGCTACCATTTCCTAGGATTTGGAGTGTTGATTAATGGATGTTTTATTTTAGAATAGTTCCAGATTTACCGAAAAATGGTGAAGATAATAACCATGTACACCATACCCAATTTCCCTTATTACTAATATCTCACTTATGTATGGGGCTAATGTAACATGAAGTGCATCATCAGTGAAACAGTTAGAGTGAAACCTCACTTCTCTAGACTCTCACCTATCCAGCAATGATGTTCTAGACCAAGTTGTTAAAGTTAAAGCTGGACCTGATGTGGCATAAAACCTCAGATCTTGAGCTGACCATCCTTTCAATAGTTTAAAATATTCAATAGTCTACCATGTAAAAAGGAAATCAAATTCATTATTATACACTGCCCGCATTAACACAACACTCTGTTAATCATGAATGCGATCACCACCATCCATCCCACCCCACCCAATACAAACATAAATTCACTTTTTTACTTGCACTTTCTTCACCCAACCTTGTGTGTGAAGTCTAATTCCTTTTCTCTACTAGTCTTCGATATCATCTTATTCATTTTAGCTGTCTTAAGGCAACAGACACCTCTGAAAGGGTCCTGACCTCTACATATATTCTTTAGGTTAATGAGGAGTCACTCACTTCAGCTCTGTTTGCCCAAAAACAGTGGTTGCCATGGTGTGGCTTGACATCACAAAGCCTCAGCTTGACCAACCAGAAGGGGCAGGGGTGGCAGAGGATGCAGAAATCTCAGACACCATGATTATAGAACAGAGACCTTCCTCTTAACTCCTAAAACTTTTTCGTAAACTGACCTCTCTCTCTCAATTCCTCTAGTTCCATTATAGTCCAACATATGGCAGGGAGGTGCTGGTGTTTCCTCTTAGACAGTTCCCATACTCCCCCATCTTTTCAGTGGTCCATTCCACTATGTTCAGTTGCTACCATTTCCTAGGATTTGGAGTGTTGTTTTAATGGATGTTTTATTTTAGAACATCCATTTACAGAAAAATTGTGAAGATAATAACCATGTACACCATACCCAATTTCACTTATTACTAACATCTTACTTATGTATGGGGCAAATGTAAATTGAAGTGAATCATCAGTGAAACAGAGCGAAATCTCACTTCTCTAGTATCTCAAATATCCAACATTGCTGTTCTAGACCATGATGGTAAAGGAAAAACTATACCTTCACATGGTGGCATAAAACTTCAGATCTTGAGCTGACCATCCTTTCAATTGTTTAACAATATTCAATAGTTTGCCATGTAAAAAGGAAATCAAATAATTTATTATACACTGCCAGCATTAACACAACCCTCTGTTCCTCATGACTGCGACCACCACCAGGCATCCCACCCCCCCAATATAAACATAAATTCACTTTTGTACTTGCAGTTTCTTCATCCATCCTTATGTGTGGAGTCTTATTCCTTATCTCTATTAGTCTACAATATCGTCTGATTTATTTTAGCTATCTTAAGGCAACATACACTACTCAAGGGTCCTGGCCTCTATATATACTCTTTGGGTTAGTGAGGATCAACTCACTTCAGCTCTGTTTGCCCAGAATCAGTGGTTGCCATGGTGTGGCTTGACATCACAAAGTGTCAGCTTGACCATCCGGGAGGGGCAGAGGTGGCAGGGGATGCAGAAATCTCAGACACACTGGTTATAGAACACAGATCTTCCTCTTATCTGCTAAAAGTTTTCCCAAACTGACCTCTCTCTCTCATTTCCTCTAGTTCCATTATAGTCCAGCTAATGGCTGGTTGGTAGTGTTTCCTCTAAGACAATTGCCATACTCCCCCGTCATTTCAGTGATCCATTCCACTATGTTCCGATATTAATATTTCCTAGGATTTTGGGTGTTTTAATGGATGTTTTATTTTAGAATGGTTCCAGATTTACACAGAAATTGTGAAGATAATAACCATGTACAGCATACCAAATTTCCCAAATTAGTAATATGTTACTTATGATGGGGCAAATGTAACATGAAGTGAATCATCAGTGAAACAGTTAGAGTGAAACATCACATCTCTAGTATCTCAAATATCTAGCAATGACATTCTAGACCAAGTTGTTAAAGGAATAACTGGACCTCATGTGACATAAATCTTCAGATTTTGAGCTGACCATCCTATCAATACTTTAACAATATTCAATAGTCTACCATGTAAAAAGGAAATCAAATTCATTATTATACCCTGCCAGCACTAACACAACAACCTGTTCCTTATGACTGTGACCAACACCATCCACCCCAACCCCCCCCCCCGAATTCCAAACCTATATTAAACATTAGCTTCTTTTTTCCTTGCGAGTATGAGAAATCGTTGTGAAAATCATCCCCAATCAGACTTCTCCTTGTCCTTATTCTAAGTTTCTGGCTCAGAATGGAATGGCTTGTGTGGTGCCGCCACTAAAGAAATCTACATTACAACCTTCTCACATGCCTGTCCCTTCTTTAGATCCTTCCCCATCAGTGAAAGACACTCAAAACTCACTTCTCTAGTATCTCCAATATCCACCAATGCTGTTCTAGACCATGATGTTAAAGAAAAACTGTACCAATTGTGACATAAAACTTCTTATCTTGAGCTGACCATCCTTTCAATAGTTTAACATTATTCAATAGTCTGCCATGTAAAAAGTTAATCAAATTCTTTATTATAGAGTGCCAGCACTAACACAACACTCTGTTACTCATGACTGCGACCTCCACCATCCATCCCACCTACCCCCAATACGAACATAAATTCACTTTTGGACTTGCAGTTCCTTCATCCATCCTTGTGTTTGGAGTCTTATTTCTCATCTCTACTAGTCTACAATATCGTCTTATTAAGTTTCGCTGTCTTGAGGCAACAGACACTACTGAAGGGTGCCTGGCCTCTATATATACTCTTTAGTTTAATGAGAAGCCACTCACATCTGCTCTGGTTGCCCAAAATCTGTGGTGCCATAGTGTGGTTTGACATCACAATGCCTCAGCTTGAACATCCAGGAGGGGCGGGGGTTGCAGAGGATGCAGAATTCTCAGACACTCTGCTTTTAGAACAGAGACCATCCTCTTATCTCTTAAAATTTTTTCCTAAACTGACCTCTCTCAATTCCTCTAGTTCTGTTATAGTCCAGCATATGGCAGGGAGGTGGTGTTTCCTCTAAGACAATTCCCATACTCCCCTGTCATTTCAGTGGTCCATTCCACTATGTTCAGTTGCTACCATTTCCTAGTATTTTGAGTGTTCTTTTAATGGATATTTTATTTTAGAATAGTTCCAGATTTACAGAAAAATTGTGAAGATGATAACCATGTACACCGTACCGAATTTCCCTTATTACTAATATCTTACTTATGTATGGGGCAAATGTAACATGAAGTGAATCATCAGTGAAACAGAGTGAAACCTCAATTCTCTAGCATCTCAACTGTCTAGCAATGATGTTCTAGACCAAGTTGTTAAAGGAAAAACTGGACCTGCTGTGGCATAAAACTTTAGATCTTAAGTTGACCATCCTTTCAATAGTTTAACAGTATTCAATAGTCTACCACATAAAAAGGAAATCAAATTCATTATTATGCACTGCCAACACTAACACAACACCCTGTTCCTCATGACTGCGACCCCCCTATTCCTCATGTCTGCAACCACCATCCATACCACCCCCCCAATCCAAACCCACATTAAACATCAACTTCTTTTTTCCTTGCCAGTATTAGAAAGTGTTGAGAAAATATCCCCATTCAGACTTTCCTTGTCCTTACCCAGAGTGTCTGGCTCAGTATGCAATGGCTTGTCTGGTGCCCCAATTAACGAAATCTACAAGACTCCCGTATCACATGCCTGGCCCCTCCTTAGATCCCTCCCCATCAGGAAACAGAGTCAAACCTCACTTCCCTAGTATCTCAAATATCCAACAATGCTGATCTAGAACATGATGTTAAAAGAAAAACTATACCAGTTGTGGGATAAAACTTCCCATCTTGAGCTGACCATGCTTTCAATAATGTAACAATATTCAATAGTCTGCCATGAAAAAAGGAAATCAAATTCTTTATTATACATTGCCAGCATTAACACAGCACTCTGTTCCTCATGACTGCGACCACCACCATCCATCCCCCCCTCCCAAAACAATACATAAATTCACTTTTGTACTTGCAGTTTCTTCATCCTTCCTTGTGTGTGGAGTCTTATTCCTTATCTCTACTAGTCTTCAATATCGTCTTATTAATTTTATCTATCTTAAGACAACAGACACTACTGAAGGGTCCTAGCCTCTATATATTCTCTTTAGGTTAATGAGGAGCCACTCACTTGAGCTCTGTTTGCCCAAAATCAGTGGTTGCCATGGTGTGGCTTGACATCACAAAGCCTCAGCTTGACCATCCAGGAGGCGGGGGGGGTGGCTGAGCATGCAGAAATCTCAGACCCTCTGGTTATAGAACAGAGACCTTCCTCTTAACTCTTAAAATTTTTTCCTAAACTGACCTCTCTCAATTCCTCTAGTTCTGTAATAGTCCAGCATATGGCAGGGAGGTGGTGTTTCCTCTAAGACAATTCCCATACTCCCCTGTCACTTCAGTGGTCCATTCCACTATGTTCATTTTCTACCATTTCCTAGGATTTTGAGTGTTGTTTTAATGGATGTTTTATTTTAGAATAGTTCCAGATTTACAGGAAAATTGTTAAGATGATAACCATGTACACCATACCCAATTTTCCTTATTACTAATATCTTACTTATGTATGGGGCAAATGTAACATGAAGTGAATCATCAGTGAAACAGAGTGAAACCTCACTTCTCTAGCATCTCTAATATCCAGCAATGATGTTCTAGCCAAGTTGTTAAAGGAAAAACTGGACCTTATGTGGCATAAAACTTCAGATCTTGAGCTGACCATCCTTTCAATAGTTTAACAATATTCAATAGTCTACCACGTAAAAAGGAAATCATATTCATTATTATACACTGCAAGCACTAACACAACACCCTGTTCCTCATGACTGCAACCACCCTTTTCCTCATGACTGCGACCACCATCCATACCACCCCCCCAATCCAAACCTAAATTAAACATCAGCTTCTTTTTCCCTTGTCAGTATTAGAAAGTGCTGAGAAAAAAATCCCCATTCAGACTTCTCCTTGTCCTTATCCTAAGTGTCTGGCTCAGTATGCATGGCTTGTCTGGGGCCCCAATTAACAAAATCTACATGACTCCTGTCTCTCAGGCCTGCCCCTTCCATAGATCCCTCCCCATCAGTGAAACAGAGTCAAACTTCACTTCTCTTGTATCTCAAATATCCAACAATGCTGTTCTAGAACATGCTGTTAAAGGAAAAACTATACCAGTTGTGGGATAAAACTTCCTATCTTGAGCTGACCATCCTTTCAATAGCGTAACAATATTCAATAGTCTGCAATGTAAAAAGGAAATCAAATTCTTTATTATACACTGCCAGCATTAACACAACACTGTTCCTCATGACTGCGACCACCACCATCCATCCAACCCCCCCCCCTTAAATACAAAAATAAATTCACCCTTGTACTTGCAGTTTCTTCATCCATCCTTGTGTGTGGAGTGTTATTCCTTATCTCTACTAGTCTTCAATATCATCTTACTAATTTTATCTATCTTAAGGCAACAGTTACTACTGAAAGGGTCCTGACCTCTAAATACACTCCTTTTTTTTTCTTTTAAAAAATGTATTTTTATTGAGTTGGAGAAAGGAGAGGGGGAGAGAGAGATTGAGAGAGAGGGAGAGAAACAGCTATTGGTTGCCTCCTATGTGACCTCAACTGGAGATTGAACTTAAAACCTGGGCATGTGCCCTCATCAGGAATCAAACCGGTGACCTTTTGGTGCATGGGACAGCGCACAAACTACTGGGCAACACTGGCCATAGTAAGACTGTATACTTCTTTTTTTTTTCAATTTTTATGTTTTTATTGCTTAAAGTATTACCAAGGGTATTACATATGTGTCCATTTTATCCCCCCGCCCTAGACAGTCCCCTAGTCTCCCCTATTCCCCAGTGTCTTATGTCCATTGGATATGCTTATATGCATGCATACAAGTCCTTGAGTTGATCTCTTACCCCCCTAACTCCTGCCCCCCCACCCTCCCCGGCATTCCCGCTGCAGTTTCTCAATCTGTTTGTGGCAGCTCTGCCTCTGTATCTATTATTGTTCAAAAGTTTATAATGGTCTCTATTGTCCATGAATGAGTGAGATCATGTGGTATTTTTCCTTTATTGACTGGCTTATTTCACTTAGCATAATGCTCTCCAGTTCCATCCATGCCGTTCCAAATGGTAAGAGTTCCTTCCTTTTTACAGGAGCATAGTATTCCATCATGTAGATGTACCACAGTTTTCTAATCCATTCATCTACTGATGGGCACTTAGGCTGTTTCCAGATCTTAGCTCTGGTGAATTGTGCTGCTATGAACATAGGGGTGCATATATCCTTTCTGATTGGTGTTTCTGGTTTCTTGGGATATATTCCTAGAAGTGGGATCACAGGGTCAAATGGGAGTTCCATTTTCAGTTTTTTAAGGAAACTCCATACTGTCTTCCATAGTGGCTGCACCAGTCTGCATTCCCACCAGCAGTGTACAAGTGTTCCTTTTTCTCCACATCCTCTCCAGCACTTGTTTGTTGATTTGTAGATGATAGCCAGTCTGACAGGTGTGAGATGGTACCTCATTGTTGTTTTGATTTGCATCTCTCAGATGATTAGTGACTTTGAGCATGTTTTCATATGTCTCTTGGCTTTCTGAATGTCCTCTTTTGAAAGGTGTCTATTTAGGTCCTTTGCCCATTTTTTCATTGGATTGTTTATCTTCCTTTTGTTAAGTTGTATGAGTTCCCTATAAATTTTGGAGATTAGGCCCTTATCAGATATGACACTGGCAAATATGTTTTCCCACACAGTGGGTTTTCTCGTTGTTTTGTTGATGGTTTATTTGCTTTGCAGAAGCTTTTTATTTTGATGTAGTCCCATTTGTTCATTTTTTCTTTAGTTTCAAGTGCCCTAGGCGCTGTATCAGTGAAGAAATTGCTTTGGCATATGTCTGAGATTTTGTTGCCTTTGGATTCTTCTAGAATTTTTATGGTTTCCTGTCGTACATTTAAGTCCTTTATCCATTTTGAGTTAATTTTTGTGTATGGTGTAAGTTGGTGGTCTAGTTTCATTTTCTTGCATATATCTGTCCAATTTTCCCAACACCATTTATTGAAGAGACTATCTTGGCTCCATTGTATGTTCTTGCCTCCTTTGTCAAATATTAATTGAGCTCTCTATTCTATTCCATTGATCTATATGCCTATTCTTGTGCCAGTACCAGGCAGTTTTGAGAACAGTGGCTTTGTAATACATCTTGATGTCTGGTATTGAGATCCCACCTACTTTGTTCTTTTTTAGGATTGCTGCAGCTATTCGGGGTCTTTTTTTATTCCAGATGAACTTTTGGAGAGTTCGTTCTAGATCTATGAAGTATGCTGTTGGTATTTTAATGGGAAGTGTGTTGAATTTATAGATTGCTTTGGGTAGTATGGACATTTTAATGATGTTGATTCTACCAATCCATGAACACGGTACGTTCTTCCATCTGTTTATGTCTTCCTCTATATCTTTTTTCAAGGTCCTGTAGTTTTCTGAGTAGAGGTCTTTTACCTCTTTAGTTAAGTTTATTCCTAGGTAGCTTAATTTTTTTTGGTGCAATGGTAAATGGGATTGTTTTTATAATCTCTCTTTCTGAAAGTTCATTATTGGTGGATAGAAATGCCTCAGATTTCTTGGGGTTAATTTTGTATCCTGCTACATTGCCAAATTCATGTATTAAGTCTAGTAGCTTTTTTATGGAATCTCTAGGGTTTTGTATGTACAATATCATGTCGTCTGCAAATAAGGACAGTTTTACTTCCTCTTTTCCAATTTGGATGCCTTTTATTTCTTCTTCTTGCGGAATTGCAATGGCTAACACTTCCAGTACTATACTGAACAGGAGTGGTGAGAGGGGGCATCCCTGTCTTGTTCCTGTTCTTAGGGGAAATGGTGTTAGTTTTTGTCCATTGAGTATGATGTTGGCTGTGGGCCTGTCATATATGGCTTTTATTATGTTGAGGTATGATCCTTCTACTCCCACCTTGCTGAGAGTTTTTATCAAAAATGGGTGTTGAATTTTGTCAAATGATTTTTCTGCATCAATTGATAAGACCATGTGGTTTTTTTCTTTCAATTTGTTTATGTGATGTATCACATTTATTGATTTGCGGATATTGTACCATCCTTGCATCCCTGGGATAAATCCTACTTGGTCATGATGTATGATCTTTCTGATGTACTGCTGGATCCGATTTGCTATGATTTTGTTGAGGATTTTGGCATCTATGTTCATGAGGGATATTGGCCTGTAATTCTCTTTCATTGTGTTGTCTTTACCAGGTTTTGGTATTAGGGTGATGCTGGCTTCATAGAATGAGCTTGGAAGTGTTCCTACCTGTTGAATTTTTTGTAGTAGTCTGAGGAGGATAGGTTTTAGTTCTTCCTTGAATGTTTGGTAAAACTCCCCTGTGAAGCCATCTGGTCCTGGGCTTTTGTTTGATGGAAGCTTTTTGATGACTGCTTCAATTTCTTCCATGGTTATTGGCCTGTTGAGATTTTTAGATTCTTCCTGATGAGTTTTGGAATGTTGTATTTTTCTAGGAATTTGTCCATTTCCTCCAGGTTGTCTAGTTTGTTGGAGTAGAGCTGTCCATAGTATTTTTTAACAATCATTTGTATTTTTGTGGGGTCTGTTGTTATTTCACCTCTATCGTTTCTGATTTTGTTTATTTGGGTCCTCTCTCTCTGCTTCTTGGTGAGTCTGGCTAGAGGTTTGTCAATCTTGTTTATCCTTTCAAAGAACCAGCTCTTGGTTTCATTGATTTTCTGTATTGTTTTTTTGGTCTCTATGTCATTTATTTCTGCTCTAAGCTTTATTGTCTCCTTCCTTCTGCTCACTCTGGGGTTTTCTTGTTGCTCTCTTTCTAATTCTTTGAGTTGTAGAGTTAGATGATTTACTACCATTTTTTTCTCTTTTTTTTGAGATAGGCCTGTAGAGCTATAAAGTTCCCTCTCAGGACTGCTTTCATTGTGTCCCATAGGTTTTGGATTGTTGTGTTTTCATTGTCATTAGTTTCCAGGATGTTTCTAATTTCTTCTTTGATCTCATTGGTAACCCAATCAATATTTAATAGCATGCTATTCAGCTTCTAGGTGTTTGAGTATTTTGGGTTGTTTTTATTGTAGTTTATTTGTAATATTATGCCATCGTGGTCTGCGAAGACGCTTTTTATGATTTCAATCTTCTTGAATTTGGGGATACTTTGCTTGTGACCCAATACATGGTCTATTTTTGAAGATGTCCCATGAGCACCTGAGAAAAACGTATATTCCGTGGCTTTGGGGTGAAGTGTTCTGAAGATGTCTATTAAGTCCATCTGATCTAGTGAGTCATTTAGGATTGCTGTATCTTTGCTGATTGTTTGTTTAGAGGGCTTATCCAGTGCTGTCAGTGGTGTATTAAAGTCTCCTACTATGATTGTATTGTTGTCGATCTCTCCTTTGATATCTTCCAGGAGTTTTTTTTTTATGAATTTTGGTGCTCTTGCATTGGGTGCATATATGTTTACCAGGGTTATATCTTCTTGTTGTATTGAACCCTTTAGTATTATGATGTGGCCTTCCTTATCTCTTGTTATGGCCTTCACTTTGAGGTCTATTTTGTCTGATATAAGTATTGCTACCCCAGCTTTCTTTTCCTTTCCATTTGCCTGAAAGATATTTTTCCATCCCTTCACTTTCAGTCTGTGTGAGTCCCTTCTAATGAGGTGGGTTTCTTGTAGACAGCAGATGTATGGGTCATGTTTTTTTTATCCATTCAGCCACTCGATGTCTTTTGCTTGGAGCATTTAGTCCATTTACGTTTAAAGTTATGATTGAAAGGTACTTGTTTGTAGCCATTTCTTTTTTGTGTGTGTGTGGCTGTTTTCTTTCTGAGCTTTTTATTTCTTCTTTTTATACCAGTCCCTTTAGCATTCCTTGCATTGCTGGCTTGGTGGTGATAAACTCCCTTAGCCTTTTTTTGTCTGTGAAGCTTCTTATTTCCCCTTCAAGTTTGAATGATAGCCTTGCTGGATAGAGTATTCTTGGATTCAGTCCTTTGCTTTGCATCCCTTTGTAAATTTCAGTCCATTCTTTTCTGGCCTGATGTGTTTCTGTTGAGAAATCATTTGACAATCTAATGGGAGATCCCTTGTATGTAACTTTCCGTCTCTCTCTTGCAGTCTGTAAGATTCTCTCTTTGTCCTGAACATTTGCCATGGTAATTATGATGTGCCTTGGTGTGGGTCTTTTCGGGTTCACCTTGTTTGGGACTCTCTGGGCTTGTGTGACTTTTTTCTTCCCCACCTCAGGGAAGTTTTCTGATATTATTTCTTCTAATAGGTTTTCTAATCCTTGTTCATCCTTCTGTTGTTCTGGTACTCCTATTATTCGTATGTTGTTTCATTTCATGTTGTCCCAAAGCTCCCTTAGGCTCTCCTCCTGTCTTTTAATTTTTTTCTCCAATTGCAGTACATTTTGGGTGTGTTTTGCTTCCTTGTCTTCTAATTCACTAATTCGGTCCTCCGCTTCTTCTAGTCTACTGTTGATACTTTCAATGGAGTTTTTCATTGCAGCTATATCACTCTTCATTTCTTCTTGGGTCTTACTTAAGTTGTTGATTTTTTCATCTGTTTCTTCTAGCTTCTTCCATATGTTATCGATTTTTTCATCTGTTTCTTCTTGCTTCTTGCAGTGGTTGTCGATTTTTTCATCTGTTTCTTCTTGCTTCTTGCAGAGGTTGTCGATTTTTCCCTCCATCCGGTTTATGCACTCTTGGACCCTTATTCTGAATGCGTTTTCTGTCATGTTGCATGCCTCTCTATTACTTAGCTGCTTTTCTGGAGAGTCCTCCTTCTCTTTCCTTTGGGGGTTTCTTTGTCTACCCATGTTTGATCTCACTGACATATCTAGACGTTGAGTCGTTCAGTGGTTGCTCCCTTGGTGGCAGTGACTCCTTGGTCTGTGGTTGCTCTTCGGGCGGTTGCAGTAGCAGCTGCTCTTCAGTTGGCAGCAGCTCCTCTGGTGGGTGCTGTTCACAGCTGTGGTGGCTCTTCTGGCTGGTGGGGTGAGGTTTCACGTACAGCTGCTGTTCCTCAGCAGAGGATGTGGTGCTCAGGAGGTTGCTGTTGCTTGGATCTGCTGCGTTGATTTAAAGGCACATAATACAACACAACAAGGCACCACGTACCAGGCACTATACACAAATATATTCACGATATTAATAACCCCAAATAAAGGTGACCACCTAAATTAAGAGAATTAGGGGATAAGGAAGACGGAAGAGAAAAAGATAAAAGAGAAAAAAGAAAAGAAAAGTAGGGACCAAAAAAAGGAGTACAAAAATAAAATTGGGAAACAGGAGGGGGGAAAATAAAAGCGAGAAAAGAAAAGAAAAGAAAGAAAAAAAAATAGAGCGAAAAGAGAGAATGAAGTGGAAGAGGGGAAGAGGCTTTTTATATGAGGAGAATACTCCTATGGAACAGCCTTTAATCCCAACAAATTCCAGCAACAGTTCCCTGGAGATTAATGCAAACTAGAAACAACTAATAATATAACGATGAAAATAGAATGGAGAACACTAATCCCAAAATAAAATTAAGAGAAAATAAAATGGCACTTTAAAAAATGGTAAGAAGGTAGTAATTAAAAGGGTAAAATCAGTTGATGGAAAAAGAAGAAAAAAAAAGGAAAGAAAAAAAAGAAAAAAATTGGTTTTTTAGTTAAAAGGTGAAAAAAGAAAAAAAAAATTGCAGTAGTGAAGGTCCTTCAGTTCTTCTATTCGTCAGTGTGGCTCGCCTTAGACCTGCCAGGTATTCAGGAGAGTGTTGAGTTTCCCTGCGATATACTGTTTCTCTGTGTTGTAAACCACAGTCCTTATTGTAAAGCAAGCCGCATTTATTTCCCAGACTGCCTTATTTTGTGTTTAGCAGAGTCAGTTTGTGGGTCAGCCTCTGGGTGGCAGTGTTCTGGGGTTGGCCTCTGAGGCTATAGGGCCTCTCTGTCCAGTGGAAGTTCACTGCCCAGAGCTGACTGCGTAATAGTTAGTTACCGGTGCTCTGTTGTTGCTGGGATCGAAAATCCCTCTATAGGCCAGACCCTGTTAACTCCCAGGGACTGATAAGGTTATTTTAATCCTTGATCTCATACAGGGTGGAATCTGGGTGTGGCTGTGCTCCTTGCCTGGGGGCTAGGGGAAGGAGTCTCACTCTCTGGACAGAATGGCTGCCCCAGTCCTGGGCTCAGGGGTGTCTCAGCACTCAATTCCCTGCCACCTCTCCCGGCTCCAGCTCTTTCCCCAGTCTCTCCCCAGATTCCACTCCTCCGCACACTCTCCCTCTCTTCAGCACAGGTGAGTGTCTGTATCCGAAATGTCCCATGAACAGGATTCAGTGAAAACAAACAAACAAACGCCCGCCACGGAAACGGGGAAGGCTTGGTTTCTGTAAGCTTCTTCTCTTACCGGGACTGCATGGTCAGGTCAGCTCTTCAGGCTGCCCCCTTTAGGCTCAGTCCTCCGGGATCACAGAACCCAGCTCTCAATTTCCCTGGCAGCGCCAGGAATCCCACGGATCTCTTTCCCCCATCAGGGGCTGTACCTGTCCCAAGGGACACGGCTGTCTGCCACGCGGTCTCCCTCCGACACTCTGGGCTCAGAGGTCTGGCAAACTTTCCTGCCCAAATCCCTGGTTTTTTTTTACCTTTCCAGTGGAGATTTACTCTTCCAGGCTGCAAAACTTCTCTCCAGCTGAGCAATTTCCCCAATTCGGTGTGGGTGTTACTAGTTTCAGCTGCTCATTCCATTTTCTCCCTGACACAACCTGGGACACGTCTGCCTATATCGCCGCCATCTTCCATCTGACTATATACACTCTTTAGGTAAATGAGGAGCCACTCACTTAAGCTGTGTTTGCCCAAAATCAGTGGTTGCCATGGTGTGGCTTGACATCACAAAGCCTCACCTTGACCATCCAGGAGGCGCGGGGGTGGCTGAGGATGCAGAAATCTCAGACCCTGTGGTTATAGAACAGAGACCTTCCTCTTAACTCATAAAATTTTTTCCTAAAGTGACCTCTCTCAATTCCTCTAGGTCTATTATAGTCCAGCATATGGAAGGGAGGTGGTGTATCCTATAAGGGAATTCCCATACTCCCCCGTCATTTCAGTGGTCCATTCCACTATGTTCAGTTGCTACCATTTCCTAGGATTTTGAGTGAAGTTTTAATGGATGTTTTATTTTAGAATAGTTCCAGATTTACAGAAAAATTGTGAAGATAATAACCATGTACACCATACCCAATTTCCCTTGTTACTAATATCTTACTTATGCATAGGGAAAATGTAACATGAAGTGAATCATCAGTGAAACAGAGTGAAACCTCACTACTCTAGCATCTCCAATATCCAGCAATGATGTTCTAGCCAAGTTGTTAAAGGAAAAACTGGACCTGATGTGGCATAAAACTTCAGATCTTGAGTTGACCATCCTTTCAATAGTTTAACAATATTCAATAGTCTACCACGTAAAAAGGAAATCAAATTCATTATTATACACTGCCAAAACTAACACAACACCCTGTTCCTCATGACTGCGACCACCCTGTTCCTCATGACTGCGACCACCCTGTTCCTCATGACTGCAACCACCCTGTTCCTCATGACTGCGACCACCATCCAAACCACCCCCCCCCCGCAATCCAAACCTAAATTAAACATCAACTTCTTTTTCCTTGCCAGTATTAGAAAGGGTTGAGAAAAAATCCCCATTCAGACTTCTCCTTGTCCTTACCCAAAGAGTGTGGCTCAGTATGTAATGGCTTGTCTGGTGCCCCAATTAACGAAATCTACATGACTCCCATCTCACATGCCTGGCCCTCCTTATATCCCTCCCCATCAGGAAACAGAGTCAAACCTCACTTCTCTAGTATCTCAAATAGCCAACAATGCTGTTCTAGAACATGATGTTAAAGGAAAAACTATACCAGTTGTGGGATAAAACTTCACATCATGAGCTGACCATCCTTTCAATAGTTTATGAATATTCAATAGTCTGCCATGTAAAAAGGAAATCAAATTCTTTATTATACATTGGCAGCATTAACACAACACTCTGTTCCTCATGACTGCGACCACCACCATCCATCCCAACCCCCCACAATACAAACATAAATTCACTTTGTACTTGCAGTTTCTTCACCCATCCTTGTGTGTGGAGTCTTATTCCTTATCTCTACTAGTCTTCAATATCGTCTTATTAATTTTATCTATCTTACGGCAACAGACACTACTGAAAGGGTCCTGACCTCTATATACACTCTTAGGTTAATGAGGAGCCACTCACTTCAGCTGTGTTTGCCCAAAATCAGTGGTTGCCATGGTGTGGCTTGACATCACAAAGCCTCAGCTTGACCATCCAGGAGGCGCGGGGGTGGCTGAGGATGCAGAAATCTCAGAACCTCTGGTTATAGAACAGAGACCTTCCTCTTTACTCTTAAATTTTTTTCCTAAACTGACCTCTCTCAATTCCTCTAGTTCCATTATAAACCAGCATATGACAGGGAGGTTGTATTTCCGCTAAGACAATTCCCATACTCCCCCGTCATTTCAGTGGTCCATTCCACTATGTTCAGTTGCTACCATTTCCTAGGATTTTGAGTGTTGTTTTAAGGGATGTTTTATTTTAGAATAGTTCCTGATTTACAGAAAAATTGTGAAGATAATAACCATGTACACCATACCCTATTTCCCTTATTACTAATATCTTAATGATGTATGGGGCAAATGTAACATTAATTGCGTCATCAGTGAAACAGACTGAAACCTCACTTCTCTAGCATCTCAAATATCCCGCAATGATGTTCTAGACCAAGTTGTTAAAGGAAAAACTGGACCTGATGTGGCATAAAACTTCAGATCTTGAGCTGACCATCCTTTCAATAGGTTACAAATATTCAATAGTCTACCATGTAAAAAGGAAATCAAATTCATTATTATACAATGCCAGCACTAACACAACACCCTGTTCCTCATGACTGCAACCACCCTGTTCCTCATGACTGCGACCACCATCCATACCACCCCCCCAATAGAAACCTAATTTTAACATCAGCTTCTTTTTTCCTTGCCAGTATTAGAAAGTGTTGAGAAAAAATCCCCATTCAGACTTCTCATTGTCCTTATTCAAAGTGTTCGCTCAGTATGCAATGGCTTGTCTGGTTCCCCAACTAAATAAATCTAGATTACTCCCTTCTCACATGCCTGGCCCCTCCTTAGATACCTCCCCATCAGTGAAACAGAGTCAAACCTCACTTCTCTAGTATCTCAAATATCCAACAATGCTGTTCTACACCACGATGTTAAAGGAAAAACTGGACCTGATGTGGCATAAATCTTCAGATCTTGAGCTGACCATTCTTCGAATAGTTTAAAAATATTCAATAGTCTACCATGTAAAAAGGAAATCAAATTCATTATTACACACTGCCAGCACTAACACAACACCCTGTTCCTCATGACTGCGACCACCATCCATACCACCACACCAATCCAAACCTAAATTTCACATCAGCTTCTTTTATCCTTGCCAGTATTAGAAAGTGTTGAGAAAAAATCCCCATTCAGTCTTCTCCTTGTCCTTCTTCAAAGTGTTGGCTCAGTATGCAATGGCTTGTCTGGTGCCCCAACTAAAGAAATCTTCATTACTCCCTTATCACATGCCTGGCCCCTACTTAGATCCCTCCCTATAAGTGAAACAGAGTCAAACCTCACTTCTCTAGTATCTCAAATATCCAGCAATGCTGTTCTAGACCATGATGTTAAAGGAAAAACTATACCAGCTGTGGGATAAAACTTCACATCTAGAGCTGACCATCCTTTCAATAGTTTAACAATATTCAATAATCTGCCATGTAAAAAGAAAATCAATTTCTTTATTATACACTGCCAGCTCTAACACAACACTCTTTCCTCATGATTGCGAACACCATAATCCATCCGAAACCCTCCCCCCCACATAAAACTTAAATTCACTTTTGTACTTGCAGTTTCTTCATCCATCCCTGTGTGTGGAGTCTTATTCCTTATCTCTACTAGTCTTCAATATCATCTTATTAATTTTATCTATCTTAAGGCAACAGACACTACTGATAGGGTCCTGACCTCTATATACACTCTTTAGGTTAATGAGGAGCCACTCACTTCAGCTCTGTTTTCCCAAAATCAGTGGTTGCCATGGTGTGGCTTGACATCACAAAGCCTCAAATTGCCATCCAGGAGGGGCGGGGGTGGCAGGGGATGCAGAAATCTGGGACACTCTGGTTATAGAACAGAGTCCTTCCTCTAAACTCCTAAAAATATTTCCTAAATTGACCTCTCTCTCTCTCTCTCACTTACTGTAGTTCCATTATAGACCAGCATATGGCATGGAGGTGATGTTTCCTCTAGGACAATTCCCATACTCCCCCGTCATGTCAATGGTCCATTCCACTATGTTCAGTTGCTACCAATTCCTAGGTTTTTAGTGTTGTTTTAATGGAGGTCTTATTTTAGAATTGTTCCAGATTTACAGAAAAATCGTGAAGACATTAACCATGTACACCCCACCGAATTTCCCTTATACCTAATATATTACTTATGTTTGGGAAAAATGTAACATGTACTGAACCATCAGTGAAACAGAGTGAAACCTCACTACTCTAGAATCTCAAATATCCAGCATGACGTTCTAGACGAAGGTGTTAAAGGAAAAGCTGGATCTGATGTGGCATAAAACTTCAGATCTTGAGCTGACCACCCTTTCAATAGTTTAACAATATTCAATAGTCTACCATGTAAAAAGGAAATCAAATTCATTATTATACACTGGCAGCACTAAGACAACAGGTTGCTCCTCATGACTGCGACCAGCATCCATACCTCACCCCCAATACAAAGCCAAATTAAACATCAGCTTCTTTTTTCCTTGGCAGTATTAGAAAGTGTTGAGAAAAAAAATCCCCATTCAGACTTCTCCTTGTCTTTATCCAAAGTATCTGGCTCAATATACAATAGCGTGTCTGGTGCCCCAACTAAACAAATCTACATGAATCCCTACTCACATGCCTGCCCCCTCCTTCGATCCCTCCCCATCAGTGAAACAGAGTCAAACCTCACTTCTCTAGTATCTCAGATATCCAACAATGCGGTTCTAGACCATGATGTTAAAGGAAAATCTTTACCAGTTGTGGGATAAAAATTCACATCTAGAGCTGACCATCCTTTCAACAGTTTAACAATATTCTATAGCCTGCCATGAAAAAGGAAATCAATTTCTTTATTATACACTGCCAGCATTAACACTACACTCTGTTCCTCATGACTGCAACCACCACCATCCATCCCACAGCGCCCACAATACAAACATAAATTCACTTTTGTACTTGCAGTTTCTTCATCCATCCTTGTGTGTGGAGTCTTATTCCTTATCTCTACTAGTCTTCAATATCGTCTTATTAATTTTATCTATCTTAAGGCAACAGACACTATTGCAAGAGTCCTGACCTCAATATATACTCTTTAGGTTAATGAGGAGCCACTCACGTCTGCTGTTTGCCCAAAATCAGTGGTTGCCATGGTGTGGCTTGACATCACAAAGCCTCAGCTTGACCATCCAGGAGGTGCGGGGGTGGTAGAGCAGGTAGAAATCTCAGACACTCTCGTTACAGAACAGAGTCCTTCCTCTAAACTCCTAAAATTGTTTCCTAAACGGACCTCTATCTCTCTCTCTCAATTCCTATAGTTCCAATATAGACCAGTATATGGCTGGGAGGTGGTATTTCCTCCAGGACAATTCCCATACTCCCCCGTCATTTCAATGGTCCATTCCACTATGTTCAGTTGCTAAAAATTCCTAGGTTTTTGAGTGTTGTTTTAATGGAGGTCTTATTTTAGAATTGTTCCAGATTTACAGAAAAATCGTGAAGACATTAACCATGTACACCCCACCGAATTTCCCTTATTACTAATATCTTACTTATGTATGGGGAAAATGTAACATGAACTGAACCATCAGTGAAACAGAGTGAAACCTCACTACTCTAGAATCTCAAATATCCAGCAATGACGTTCTAGACGAAGGTGTTAAAGGAAAAGCTGGATCTGATGTGCCATAAAACTTCAGATCTTGAGCTGACCATCCTTTCATTAGTTTAACAATATTCAATAGTCTACCATGAAAAAGGAAATCAAATTCATTATTATACACTGCCAGCACTAACACAACACCCTGTTCCTCATGACAGTGACCACCATCCATAAAACACCCCCAATTAAACCTAAATTCAACATCAACTTCTTTTTTCCTTGCCAGTATTGGAAAGTGTTGAGAAAAAAATCCCCATTCAGACTTCTCCTTGTCCTTATCCAAAGTGTCTGGCTCAATATACAATGGCTTGTATCGATCCCCAACTAAAGAAATCTACATGACTCCCTTCTCACATGCCTGCCCCCTACTTAGATCCCTCCCTATAAGTGAAACAGAGTCAAACCTCACTTCTCTAGTATCTCAAATATCCAGCAATGCTGTTCTAGACCATGATGTTAAAGGAAAAACTATACCAGTTGTGGGATAAAACTTCACATATAGAGCTGACCATCCTTTCAATAGTTTAACAATATTCAATAATCGGCCATGTAAAAAGGAAATCAATTTCTTTATTATACACTGCCAGCACTAACACAACACTCTGTTCCTCATGACTGCGACCACCATCCATACCAGCCCCCCAAACCAAACCTAAATTAAACATCAGCTTCTTTTTTCCTTGCCAGTATTCGAAAGTGTTGAGAAAAAAATCCCCATTCAAACTTCTCCTTGTCCCTATGCAAAGTGTCTGGCTCAGTATGCAAAGGCTTGTCTGGTGCCTCAACTAAAGAAATCTACATGACTCCCTTCTCACATGCCTGCCCCCTCCTTAGATCCCTCCGCATCAGTGAAACAGAGTCAAACCTCACTTCTCTAGTATCTCAAATAGCCAACAATTCTGTTCTAGACCATGATGTTAAAGGAAAAACTATACCAGTTGTGGGATTAGACCTCACGTCTTGAGCTGACCATCCTTTCAATAGTTTATCAATATTCAATAGTCTGCCCTGTAAAAAGGAAATCAAATTCTTTATTATACATTGCCAGCATTAACACAACACTCTTTTCCTCATGACTGCGACCACCACCATCCATCAGCCCCCACCCCCCACAATACAAACATGAATTCACTTTTGTACTTGCAGGTTCTTCATCCATCCTTTTGTATGGAGTCTTATTCCTTATCTCACTAGTCTTCATTATCGTCTTATTAATTTTATCTATCTTAAGGCAACAGACACTACTGAAAGGGACCTGACCTCTATATACACTCTAGGTTAATGAGGAGCAACTTGTTTGTCCAAAATCAGTGGTTGCCATGGTGTGGCTTGACATCAAAAAGCCTCAGCTTGACCATCCAGAAGGGGCGGGGGTCGCAGAGGATACCGAAATCTCAGACACTCTGGTTATACAAGATAAACCTTCCTCTTAACTCCTAAAATTTTTTCATAAACTGACCTCTCTAAATTCCTCTAGTTCTATTATAGTCCAGCATATGGCAGGGAGGTGGTATTTCCTCTAAGACAATTCCCATACTCCCCCAACTTTTCAGTGGTCCATTCCACTATGTTCAGTTGCTATCATTTCCTAGGATTTTGAGTGTTGTTTTAATGGATGTTTTATTTTAGAATAGTTCCAGATTTACCGAAAAATTGGGAAGATAATAACCATGTACACCATACCCAATTTCCCTTATTACTAATATCTTACTTATGTATGGGGCAAATGTAACATGAAGTGCATCATCAGTGAAACAGAGTGAAACCTCACTTCTCTAGCATCTCAACTATCCAGCAATGATGTTCTAGACCAAGTTGTTAAAGTTAAAATGGACCTGATGTGGAATTGAACTTCAGATCTTGAGCTGACCATCCTTTCAATAGTTTAAAATATTCAATAGTCTACCATGTAAAAAGGAAATCACATTCATTATTATACACTGCCAGCACTAACACAACACTCTGTTCCTCATGACTGCGACCACCATCCATACCAGCCCCCCAAACCAAACCTAAGTTAAACATCAGCTTCTTTTTTCCTTGCCAGTATTCGAAAGTGTTGAGAGAAAAATCCCCATTCAGACTTCTCCTTGTCCTTATCCAAAGTGTCTGGCTCAGTATGCAAGGGCTTGTCTGGTGCCTCAACTAAAGAAACCTACATGACTCCTTTCTCACATGCCTGCTCCCTCCACATCAGTGAAACAGAGTCAAACCTCACTTCTCTAGTATCTCAAATAGCCAACAATGCTGTTCTAGACCATGATGTTAAAGGAAAAACTATACCAGTTGTGGGATTAGACCTCACGTCTTGAGCTGACCATCCTTTCAATAGTTTATCAATATTCAATAGTCTGCCATGTAAAAAGGAAATCAAATTCTTTATTATACACTGCCAGCATTAACACAACACTCTGTTAATCATTCATGCGACCACCACGATCCATCCCACCCCACCCAATATAAACATAAATTCATTTTTGTACTTGCAGTTTCTTCATCCACCCTTGTGTGTGGAGTCTAATTCCTTATCTCTACTAGTCATCAATATCATCTTTTTAATTTTAGCTGTCTTAAGGCAACAGACACTTCTGAAAGGATCCTGACCTCTACATATCCACTCTAGGTTAATGAGGAGCCACTCACTTCAGCTCTGTTAGCCCAAAATCAGTGGTTGCCATGGTGTGGCTTGACATCACAAAGCCTCAGCTTGACCAACCAGGAGGGGCGTGGGTGGCAGAGGATGCAGAAATCTCAGACACTCTGGTTATAGAACAGAGACCTTCCTCTTAACTCCTAAAACTTTTTTGTAAACTGCCTCTCTCTCTCTCAATTCCTCTAGTTCCATTATAGTCCAACATATGGCAGGGAGGTGGTATTTCCTCTAAGACATTTCCCAACATATGGCGGGGAGGTGGTATTTCCTCTAAGACATTTCCCATACTCCCATCTTTTCTGTGGTCCATTCCACTATGTTCAGTTGCTATCATTTCCTAGGATTTTGAGTGTTGTTTGAATGGATATTTTATTTTAGAACAGTTCCAGATTTTCAGAAAAATTGTGAAGATAATAACCATGTACACCATACCCAATTTCCCTTATTACTAATAACTTACGTATGTATGGGGCAAATGTAACATGAAGTGAATCATCAGTGAAACAGTGAGAGTGAATCCTCACTTCTCTAGCATCTCAAATTTCCAGCAATGATGTTCTAGACCAAGTTGTTAAAGGAAAAACGTCGAGGAGCTGGCTGACAGGTTCACTTATGCCCTCAACGGGTACAAAGAACAAGTGCATCAGGACAGGAGAACCGTCCAGTGCCGAACTGAGGTGAGAGCTGGCCCACACCCAGGACCCTGAGGTGACTGGGGTGGGACCAGAAGTCGGACTCAAATCTGGGGCCTCAAAGTTCTCACAAGCCCACTCCCAAAGTGATCTGTACCTTCAATCCTCCCGACCAGCGCCCTGGTAGGGGAGGAAAGCCGTCTTTCTTCCTGTGCTTCTTGGGATCAGAGAGAAAGCATCTGTGGCTCTCTTTGCCTCATGCTCCTTTCAAATGATGAACTCCCTGCCCCAAGTATCCTGTGGACCAGCCCCAGCCCGACTGTCCCTGTAGGCCTTCTCCAAGCCTTACACATCATCCCACTTGATAGTGCTGTGTATTTAAAAAAGAAAAAAAAGAGGGGGGAAGCGGGCGTAGGGGGGTTAGGGGCATAGGAAGGGATTAAGGTCTTGAAAACTTTTCTCTGCAACCTATCACCTCACAGAGGACGACAAACCATTGCAGCACGGCCAGCTCAGGAGCTGTGGCCTGACCCAACTCCATATCATCCCAACAAGGACAGAGTTTTCCTCAGTGATTCAGGCTTTCACTGTGGCTCCACCTTGACACAAATCCATTGTTGCTAGCTCAGCAGGGCTGCCAGGAACATCCTCACTGTTTCCTCACAGACTAGGTCTGCCATGACACAGGAGCACAGATTGCGTGGAAGGTTCCTGATGCCTCCTGGCTCAGTACCCACTCTGTCTTTGCAGAGCTCCAAGGAGGACATCATTGAGGTGCTGGCCCATGGACCCGACTACACCACCTACGGAGTCAGGGTGCAGGTGCACCAGGCTGACGACACAGACCAGTGCCTGTCTGAGGTGAGAGCTAGCCTCGAGGGTCTCTACACCCACAACCTCAACACAACCTGGCAGTGCCCAGAACCCACACTCAAATCTGGAGACTCCCCGGGCACCCTCCCAGGACTCTCCCTAGTGTCCCACAGCCCCAAGACAAAGAAATGCGGACCCCCACGGCCCCATCCAGCTACATGGGACGGTAGAGAGACGCTCCTCACATATTTGTAGCAATATCAGAGAGAGAAATGTCCTGTGACTTCACAGTGGACCATGAGCACCTGGGCATTTCGCTGTTTGTGTTGCTTAAACTACACTTGCCACGTATCCTCTGGAGCACTCAGCTCCACTGTCCTTGCAGACCTGGTCCAGTCGGGGAGGTCGTTTGCCCAGCGATGCGGCCTTTCAGTGCTGATGGACATGGGCCTAATGCAGTTCAGCTGCCATGTCAGCAGTGCTGCGCGGAACACTGATGTGTGTCAGAACGGACTGTGTTAGGTTGCTTGCTTGCGCTGCCATAACATAGGGCCACACTGGGTGGTGTTAACAGCAGACATTCATTTCCTCACAATTCCGGAGGCTAGAAGTGAGAGATGGTGCTGTCAGCGGGGCTGGTATCTCCTGTGGGGGTCGCTCCTCAGCTTGTAGATGGCTGTCTTCTCTCTGTGTGCCACATGGACTCCCCTCTGCACTGCCACGTGTCCTCCCCTCCTCTTCTAAGGACACTGGTCAGATTCGATGAAGACCCACACCACTGAATTCACGTCACCTGAATGACTTGCTTGAAGACTAAACCTCAAATGCAGACACAAAATCAAGTTCGAGGGGTTGCAAAGTCATGGGATTAGGGGTACACAATTCAGACCACAGGACATGTAATGTCCCCAGCTGGAGATGGACGCCCACTGCTGGGGGAAGGACGAGCACGTGTAAAATTTGAACGGCTGCAGGCAGATTCCAAACCCAAAGGGCTGTGGCAGGGACGTTGCCAACAGCAGTTTCTGATGATGGCTGCTGCCTTGCTCCCAGCCTGGCCCGGGAAATCTCACTCACTGAAATTTTCACCTGGCCGGCGTCAAGGTGTCCAACTCAAACACAGTGTTCCGTCCCTGGCAATTGCCTCATGGGGACACTGAGGCACCTGTCACTTTACACCCACCACATGGATCAGCTCCTCCCCGAGTCCTCTGGTCAGATTCCTGCCCCGTGATCGCCTTTCTCCCATCTGCAGTCTCCAGGCACTTGCCACCTTGCGGAATCTGCCATCTCCATAATGAGGGTCTTAAAATGCCCTTTAATGTAAAAGGATAAAACATAACTTTCAATTTTGAAGTCAAAGGCTTTCACAGGCCATATCTACCGTGTACACTGTTCCCACGCTGGGGAGGGACAAGGTTCCCACACCCTTTCCACCCATGTCAGTAGCAGGAAAGTCCCCGGTACCTGAAAGGGAATGTCATGCAGGACACTACCCAGTTCTGACCTGCATGCCCTTGAGCAGGCATCTGATATTTCCTAAGCCTCTGTGTTCTCATCTCTATAACAAGGACCTTTCTTTGGGACTCACAGGGCCCGGGCTCTTCATATACACTATTACTAAAAGGAGGTTGGTTGATCCTCAGCTAAAGGGAAGGCGGCGGGGGGGGGGGATGGGGGGAGAGATGCCGAGAAGGTGGCAATTGTATGAACATGTACGGGACTTCAGTGGCACTTTGAAGACCTAGAACCTCGTCCTGCCGGGGCACTCCTGTCCCTCCTCTTGCACTCGTCCCAGTGGGGCCGGGACCTCCCGACTGAGCTCCAAACCTCCATCCTTGTGGGATTCACGGTCATGCCGCTGACATGGATATCCTTCCTTCTCCCACCCAGTGTGCAGCTGAGCGAACTGGTAGCCTGCATGAGTCCTGCAGGATGCAGGCCCTCCAGGAAGGCACCTCGGAGAAGGTGGCCATGGCCATGGTACCAGCTATCCCGGGGGGAATCGTCCCCCACGTCTCCACGCTGGCCTGCTCCAGAGCCCAACGGTTCCTGGACCAGCTTCTAACTAGGTGAGCACACACTCGTGACTCTGCCCACTGCTAGCTGTGAGGCATGAAAACGTCACCACATCTTCCCGAGTCTCAGGATGCTCCTCTGAAAAGTGGGCTGCTGGGTGGGAAACCTCATAGCACTGCTGTGGGGACAAGCCATGGCAGGTCTCACCTGCTCCCTGGCTCTGCAGACAGGGTAGCTGGATGTGCGGCGGTTGTTGGTGGCAATTCTTTCACTCTGTCCCATGGAAAGAACTCTGACACACCCATCAGCGGCCTGTGGCCACACTGGGGATTTCTGGGGAGAGCAGGGGCCCAGGCCCACTCAGATGTATGGCATGCTTCTGGTGGGAGTTTCTTTACTCGAAAATGTGCACGCACTTTTGGAGACACTTAGCCTGACTCCAGGAATGAAGCAGACACAATCCCTGGGCCTCAGTTCTGGGCAATGGGTCCAGCAGTCACGCTGTCCATCATTCGCAGGTCGTGTCCACCATCCATCAGGGCTGATGCGATCAGAGTGATTTTTCCATCTGGAGGCACACCTGCTTACAATGCCCGGGCTGACACACCACAGGACCAAGTCATAAAGTGAGTGGTCTCCGGGTCCAGAGGGAGGGCCCCCAGAGTCAGCATTGTGGGGACTGTGGTGGGTGGAGGGTGGAGAGTGCCTGGCAGAACCCTAATCTTATACATCATCTGATTCCCAAGAAAGGCCTGGGCTCTGGAGTCTTCTATTCCAGGAGGATAGGAGTCAAAGATGACAGTGGGTGGGGTCCCGGGCCTTGTAGACCCAGAGGGGACGCTGTGCTGAGTTGTCCCTCACAGTCCCCTCCAACCCCCCACAGACCCACCCCGCTCTGCCTGCCCCCTCCATATCCATCTCCCCTGACCACGGTGGCCAGGCTCAGAACAGGACTGTGGTGAGCAGGCTGCTCACAAGTCTGTCTCAGTCCTCAGCCCAGAGGCCCAGGGCCTGGAGGGTGGGGGTGGGCAGTGCACTGGACCTTCAGGAGAGCTGCCAGTGGGAAGAAGAGTCTGACACAGACTCCGTGTTGAACCTGCTGGATCCCACAACTGCTACAACCAGGACAGCCACACAGGGGCCGGGGGTGGCATGGGGCTGTCCCCTGGGTGGGCAAGGGGGGCCTGCACAGAGGCTCAGATCTAAACAAGTGTGCCATGCGAGGGCAGAGTGGAAGGAAAGACCAGGACTCAGACTCTGCTGCCCACCTGCCTCTCCCCAGGGCCTTTGCTGCGATGGTGGGGACCTGGCTGGACCACGTCCAGGGTTTGGGGCAGCCCCTTCCTTTCGCCTGCTTCGAGGTAGAGCAGGCCTTGGTGCCCGTCAACTCCCCCGCCTCACACCTGGTGGGCCACGCCCAAAATCTATGGTTGGCGCTGCAGCACCTTGAGCCCACCGAGGCAACTCAACAAGGTGAGGCGGAATGATCATCTGGGCAGATCATCGGGGGAGGGCAGGCTCATGGGCTGGAGTTCCCTTAAAGGCGGTGGCATCTTTCCTGTCTGCACTAAGTCACAGGAAAGCCAGGAGTGTGAGTCAATCTGTCTCTTTCTCCTGCTCCAGGTCCACGCCCAGAGCTCCAGAGCTCTCCGGAGGCAGAGGAAGGGTCTGCTCAGGGGCCAGAGCCTGGTCCAACGAGAGGCCCTGTCCTGGCAAGGCCTGGCCCGAGGCAGTACCTGAAGCCATTATGGAGCCAGCTACTGGCTGCGCTGGAAGCCTTCTCTCGTGCTGTCAGAAGAGTTCTAGGCGATTATCTTAAATAATTCTGAGGAATACATCCCAACTGTACATTTATAATAGTAAATAAGGATAATTTCTAAAAGTACCTACCTATTTATGTAGACTATGTCCCATTAAGTTAAATACTCCTTTTGATTAAATGAGGTTGTTTATTAAAAACACGTGTAGACCATGTCTTCTCATGTACATATACATAATTCCATACACACACACACACACACACACACATGTACACATATATGCTGACATGGAAGGTGCTCACTGTATCATACAGTTTTAAAATAAGTTTTGAAACATTTAATTTCTTCTGATAACTACGTATACACTGATAAAATGGGGAAATAAAATCTGGAAATATATACACCAAAATGTTCACACTAGTGAACTGTCAGAAGTGAAACTACTAGAAGTGACAGTTTCTTCTCATTTTGCTTTATGTATAGGTTCTGGTTGACACAAGGATCATACCTCCAATATTTAGATAGACAGTGGAGAGAGGAAGGGAGAGGCAGAGAACACAGATGAGAGGTGCACCAGCCGCCTCCTGCCCACCCCCGCCATGGAATTGACCGCAAAACCCTGCCACGTGCCCTCCCTGGGAACTGATCCGGAAACATTTCAGTGCAAGGGGAGATGCCCATCCGATGAGCCCCATCAACCGGGGCTAGACTCAGTATATATTTTAAAAAATACACTTTGATTGATTTCAGGGAGGGAGAAAGGGCGAGACAGAAACGTAAACCATGAGAGAGAAGCATTGATCGGTTTCCTCCTTCATGACCCCTATTGGTGATCCAGTCTGCATCCCGGGCCTGTGCCCTGACCCGGAATCAAACCAACTGTGCACTCCTGCCTGCTTCACAGGCGGACGCTCGACCACCGTGCAACACTGGCCAGACTCAATCATACCTTTCTAAACTTTGCCAAGTGCCAACTTGTCTCTTGAAATGGTCTCATGAAAGGAAAAATTACTTAATGGGGGGCATTCTACTCCCCTCGCTGTTTAGCTGGATTTGCTATTTGGCCAGAAACAACCAGTAGACTAGCTCTCAACCATACTTAAAATCACTAGGGATAGCAAGAGCATTGCTTTGGTTGCAACAGGAGTAACTCAAAACAACTCCCCCCACTAAACACTTCCTGAATCATTTCCCTTCCTCCATGAGCCGAGACTTTAACTCACCAGTCAAACTCAGCTTAGGGAGAGGCAATGGTTCCACTGGAACAGGACGGTACTGAAACAAGGTACGCAGCCCTGGTTCTACCGGAGGGGCCATAGGTCACTGACACCACCACTGGAACAATCTATAATTGAAACAAAAACCACCATGTCAGAAAATTCTAAGCAGAAAGGACAAAGGAATGCCACTGGTGAGTATTTCAAAAGGAGGCACGCTGTGCAAGAGGGATCCATTCAGTGCTGTGGCCCAATCATCCAAAGCTCACCGTTCTCATGTGAGCAGCACTCTTGCTCTGAGGGGAGACACATTTCCTTTCTTTCATTTCATATTTGCTTTCAAGGCCAACCAGCTAGCTGGTCAATACACCAAGCCAACACTCCTCAGGTATCCAACCAGAGAAACCTAAATGTCTCAGTGAATTTTAAGTTTTACTAAATTAGAATAAAAAAAAAATTCATTTTAAATTGATATGCGGCTGCCCGGCTGGCGTGGCTCAGTGCTTGAGCGTGGATCCCAGAACCAAGAGATCCCCGTTTCATTCCCAGTCAGGCCCGTACCGGGGTTGCGCGCTAGGGGCTATGGGACCGATGATGCTCTCTCATCATTGATCTTTCTCTCTCCCCTTCCCCAGCCTCCTCACCGCCCCCACCCCACCCCCCGCTCTCTCTGTTCCCTTTCCCTTCCTCTCTCTGAGATCAATAAAAACATATATGTTTAACCAGCTCTATGTGGATAATATGGACCCTATGAGACAGGGTACTTCAAAACACTAGGCAACCGTTGTGAAACAGTCATCCCTGAATCTCGGGACACCTTTCCTCCACAAGTCCACACAGAAGAAATGTACGGGGCCATCAGTGATCACAGTAGAAACAGCAAGCTCACCATCCCACATGTGCCCACTGCCTTTCCCCTCACCACCTCCTCCTGGGCTGAGGCACCTCCTTCAGGAGCAGTTTGACACTAAACTGCCCCATGTCCCTTGCAATTCGGCCCGTTCTGCCCAAGGGTTCACGCAAGAGTCTCATAGTTGATTTCTGAGACACTAAGTTCCTCCCTGATATAAAGCACAATAGCGAGGAGAGGATTCTTTTCCCCTCGTTGATGCTGGGAGCTTACCCTGACATCACTGAGCAGCTGAATTCAATATTGGATCCACCTACCTGTGGACTTGTTCTTTTGTGAGAAAGACAAGTCCCTACTCTTAGCTTCATCACTATTCTGCTGCTTATAATTCTCAGCTGCCACACTGAATGAGATCCTTAAAACTCCTGAGGGTGGACAAGGTTGTAGCATTTCATGGTATTGCAAAAAAACAACAACAACAAACACGAAAACAAAAAGAAAAAAACGATGGGAACAGAGAGCAGGACGGGGGAAAGATGGGAGATGCCGGAAAGAACACCAGCCTTCCACCGACTCCAGAGGGAGACGTCGGGATACAGGGCATGGCACAGCTCTAAGCTGGGCTGGCAGAGTGTGATGCCAATGAGGATCTCAAAGTGTGACCACAGAAAAGGGGTGAGGGAGAGAAAAGACTGCAAAAGAAGCTAAGGTCGGACCATGGAGGGCCTGGATGGACACGCTAAGGATTTGGGACTCATTTCTAAAGGCCATAGGAGAGCACTATCAGTTTTCAGAAGAGACATGATCATACTGACATTTTCAAAAGATCCTTCGGGCTGCCGGTAGAGAATGCTTAGGGACCTGGCGATACTAGAGGTTGACAGGTCACAGAGAACACATGGGATCAGGAGGCCCTGAAGTCAATGTGGCTTAGTACTCTTGCTGCTCACCTTGATGGCTTCACACTAGAATCGTCGTATCAGGAATGTCAAGGTGGAAATCGATCCCACTCATGGGACTTGACAGCTTATGTCTAGAAGTTACAATAAAGTAGCACGATATGCCGTATCTTTTCTCAGACCAAGACACTCTCAGAACAAAGTGGAGAACTTACTAAAACAAAGCTTTACAAAAGTGGTAAGGAAACGGGTGTGGACTCAGCTTCCATAAAGAACAACAGGTCAGTGGCACAGACAGAGAAAGGGAGAGAGAGGCTGAGAGGAAGGAAGGGACCTCAAGAACTACAGTACCAGAGAAGTGACAGGACATGACACCCCATCAGCTGGGCTGTATTCTATGTTGTTTAGAAGCGAGTTTATGACATAGAGTCCAAACAAAACCGAAATACAAGCAAATGTCACCATACTGTTCACAAAACTTTTAATGACACAGATGGTTACCTTGATCAAGTGTGCATACTTCTTCAGTCGTTCTGAAAAGCATTGTGTAATCCTTGCAGTAATGATCTAAGTAAAACTCCAATTTTTAGTCCCTACAACAACAAGAACATATAAAATACAAATAACTAGGAAGGTATTACAATATTTACCCCCAACAGTTAGCATTCATCAGTAGAACTTTCCCCTTTAAAAACATACTCATGAGAAAAAAAGATAATCAAATCCAAAGCCCCTTTATTCTATTTCTGTACTTTCCTGTGCCCAGTATTGTAAGTGCAACCTCAACTACTTTTGCTAGACAAATTTTATGTAGGTGAAACTACTATAAAAACACTGTGATCTCGGTTCTCTTCCATTACCTATTAGTTGTTGATTTTCAACAAACTATCTCTAGAGCCTCAATATTTTCTTCCAGAAAATGGGAAAATACTAGTTAATTCACTGTGAAGTTTTAAAATTAAATAAAATATGTGAAAAATAACAGAACCCGCTATTAGGGTTGGAAATCATTTCATTATAAAACAGTTTTCATCATAGTAATGATTTGTCCTAAGAGAAATAAAAAAAATTAAAAGTGCCATGTCTCAGAATACAACTTCTTTATCTCAAGGAAGATCACAAAAATTAGAAAATGTTCTGTAATATTAACTCATATGTTGATATTTTTATTCCATTCAATTTTATTATCAAGGGTCACAATACCCAAGTGTGTGACCTTTAGAATTCGGTGTTTAAACAGAGTGCTGGCAAGGCTGTGAAAGTGCAGTGTTAGCACCATTTAAATGTAGATCCACTAGGAACCTGACAGACACAGAAGGCAACAGCACAAGTGCAGCAGAGATCCCACAGCTAACCAAGTGTCATGGTCTTGGAAACACACTCTGACAGGTTTTCTCATCACTAATGGGGATCATGATTCCCTGGCCTTGTTGACCATTTATGTAGCTAAACTGCAATTCTCTGAACTGTAAGCACTACTAGAATGTAGGTATTGTTACAGCATAGCAGGTATTGTTATAGACCTTCCACCACAGTGCAGGCAGTCAGCTTGTCAACATGAAATGCTCTTTGGGTCACCCCCAGTGTTTACCATGTTTCCTGACTTCCTGCTGTTCTTGGGACAAAGATGTCTCACAAGCCCTTACATAGCCAGTGTCTTCAAACAATTCTGTGTTTTGCAAAAAATGCTCTGGGTTCTTAAGGCCAATTTCTGAGTCACCTGAGCACTCCTGGAAGTTTTCACTCTACACACAGTATTTACCTTGCCAACTGAACAACGGGGGTCAACAAGTGAATGAATTCCTTCTCCCATCAGAGTATTCCATTTAGGCTCCTCAGAGACCCAGTGAAGTAGGAAAAAGATTGCAGGTATGTGAGAGAAGTGTAGAAGAATAAAGACTGAGATTCTGTGACAAGACTTCATCCTTCATCTGAGAAACTTTCCAAAGGATTCAGACATAAAGATCTGTTCAAAAGGTGAGATTCAACCTTCTGGTGGTGGTCTGAATTCAGTAAATACTCCCAATCCCGAGAAGAAGAAACAGATATTGATTTTTAAGTCATGCCTCCTTGTAATTAGGGCGGTGGGAGTGATCAAGGAGGGGTCGATGGGGGGAAAAGGAGACATATGTAATACTTTAAACCAGTGTTAAACTCAAACTTCCTAATGCTGAGACCCTTTAATATAGTTTCTTATGTTATGTTGACCCCCAATTTCACTGTTACAAATTAAACATAATTAAAGCATAGTGACTAATCACAAAACCAATATGTAATTATATATGTGTTTTCCCATGGTATTAGGCGACCCCTGTGAAAGGGTCATTCAACCACTAAAGGGCTCACAACCCACAGGTTGAGAACTGCTGCTTTAAACAATAAAAAAATTCATTTAAAGCAATTCAAGGGAGCAAATGGAGTGAGCAGCTGAAACTAATAAAACCGACCCCGAATTGGCGAAATTGCTCAGCTGGTGAGACCATTAGCAGCCGGGAAGGGCAGAACTCCCCTGGAAAGGTAAAAAAAAAAAAAAAAAAAAAAAAAAACAGGGATTTGGGCACGAAAGTTTGCCAGACCTCTGAGCCCAGAGGGTTAGAGGGAGACCGCGTGGCAGATAGCAACGTCCCTTGGGACACGCACAGCCCCTGACTGGGGAAAGGAGATCTGCAGGATTCCTGGCGCAGCCAGGGGATTTGAGAGCTGGGTTCTGTGATCACGGAGGACTGAGACTAAAGGGGGCAGCCTGAAGAGCTGACCAGACCATGCAGTGCCGGTAAGAAAAGAGCTTACAGAAACCAAGCCTTCCCCGTTTCTGAGGCCTGCGTTTGTTTGTTTGTTTTCACTGAATCCTGTTCATAAGATATTTCGGATACAGACACTCACCTGTGCTGAAGAGAGGGAGAGGGTGCGGAGGAATGGAATCTGGGGAGAGACTGAGGAGAGAAGGGGGGCCGGGAGAGGTGGCAGCGAATTGAGTGCTGAGATACCCCTGAGCCCAGGACTAGGGCAGCCAATCTCTCTGGAGAGTGAGACTCCTCCCCCCAACCCCCAGGCAAGGAGCACAGCCACACACAGATTCACCCTGAAGGAGATCAAGGATTAAAATAATCTGATCAGAAACTAAGATGGCGGCATAGATAAACACCGGGAAATTGCCGCCTCCCACAACAATCGAAAAACACCTCAAAGGACAGAGCAGACATCATCCAGAACAACAGGAACGCTGGCTGAGTGTAAATTCTACAACTAGAAGGAAAGAAAAGCACAGGGAGAGCCAGAGGAGCTGGGGAGGTGAAGTGCAGAGGTATGGCGGCTCACGCGCGCGGAAAGCGGGTGGCACCTGAGGACGCGGCTGTCTTTTTGAATCACAAGCTCCCGACTGCTCTGAACTCTGGTTCCGGGAAGTCTCTGGGGACCCAGGACTCATACCGGGAGAAGCTGAACTGTCGGGCAGCAGGTGAACTTGAGGACGGCTTTCCCTCAGAGGTGCTTGCAGTAATTATCGGGTCACTGAGACTCGGGACTCCTTAGGGCTGGGCGGAGAATCAGCCATAGCTCTTTGCTCCGCCCTTTGATTCCCTGAGATCCCGCCCCACCCAGGCTGCAGCAGAGGCTTTTGCATGTGAATGTACCGGCCCTTTGCAAACTGATAATTACCTAACTGCAGCTGAGCCAGGCAGACCCAGAACTTCCAAGAGAAGGCCCAAGGCCCCGCAGCGGCTTGCATTGCTTCACAGCTGAGCCTCTTCGTGGCTCCTGCTGTGTGGCCTCAGGCAGAGGCTGAATTAGCACCTCCTTAGATCCAGGAGCCACTGTACCCAGTGGTCAGATTGCAACCCCTCAGATCCATAAGGGACACACTCGGGGAGCAGACTCAGTGAGCACCAAAGCCCCACTGAAGCAAGTCTTGCCCCAGAAGGGTGTCTTCAGCACAGAAGTTCTCCCACTCCAGACACAGCTGATTCTCAACCAATTGGCCTGGAGGTCAATTCCTCCCAGTGAGCCTACAACAACCAAGGCACCAAGAGTGCACCAAGAGTGTCCACCTCAGGTAACTGGGGAGGCTGAGCCACTGGGCCCTACAGGACACCTGGCACACAGGGCCACTCTATCAACACAGGGAAGCAGCCAAAATGCGGAGACAAAGAAACAGGTCACAAATGGCAGAAATGGAGGAAAGCAAACGACTGGATATAGAGTTCAAGGGCACGTTTATAAGGTTTTTCAAGAATTTTATGGAAACCGCCGATAAATTTAATGAATCCCTCAATAAGTATAGTGAGACCATGGAGGACATGAAAAAGGACCAACTAGAAATTAAGCATACACTGACTGAAATAAAGAATAATTTACAGAGATCCAATAGCAGACAAGAGGATCCCAAGAATCAAGTCAAATATTTGAAATACAAAGAAACAAAAAATACCCAACCGAAAAAGAAAAAAGAAAAGAGATTCCAAAAATATGAAGATAGTGTAAGGAACCTCTGGGACAACTTTAAGCGTACCAACATCAGAATTATAGGGGTACCAGAAGGAGAGCGAGGGCAAGATATTGAAAACCTTCTTGAAGAAATAATGACAGAAAACTTCCCCTACCTGGTGAAAGAAATGGACTTACAAGTCCAGGAAGCGCAGAGAACCCCAAACAAAAGGAATCCAAAGAGGACCACACCAAGACACATCATAATTAAAATGCCAAGGGCAAAAGACAAAGAGAGAATCTTAAAAGCAGCAAGAGAAAGACAGTCAGTTACCTACAAGGGAGTACCCATACGACTGTCAGCTGATTTCTCAACAGAAACCATGCAGGCCAGAAGAGAGTGGCAAAAAATATTCAAAGTGATGAATAGCAAGAACCTGCAACCAAGATTACTTTATCCAGCAAAACTATCATTCAGAAAAGAAGGTCAGATAAAGAGCTTCACGGATAAGAAAAAGCTAAAGGAGTTCATCACCACCAAACCAGCATTATATGAAATGCTGAAAGGTATTCTTTAAGAAGAAGAAGAAGAAAAAGAAACTCTTGCCATTTGCCACAGCATGGATGGAACTGGAGAGCAGATAAATATCACAGGATCTCACTCATTTGTGGAATATGGTGAACAACATGAACTGATGAACAGGGACTGATCCGGAGATGGAGAGGCATTGATTGGATTGTCGGGCCTTGGAGGGAAGGTAGGGGAGGGGAGGGGTAAGGGGGAAAGATCAACCAAAGAACTTTTATGCAAGCATATAGGCCTGACCAATGGACACGGACAACGGGGGGGTGAGGGCATGAGCGGGGGGGGGGGGGGTAAAGGGTAACGTGGGGACAAGGACACATATGTAATATCTTAATCAATAAAAGATATATTTAAAAAAATAAAATAAAATAATAATCTGATCAGTCCCTGGGAGTTAACAGGGTCTGGCCTATAGAGGGATTTTAATCCCAGCAACAACACAGAGCGGATAACTATTAAGGAACCAGCTCTGGATAGTTGACCTTCCAAATCAGATTTAAATGCGATAGAGAAGCCCCATAGCCTCAGAGGCCAACCCCAGAACACTGCCACCCAGAGGCTGAGCCACAGACTGACTCTTTGATAAACACAAAATAAGGCAGTCTCAGAAACAAATACGACCTGCTTTAAAATAAGAACTGTGGTTTACAACACAGAGGAACAGTGTATCGCAGGGAAACTCAACACTCTCCTGAATACCTGGAAGGACTAAAGGTGAGCCAGACTGAAGAATAGAAGAACCGAAGGACCTTCACTACTGCAAATTTTTTTTTCTTTTTTCACCTTTTAACTAAGAAACCAATTTTTTTTCTTTCTTTTTTCTTCTTTTTCCATCACCTGATTTTACCCTTTTAATTACTACCTTCTAATCTTTAACCAGTATTATTACTGCTACTATTTTACCATTTTTTAAAGTACCATTTTATTTTTTCTTTATTTTATTTTGGGATTAGTGTCCTCCATTCTATTTTCATCGTTATATTATTAGTTGTTTCTAGTTTGCATCCATCTCCAGGGAGCTGTTGCTGGAATTTGTTGGGATTAGTGGTGGTTCTATAGGAGTATTCTCCTCATATAAAAAGTCTCTTCCCCTCTTCCACTTCATTCTCTCTTTTCGCTCTTTTTTTTTCTTTTCTTTTCTCGCTTTTATTTCCCCCCCTCCTTTTTCCCAATTTCATTTTTGCACTCCTTTTTTTGGTCCCTGCATTTCTTTTCTTTTTTTCTCTTTTATCTTTTTCTCTTCCTTCTTCCTTATCCCCTAATTCTCTTAATTCGGGTGGTCACCTTTATTTGGGGTTACTAATATCGTGAATATATTTGTGTTTAGTGACTGGTACGTGGTGCCTTGTTGTGTTGTATTTTGTGCCTTTAAATCAACACAGCAGATCCAAGCAACAGCAGCCTCCTGAGCACCACACCCTCTGTTTAGGAACAGCAGCTGTACGTGAAGCCTACCGCCCCCCCCCCAAGCCAGAAGAGCCACCACAGCTGTGAACAGCACCCAGCAGAGGAGCTGCTGCCAACTGAGGAGCAGCGGCTATCGCAACCGCCCGAAGAGCAAGCACAGACCAAGGAGTCACTGCCACCCAGGGAGCAGCCACTGAATGACTCAACGTCTAGATATGTCAGTGAGATCAAACATGGGTAGACAAAGAAACCCCCAAAGGAAAGAGCAGGTCTCTCCTGAAAAGCAGCAAAGGAATACAGAGGCATGCAACATGACAGAAAAAGAATTCAGAATAAGGGTCCTAGAGTGCATAAAATGGATGGAGGAAAAAATCAACAAGTTCTACAAGAAGCAAGAAGAAACATATGAAAAATTCAACTACCTATCCAAGAAGCAAGAAGAAACATATGATAAAATCAATAACATATGGAAGAAGCTAGAAGAAACAGACGAAAAAATCAACAACTTAAGTAAGACCCAAGAAGAAATGAATAGTGATATCGCTGCAATAAAAAACACCATTGAAAGTATCAACAGTAGACTAGGAGAAGCGGAGGACTGAATTATTGAATTAGAAGACAAGGAAGCAAAACACACCCAAAATGTACTGCAATTGGAGAAAAAAATTAAAGGACAGGAGGAGAGCCTAAGGGAGCTTTGGGACAACATGAAACGAAACAACATACGAATAATAGGGGTGCCAGAACAACAGAAAGAGGAACAAGGATTAGAAAACCTAATCGAAGAAATAATATCAGAAAACTTCCCTGAGGTGGGGAAGAAAAAAGTCACACAAGCCCAGAGAGTCCCAAACAAGGTGAACCCGAAAAGACCTACAACAAGACACATCATAATTACCATGGCAAATGTTCAGGACAAAGAGAGAATCTTACAGGCTGAAAGAGAGAGACGGAAAGTTACATACAAGGGCTCTCCCAATAGATTATCAAATGATTTCTCAACAGAAACACATCAGGCCAGAAAAGAATGGACTGAAATTTACAAAGGGATGCAAAGCAAAGGACTGAATCCAAGAATACTCTATCCAGCAAGGCTATCATTCAAAATTGAAGGGGAAATAAGAAGCTTCACAGACAAAAAAAGGCTAAGGGAGTGTATCACCACCAAGCCAGCAATGCAAGGAATGCTAAAGGGACTTGTATAAAAAGAAGAACTAAAAAGCTCAGAAAGAAAACAGCCACACACAAAAAGAAATGGCTACAAACAAGTACCTTTCAATAATAACTTTAAACGTAAACGGACTAAATGCTCCAAGCAAAAGACATCAAGTGTCTAAATGGATTAAAAAACATGACCCATACATCTGCTGTCTACAAGAGACCCATCTCAATTGAAGACACTCACACCGACAGAAAGTGAAGGGATGGAAAAATATCTTTCAAGCAAATGGAAAGGAAAAGACAGCTGGGGTAGCAATACTTATATCGGACAAAATAGACCTCAAAGTGAAGGCCATAACAAGAGATAAAGAAGGCCACTTCATAATACTAAAGGGATCAATACAACAAGAAATATAACCCTGGTAAACATATATGCACCCAATGCAGGAGCACCCAAATTCATAAAAAAAAACTCCTGGAAGATATCAAAGGAGAGATCGACAACAATACAATCATAGTAGGGGACTTTAATACACCACTGACAGCACTGGATGAGTCCTCTAGACAAACAATCAGCAAAGATACAGCAATCCTAAATGACTCATTAGATCAGATGGACTTAATAGACATCTTCAGAACACTTCACCCCAAAGCCAGGGAATATACATTCTACTCATGTGCTCATAAGACATATTCAAAAATTGACCATACGTTCGGTCACAAGGAAAGTATCCCCAAATTCAAGAAGATTGAATTCATAAAAAGCATCTTCGCAGACCACGAATGGCATAATATTAGAAATAAACTACAATAAAAACAACCCAAAATACTCAAACACCTAGAAGCTGAATAGCATGCTATTAAATATTGATTGGGTTACCAATTAGATCAAAGAAGAAATTCAAAACATCCTGGAAACTAATGACAATGAAAACACAACAATCCAAAACCTATGGGACACAATGAAAGCAGTCCTGAGAGGGAACTTTATAGCTCTACAGGCCTATCTCAAAAAACAAGAAAAAATGGTATTAAATCCTCTAACTCTACACCTCAAAGTATTAGAAAGAGAGCAACAAGAAAACCCCAGAGTGAGCAGAAGGAAGGAGATAATAAAGATTAGAGCAGAAATAAATGACATAGAGACCAAAAAAAAAAAAACAATACAGAAAATCAATGAAACCAAGAGCTAGTTCTTTGAAAGGATCAACAAGATTGACAAACCTCTAGCCAGACTCACCAAGAAGCAAAGAGAGAGGACCCAAAGAAACAAAATCAGAAATGATAGAGGTGAAATAACAACAGACCTCACAGAAATACAAACAATTGTTAAAAAATACTATGGACAGCTCTACTCCAACAAACTAGACAACATGGAGGAAATGGACAAATTCCTAGAAAAATACAACATTCCAAAACTCAATCAGGAAGAATCTAAAAATCTCAACAGGCCAATAACTATGGAAGAAATTGAAGCAGTCATCAAAAAGCTTCCATCAAACAAAAAGCCCAGGACCAGACGGCTTCACAGGGGAGTTTTACCAAACATTCAAGGAAGAACTAAAACCTAGCCTCCTCAGACTACTACAAAAAATTCAAGAGGAAGGAACACTTCCAAGCTCATTCTATGAAGCCAGCATCACCCTAATACCAAAACCAGGTAAAGACAACACAATGAAAGAGACTTACAGGCCAATATCCCTCATGAACATAGATGCCAAAATCCTCAACAAAATCTTAGCAAATCGGATCCAGCAGTACATCAGAAAGATCATACACCATGACCAAGTAGGATTTATCCCAGTGATGTAAGGATGGTACAATATCCGCAAATCAATAAACGTGATACATCACATAAACAAATGGAAAGAAAAAAAACCACATGGTCATATCAATTGATGCAGAAAAAGCATTTGACAAAATTCAACACCCATTTTTGATAAAAACTCTCAGCAAGGCGGGAGTAGAAGGATCATACCTCAACATAATAAAAGCCATATATGACAGGACCAAGCCAACATCATACTCAATGGACAAAAACTAACACCATTTCGCCTAGGAACAGGAACAAGACAGGGATGCCCCCTCTATCCACTCCTGTTCAACATAGTACTGGAAGTGTTAGCCATTGCAATTAGGCAAGAAGAAGAAATAAAAGGCATCCAAATTGGAAAAGAGGAAGTCAAACTGTCCTTATTTGCAGACGACATGATATTATACATACAAAAACCTAGAGACTCCATCAAAAAGCTACTAGACTTAATACATGAATTTGGCAATGTAGCAGGATACAAAATTAACCCCAAGAAATCTGAGGCATTTCTATACACCAATAGTGAACTTTCAGAAAGAGAGATTATAAAAACAATCCCGTTTACGATCACACCAAAAAAATTAAGCTACTTGGAATAAATTTAACTAAAGAGGTAAAAGACCTCTACTCAGAAAACTACAGGACGTTGAAAAAAGATATAGAGGAAGACATGAACAGATGGAAGAACATACCGTGTTCATGGATTGGTAGAATCAACATCATTAAAATGTCCATACTACCCAAAGCAATCTATAAATTCAACACACTTCCCATTAAAATACCAACGGCATACTACAGAGATCTAGAACGAACTCTCCAAAAATTCATCTGGAATAAAAAAAGACCCCGAATAGCTACAGCAATCCTGAAAAAGAACAAAGTCGGTGGGATCTCAATACCAGACATCAAGATGTATTACAAAGCCACTGTTCTCAAAACTGCCTGGAACTGGCACAAGAATAGGCATATAGATCAATGGAATAGAATAGAGAGCCCAGAAATCGGCCCGAACCAATATGCTCAATTAATATTTGACAAAGGAGGCAAGAACATACAATGGAGCCAAGATGGTCTCTTTAATAAATGGTGTTGGGAAAATTGGACAGATATATGCAAGAAAATGAAACTAGAACACCAACTTACACCATACACAAAAATAAACTCGAAATGGATAAAGGACTTAAATGTACGACAGGAAACCATAAAATTCAAGAAGAATCCAAAGGCAACAAAATCTCAGACATATGCCAAAGCAATTTCTTCACTGATACAGCTCCTAGAGCACTTAAAACTAAAGAGAAAATGAACAAATGGGACTACATCAAAATAAAAAGCTTCTGCACAGCAAAAGAAACCATCAACAAAACAACAAGAAAACTCACTGTGTGGGAAAACGTATTTGCCAATGTCATATCTGATAAGGGCCTAATCTCCAAAATTTATAGGGAACTCATACAACTTAACAACAGGAAGATAATCAATCCAATCAAAAAATGGGCAAAGGACCTAAATAGACACCTTTCAACAGAGGACATTCAGAAAGCCAAGAGACTTATGAAAACATGCTCAAAGTCACTAATCATCCAAAGATGCAAATCAAAACAACAATGAGGTACCATCTCACACCTGTCAGACTGGCTATCGTCAACAAATCAACAAAAGACAAGTGCTGGAGAGGATGTGGAGAAAAAGGAACACTCGTGCACTGCTGGTGGGAATGCAGACTGGTGCAGCCACTATGGAAGACAGTATGGAGTTTCCTCAAAAAACTGAAAATGGAACTCCCATTTGACCCTGTGATCCCACTTCTAGGAATATATCCCAAGAAACCAGAAACACCAATCAGAAAGGATATATGCACCCCTATGTTCATAGCAGCACAATTCACCAGAGCTAAGATCTGGAAACAGCCTAAGTGCCCATCAGTAGATGAATGGATTAGAAAACTGTGGTAAATCTACACACTGGAATACTATGCTGCTCTAAAAAGGAAGGAACTCTTATCATTTGCAACGGCATGGATGGAACTGGAGAGCATCATGCTAAGTGAAATAAGCCAGTCAATAAAGGAAAAATACCACATGATCTCACTCATTCATGGATAATAGAGACCATTATAAACTTTTGAACAATAATAGATACAGAGGCAGAGCTGCCTCAAACAGATTGTCAAACTGCAGCGGGAAGGCCGGAGAGGGTGGGGGTGCAGGAGGTAGGGGGGTAAGAGATCAACCAAAGGACTTGTATGCATGCTTATAAACATAACCAATGGACATAAGACACTGGGGGATAGGGGAGGCTAGGGGACTGTCTAGGGCGGAGGGGGGGGAGAAATGGACACATATGTAATACCCTTTGTATTACTTTAAGCAGTAAAAAAAGAAAAAAAAAGAATCAGAGATTATGAATGAGAGAGGAACCTTTAAGATCCTCCAGTCCAGACTCCTCATTTTACCCTGTTATCTTCTCTGAGTCCATGTATAGTGCCCTTTTATTAAAAATACTGCTAAATACTACAAAATAAAAATCATGACCTAGACTGTGGGCTCCTTGATGTCAAGGGCAGTATATAAATAAATAAATAAATAAATAAATAAATAAATAAATAAATAAAGCAATTCAAGTTCCATTTTCACATTAAGTTGATCTAAGAATATGAAAAAGAAAATCACAATGCTGGCCCAGCAGGTGTGGCTCAGTGGTTGAGCATCAATCCATGAACCAAGAGGTCATGGTTCAATTCCTGACCAGGGTACATGCCCAGGTTTCTGGTTTTATTCCCAGGAGGGAGTGTGCAGGAGGTAGCCAACTGATGATTCTCTCTCATCAAGGATATTTCTATCTCTCTCCCTCCCCCTTCCTGTCCCTAAAATCAATTAAAACATTTTAAAAATTAAGTAATCACAATGCCGGAAAATGAAAGGAATATCAAAAAACCTAAATGACTTCAGTGATCTACTAAATCCTCTGTTGTCATTTCCAGTCTACAAAGCACTTTCTCCACGAGATTTGAGGCTCTTTGTTGTCATTTCCACAGTCTCCACATCACCTTCTCCGGAAAGAGATGTGGGACTCTTCCTTTAATGAATAATATAAAAATGCTTAGACAAAACCACAATTATTCATTTTGTTTTGAAAAAGAAAAAAGGAGGTATACATTTGGAATCAAAAAGTTCAATAAAATTCCAAAAAGAAACTTATTGTAGGCTTTTTCCCACTTACCCTGTGATATGATAAATACCTAAAATTAAAACAAAATGCTTATCTAAGAATTGCATCTAAATAATAGCCTATTAACAAATAATATCTAAATAAGAATTGTGGTGAGCTAGAAGGGGACAATAAAAAAGGGGGGACTTCTATAATACTTTCAAAAGGAAAGATTTTAAAAATAAATAAATAATTATGACATATAGCTATATACTATCTTCTCACCAGCTCAACCCATGCACCATGGGAACTAAAAAAGGTAAAATAAAATTAAACAAATTAATGATAAATATTATAAGAAAAGATAAACTATGTGTGTAAATAAATTTTAAGAAATGAGTAGACAAAAATTTAAAAATGTACTAGATAGAAGCCTTGCCACAAAAGTGACCTCAAACCGTGGCTCAACGAGTATTGACCTTATGTCCTTTATAAAACTAAAGATTACCAGAAGAGCTATTCATAACCTACAGGTTTCTTAATGATCTTATCATTCTTAGACAGTCAGAAAAAATCTTTAGAAAAACTAAACTTTCCCTTTCAGCTTGCAAAACAAAAACTAGGAAATGCCATTCAACTTTCACTAGCATGCCTAACAATCACTTGAAATTATTTAATGGTATTTTATGGGTTTTTTAATTGTGGTTAAATATACATAATGTAAAATTTACCATTTTAACCATTTTGTGGTGTACAAATTCAGTACCATTAAATACATTCATTCATAAAGTTGTGTAACCTCAATTCTATCCATTTCCAGAACTTTTCCATTATCCCAAACAGAAACTGCCAATTCAACAACTCCCCCTTTCTCCCTCCCTCAGCTTCTATTATATTTTCTGTCCTTATGAATTTACCTATTCGAAGCAAAGTACCCCATGAAGGTGGAATTATACAGTATTTATGTTATGTTGGGTATAACATCCTCAAGGTTCATCCATGTTGTTGCACATCTCAGAATTTCCTTCATTTTAAAGGCTAAATATTTCACTGTAGGCATATACCACATATTGTATAGCCAGTCATCTCTCCATACACATTGGGGTTGTTTCCAATTTCAACTATTGTGAATAATGCTGCTATGAATACTGGTGTTCGACTGAGTCCCTGCTTTCAAATCTTTTCTTTTTATTTCAACATTTTTTTTATTAAGCTATTACATATGTACTTAGCCCCCATTGCCCCCCACCCCATTCCCATTCATGAACTCACTCCCCTGGGTCTGTGTCCATTGATTATGCTTATATTCATGTATACAAGTCCTTTGGTTGACCTGTATCCCTTACCCCCACCCTCCCCTATGTTCCCTCTGAGGGTTGAGCATCTGATCGATGGTTCTGTGTTTTGTGTATATATACTCAAAAGGGAAATTGTTGGATCATATGGTAATTCTAGGTTTAACTCCCCCCCCCCGCTAATTTATCTTGAAATTTATTGTTGAAATTATTATAGATGTCCCTTTCTATCCCCCATTGATCCCCTCCACCCTGCCTAGGTTTAATATTTTGAGAAACAGCAAATGGTTTCCCATAGTTTCATTTTTTTTACTTTTCCACCAGTAATCACAGGGTTCCAGTTTCAACATCCTCACTTATTTTTTTCATTGTTTAATATATCAGTCATCTCAGTAGGTATGACATGGTATCTCACTGTGGTTTTGATTTGCATTTGCCTAATGATTAAACATGCTGAGCACTGTTCCATGTGCTCATTGGCCATTTAGAGAAATGTCCGTTCAAGCCCTCTGTCCAGTTTTAAATTGAATTGTCTGATCTGTGGTTGTTGAATTTAGGAAAAACCGGCATTAGAGCTGCACTCCCACCTGAAATGTCCCAAATCTACGCTGTACCTATTATTGTCTCAGCTTCCTTTTATGAAATCCCATCCTCCCAGTCTCTAAAAGCAGATAGTATTTTATTTTATTTTTATTTTTTAAATTTATATTGTTGAAAGTATTACATAGGTCCTCCTTTCCCCGCATTAATCACTTCCGGGCCACTCCCCTCCCCACCCCAATAGTATTTTCATACTCTCCCTTACTCCTGATGTCTCAGGACTTGCACCTTCCCTCAACTCTGTCTCTCATTTCTGTCTTCTCTCTTCAGAGTCAATCTTTTCCCCCTGAACTATCATAGAACAGTATCCTTGACAACATTCTCTCTACTCTCCAGCCAATCCTACACACTGCCACCAAAGTCATATCTTCTCAAAATACAGAACTGAAGATGTACTTTCCATTTTAACATCCTTGACAGGCTCCTTCTGGGTACAGTTTAAATTTCAAGTTCCCAGGTACAAACAAGGCCCTTCAGTTTGGATCCACTCAGCACCTGCAAGCATCTCCCCACACCCAAACCCTGTGTACATCCATTCTGAACTTAGAAAACATCATGTTTTTCCATAAATCGTTTGGCTGATTCGCTCTGCCTAGAATGCTCTTCTTTTCCCAACTTCCAGTTCGATCAGCAACTTCTTTGAGAAATCCTCCCTTCAGAGCCAGTCCCCTGACTCTCACCACACTGTGGACACACAGGTATTATATGGCATTTTAATTTATCTGAATACAGCATTTTAGTTATCTGTTTTTATTCGTTCAACTAAATCTGAGTCACATACACCTGGTATTGATTCCTAACCAAAATATAAAATATCTTCCCCCATATAGTAAGAAGACTAAAGAACAATATGTTTTCCAGACCATAAGGACTGAAATTAAAAATCTTATTGTTCTATTTACAAGCAATCTTAAGATAAAGGAGACAAAAGAGACAATTCATCTAATTGCACATCCATGGAATCTAGTAAACATGCAATCATCCTTTGGAGAATTTAAGATGGAAACATAGAAGCAAAGAATTAGTTTGAGCCCGGCCAGCATGGCTCTGTGGTTAAGCATCAACCAATGAACCAGGAGGTCACAGTTTGATTCCAGGTCAGGGCATATGTTTGAGTTGCAGCCTCTATCCCCAGGAGGCAGCCAATCAATGATTCTCTCTCATCATTGATGTTTCTATCTCTCTCTCCCTCTTCCTTCCTCTCTGAAATATAAAAATAGATATAAAAAAAAAACAAACACTTGTTGGATATTGTCATGCCACTTTCACAACTACACTAACCATATGGCTACATGGGGTGGGGTGGGGGGTGGAAATATCATCAAAATGGTCACTGGCGTCCTAGCTGGTTTGGCTCAGTGGATAGAGCGTTAGCCTGTAGACTGAAGGGTCCCAGGTTCGATTCCAGTCAAGGGCACATGCCCGGGTTGCGGGCTCAATCCCCAGTAGGGGGAGTGCAGGAGGCAGCCGATCAATGATTCTCTCTCATCATTGATGTTTCTATCTTTCTATCCCTCTCCCTTCCTCTCTGAAATCAATACAAATATATTTTTTTTAAAAAATGGTCACTGGCTTCAACACTCCTGGACAGAAATGCTTTTACACATGCCCTCAAGTTTAGGAATAATTCAGTTTATCGTTCCCAGTATATTGTTAGAAGGGTACAATGTTCATCAGGAAACAGTTAATGGGGGAACACACAAAAAAGCAATATCCAGGTACCAAGATTGCAGTGCTTACCACTAAGGAATTTAACATTAGTCAAAAAGTCTTGAAATCTCTTGTCAATAGCCCAACAATTAATTCAACTGCTATAAATATATTCTCCCCCACCCCAAAACTTTTTATTCTGAAAATATTCAGTAAGAAAAGTTGAAATAATACAGTGAACACCTGTTTCATCTAAATCTAACAGTTGTTAAGGCCTAGCCGGTTTGGCTCAGTGGATAGAGCATCGGCCTGCGGACTGGTCCTGGGTTTGATTCCAGTCAAGGGCACATACCCAGATTGCCGGCTCAATCCCCAGTAGTGGGCATGCAGGAGGCAGCCGATCAATGATTCTCTTCTTACCATTGATGTTACTTATGTTCCTCTCTCTCTCTCTCCCCCTCTCCCTTCCTCACTAAAATCAATGAAAAATGTTTTAAAAATAAACAAATAAATCTAACAATGTTTACCATTCTGCCATATGTGCTTATGTGCATGTGAGGGATTTGAGTGGGGGGTGCTGACTACCTGAAAATCCCCCACATTATGACTGCCTCATGCATTTCCCCAAAATAAATATTCTCTCCTAAACACCACAAAACCATCATCTTTCCAAAGAAAAAATTTTTCTAACATCACCTAATATTCAGTCCATTTGCAACTTTTTCAAATTTTCCCCAAAATGTTTTTTAAGACAATTTTCTAGAACCAGGACTCAATCAAAGTTCATTCAAAATGGTGCAAAAAATATTGCATCTGGTGATGTCCTTTAGTCTCTTTTAACCTAGAATAGGCCCCACCTTTTTTCCCCCCTCCATGACTCTTTTTTTTTTTTTGCTTTTAACTACTGTTCTTTTTTTTTCTTAATTAAATCATTATGTTCAGATTATTACAATTGTTCCTCTTCCCCCCCCCATAAATCCCCTCCACCCAGTTCCCACCCCAACCTCCTCCCTCACACCCCATCCACTGTCCTCATCCATAGGTGCACTATTTTTGTAGTCTCTTCCTGCATTCCCCTCACCCCTTTGCCCCCCAAGAATAGCCAGTCCACTCCCTTTCCGTGCCCCCTGATTCTATTATAATCACCAGTTCATTCTGTTCATCAGATTGTTTACTTGATTTTCAGATTCACTTGTTGATAGATGTGTATTTAGTGTTCATAATTTGTATCTTTACCTTTTTCTTCTTCCTCCTCTTCTTAAAGGATACCTTTCAGCATTTCATATAATATTGGTTTGGTGGTGAACTCCTTTAGCTTTTTCTTATCTGTGAAGCTCTTTATCTGACCTTCAATTCTTAATGATAGCTTTGCTGCATAAAGTAATGTTGGTTGTAGGTTCTTGGCATTCATCACTTTGAATATTTCTTGCCACTCCCTTCTGGCCTGCAAAGTTTCTGTTGAGAAATCAGCTGACAGTCGTATGGGTATTCCCTTGTAGGTAACTGAGTTTCTTTTTCTTGCTGTTGTTAATATTCTCTCTTTGTCTTTTGCTCTTGGCATTTTAATTATGATGTGTCTTGATGTGGTCCTCTTTGGATTCCTTTTGTTTGGGATTCTCTGCGCTTCCTGGACTGGTAAGTCCGTTTATTTCACCAGGTAGAGGAAGTTTTCTGTCATTATTTATTCAAATAGGTTTTCAATATCTTGCTCTCTCTCTTCTTCTAGCATCCCTATAATTCAGATGTTGGTATGCTTGAATCTCTTCCAGAGGCTCCTTACACTATCTTCCTATTTTTGGATTCTTTTTTCATTTTGCTTTTCTGGTTGGGTGTTTATTGCTTCTTCGTATTTCAAATCGTTGACTTGATTCTTGCAATCCTCTAGTCTGCTGTTGGGAGTCTGTATACTATTCTTTATTTCACTCAGTGTATGCTTAATTTCTTGTTGGCCCTTTATCACTACCTCGAGGGTCTCATTATATTTCTTGTAGATCTCATTATGTTTATCGGCAGTTTCTAGAAAATTCTTGAAAACCCTTAAAAGTGTGGTTTTTAACTCTATATCCAGTAGTTTGCTTTCCTCCATTTCTGTCATTTGTGTCCTTTTTCTTTGTCTCTGCATTTTTATGCTTCCCTGTGTTGATAAAGTGGTTTTCTGTGCTGAGTGTCCACTAGGGCCCACTGGTTCATCCTCCCCAATTACCTGAGGAGGACACTCTTGCTGCACCCCCTTGTGTTATTTGTGCACAGTCTTGTAGTTAAGCCTTGATTGTTGTAGTTATCACTGGGAGGAGTTGACCTCCAGGCCAATTGCCTGTGAGAATCAGCTGTGTCTGCAGTGGGAGAACTTCTGTGCTGGACACACCCCTCTGGGGCAAGACTTGCTTCAATGGGGCTTCGATGCTCACTGAGTCTGCCCCCTGAGTGTGTCCTTTATGGTTCCATGGAGCTGCAAACTAGATGGCCCCACTCTGACCTCTGGGTTTCCTGGCTCCTGGACATCTAGGGAGGTGCTAATCTAGCCTTTGCCTGAGGCTATCCAGCAAAAGCCTCCCTGCAGGGCTTGGGCGGGGCAGCTCCCACAGGATCAACAGGGTGGGGCTAGCAGTTATGGCTACTCTCAGTCCAGCCCTCAGAGGCTCTGCTTCTCAATGTCCCAGTAATCACTGCAAGCCCCTCAGAGAGAAAGCTGCCCTCTAGTTCTGACCTATGCCAGACAGTCCCACTTCTCCCGTTTGAGTCTGGGTCCCTAGAGACTTGCCTGGAACTGGAGCTCAGAGCCTGAGACTCCCTCCTGATTGGAAACGACAACCGCTCCCTGAGCCGCCAGCCCTTTCTGCATGCACCTCCGCACCATAGTATTTTACTGCCGTACTGCAACTCCTCTGAGTCTCGGTATGCTTTTCTCTTTCCTTCTCCCTTCTAGTTGTAGAATTTCCACTCAGCCAACCTTCCTGTGGTTCTGGATGATGTCCATTCTGTCTTTTAGTTGTATTTTTGAAGTGGTTGTTTGAGGCAGCAAACTCCAGTGTTTACCTATGCGGCCATCTTGGTTTCTCTCCATGACTAACCCTTTAAGGAGACCAGAATGTAGACTATCCCATATTCTGGATTTGTCTAATTGTATCTCATAGTGTTTTTTTCTTTAAGTCTTTATTATAGAAAATTTCAAATATATACAAAGTAAACAGAGTAACATAATAAATCTCCAACAGCCAGCTTCAATAATTCTCAATTTCTGGTGGATCTTGTTTCATCTATACCTCCACTCATTCCTCATCTCATTTTACAAACTGATCCTCTAGGCCCCATACTTCCTATAACTGGAAGTTAGGTCTACATATTCATGTCAAATATTTTGGGGAAGAAAACTGAGTAGATGACATCATGTCTCCATGCCTCATTATAGCTGTAGGTATAAAAGAGTCCTCTGTCCCCTATCAGTGATGGTAAACCCACCAGGTTGTGGAGGTGGAGAACAACATGCAGCTTCAAAGTAGAGATGCATTTGTTTCTTCACTTTGGGTGACACCTTGGTGCCATGCTAACACCTTTCACGCAATGGCATTACTATCCCATTTACAATCCTTGTCTGAATCAGAGGTTACACTGGAGTAAGAGGTTACACAGAATAGCGATTTTCAAATTCTACCATTCCTTCTATAATTATTAGCTGGTATTCTTCTTTAAATAAGGGTTTCCCTTTATTAACTGGAGATGAACTGCAAGGCTTCCTAAAAAGGCAGGGCAAATGCTTAATTCTCTCCCTTTAATTACTAAGTTTTATTTGTTTCTATTCTTTTTTTATAATCAGTTACAAATATATGAAGTTTACATGTAAATAAATATACATATAAATTTATATATAAATTTATTAAATATGAATACATATATAAATGTATTTTCATTGACATCAGAAAGGAAGAGATAGATAGAAACATCAATGATGAGAAACTTTGATTGGCTGCCTCCTGCATGCCCCCTACTGTGGATCAAACCAGCAACCCAAGCATGTGCAATGACAGCAAATTAGATTATGTTTTCCTTCCCCTTACTCTCTGAGTATTTTTACTATGAACCTGATTTTTATTTATTCAACACTTTGCAACCAAATATAAACATGTGCTAATATATTCTTATACCCTTAAATTTAAGTCTTATAAAATTTTTTGGCAATAACTAATTGAATTACTCAGGTGTTTAAACATTACCATGAAATTGAAAAAGAAAAGTGCAAAAAAATGATGATACAGAAAATAAATGAAATGTTTATTTCCCTACCATTATCTTCACTACATGTTAAAACATGTATCTAGCTACTGGAATCATTATATATTTTTTATCATTTCTGTTACATTTTAGGATAAAAGCTTTGTTTTTTAAAAAAATTACTCAATAATCAATCAAATACTAAAATTCAAATCAACTCACCTGTTGAACAGGACTATCAACTGTAAAGGCCTTGTAAAGAGCCAATGCCTGGCTTTTACTTCCCTTGCTCCAGATCACCGTATTTCCAGCCACACAGAGTTCCTTTTCATAATCCACTTCTCCTATTTCACTTCCCCCTCTCCTTAACTGCCAGCTTTCCTTAAAAATTACATACATAAGACATGTTTAAGCGGTTTTTATTTCTTTTGCAACATTATGGAGCAAGATTTATTAATTAAAATTGAACAGCAATCCAAATATAAGTATCCTACTCTGTCAGTGGAGTAAGACGCAGTCCAAGCCCAACTCTTAGGTTTGGTGCCACTGATTACCAGAGGAGGGGGTGTGGGTGCATGTATCATACTGTATCTTACAGGATTTCAAAAATGGGAATTTACCTCAAGAATTCTCTATATTAAGTATTTTATTATTACATTACCATTTTATGCTGCCAAAAACATAAATAAACAAAAATTAGACCTTACCTATATATCCAAAAATTAAACCAACATTCTTGAGAGACTAAAGACATATTAAGCCTATGGGGGGTGAAGCAGAGGGGGCAGTGAAGTGCACATGGGACACTGGGGGAGCTTACCCACCATGCAGACTTCCCTGCTTCATAACTGCATATACATTCACCTTCCTGCCCTTGTGCCAACCATCAAAATGAACAGGGCAGAGAAAGGTTTGGATTCCTAACTACAGACCTCTGCTCCTGGAAATTTTGGTATCCCAAAAGGGATAGAGAAATGGAATTAAGATGAGAAAGATTGACTGTTTAACATGCACTTGCTTCTCATTCCCCTATTTAAAAACTAGTACTGTATCTACTTATATGGCATTTCTTTTTTCCTCTAAAAACATGTAAGTTTTTGGCAGCAGGGACCATTGCTAACTGGACTATCTAACCATCAAATAACATGAAATCTGGTCCCACATACTAAGTGAAGAAAAAGAGATTTAAATGGACCATAATCATAGTGACTCTCATTATAAATTCCTGAGTTATATGTCTAAACAGCCAGGACACTATAATACAATTAAGGTCATTATTTTTAGCTTGGATGAAAATGACCAAATCTTAACCTATACACTAGAAGTAGCATCATGCTCATTTCTCAGTTGCATCTGGGTAGCCTTAAATTACAAGTAGATCGAATCTCTCTACATTTCAAAAGCAAACTGAGAATCTTGATAAAACCTTCTGTTTTTCGTGGATTGTAACCTCCTGCAAGGATCCCACCAAGCCAGCAGCACCATCAGAGGACCACAACTCAGAGGCTGGCTGCAGCTGCCGAAGCTGAAGGTTCAAAGCATTAGGTTGGTGTCTGCAGTGGTCTCGACCAAAAGGAACAAATTCCTGAAAATCCCCAGCTGCAATCATTGTTTCCCTTTCTTCAGAGAAGTTCAACATGGCTTTCAGACTCAAAGGTCACAGTCCAGAGCATGTACCTTGATTGCAGGAACATCCCCAGTAGGGGGTGAGCAGGAGGAGGAGGCTGCTAATGTTTCTCTCTCATTGATGTTTCTACTCTCTCTCTCTCTCTCCCCCTTCCTCTCTGTAAAAAAATGAATATTTTTTTAAAAAGACTCTCCTATATGCCTCTGTCTTCTCATGTCTTCTTTGTCCACTACCCGGCGTCCACAGGGGGTACAGCCCCTGGCAGAGGACTGTGCACCCCACAGTGCCTTATAAAACTTACACCAAACACCCACAAAATCCAGCCGGCCTTCCTATGTTCTAGTCAACGGGATAACCAACGTATTAACTCTGAGAGGAAGCCACAGAATCGGTAATTAAAGAATTGTCTGCACAGAACAATGACCAATTTGTGCTGATTAGCATATTTAGATCTTTGCAGCCCCAACTGTGTGTGAGCTTCCAGGGCCCTATAACAGCACCGCATTGAACTGATGAGCTTGCAGGGAGACCATGGCCTTGCTTCCTGGGAACAGGGACCTGCCAAGAGCACGCGAGGCGGCTGGGGAGGGAGGGGACCCCAAGGCACAGGAGGCACCAGAGCCGGGTCTGGGCGGAAGGGCCGCGTCCGGGGCCTCAGGGTTCCGCGAGACCCCAGGGCTGAGCCTGGGCCTCAGCAGCAATGGCTGCGGGGCGGGCCCACCTGAAGCTGAGTCCTGGAGGACACCCCGCTCTGCTCTGAAGGAGGCCAGGGCGGCGCGGGGAGGGGCAGCGCGGAGCCCAGGCCAGGCCGCCCGGGGCGGTCGGGTGCGGGGTCAGGGACACGCGGCGACCACCGCCGGCCGGGCCTCGCCTGAGTCACTCGGGATGCGTGAGGCACGGGGCCCGGCTGCGCCCCCGGGGCCACAGCAGAGTCGGTCACGGGGACTCCGGCGCCGCTGCAGCGTTCCCTCCACCTCCGTCCCCAGCTCCCGAGAACCAGCAGGCAGCAGCCAAGGACCTTGGGCGTTAGCTCCCGCTGTGGAACCAAATGACTGGACCTGTCTTAGTTTCCCATCCTGCTTTGCGCGGGGCCTGGGGGCGGGGCCTTGAAGCACCAGGTCTTGCGGGAGGCGCCCCAGCCCTCCCTCTGGTTCTGCTTGCTGGGGGAGGATGCTGGGTCCGCCCGCTGGTACCGCCTCCATCCCCAGCGCAGCCTGGAGCCAGGAAGCAGGACCTGGTCAGCTGGAGTCTGAGCTGTGACCAGACCATCCCGGCCTCTCCATCTGCGCCAGGTCCTGTCACTATGAGCCTGAGCTGCCTCCACCGGGAGCTGCCGCACTTCCAGGCTGGTTCTGCTCGCTCCCCCGTGGGACTGGGGCAGTGAGGGGCGCGCTGATTTCCTCTCTGCCTGTGCTCTTCCACCCTGTAGGGCCAGACCCTGTGAAAAGTGCAGGGAAGACACGGAGATCCTCACAGAAATGGCGTGCAATTTCTGAGCTTCACAGACACACCCCCAGGTGACCCCTAGACCTGGATGAAGCACCCCAGCTTTACCGGCCCTCCCTCTCCGTGGACTTAGCTGTACAATCTCACACTGATGGAAACTAGAAAACTTTCCTGAGCTCTGCTCTCCCACTGCATAGGATGTCTAGGTTAAAAATGCCAATGGAGCCCTAGCCGGCTTGGCTCAGTGGATACAGAGTCAGCCTGCGGACTGAGGGGTCCCAGGTTCGAACCAGGCCAAGTGCATATGCCTGGGTTGCAGGCTCCATCCCCAGTAGGGGGTGTGCAGGAGGCAGCTGGTTGATGATTCTCTCTCATCATTGATGTTTCTATCTCTCTCTCCTCCCTTCCTCTCTGAAATCAATAAAGAAATATATATTTTAAAAAATATCAGTGGAGCTCTGACCCCGTTGTTCAATTGGTTGAGCGTCCTCCTGTAACCAAAAAAGGTTGTGAGTTTGATTTCCAATCAGGGCACATACCTAGGTTGCAGTTTGATCCATATATATATATATATATATATATATATATATATATATATATATATATATATTCAATAGACAACTTATGGCCTAAGAAATCAACTTCAAATTCTTTATCCTGAAATATAAAATTGGCTGAAACATGTGTCTGCACTAAGAACATCTCCTGAGTGTCCCCAAACACACCTTGCACTTTGTGGTCTTGGGATCTGGGCACATCCTCATTTCTTTATTTGGAATGCCAACCCTCAGGGTTTAGGTCAAATGCCTCTTCTCAGAAGACTTCAATCCAAGAATGAGCGCGCTGAGAGGACTGAATACTTGTGCCCCCCCCCCCCGAAATTCCGATGTTGAAACCATATGCTGTATGTGATGGTGTTTGGAGGAGGTGCTTAGGTCATGAGAGCGGAGCATTCCTGACTGGCATTCGTGCCCCTTCCACAAAGTGAGGTCCCAGTGAAGGGAAGGTTGGCAATGAGCCAGAAAGCAGGCCCTCAGCAGACACTGAAACTACCAGCACCATGATCTTAGACTTCCCAGCCTGCAGAACTATGAGAAATAGATTGTTGCTTATAAGCCATGCGGTTGATGGTATTTTCGTCATAGCAGCCCAAACACTAAGACAGAGTCACTCTTAGAATTTAGAGTGGCCTGCCGTTCTCTACGGTCATTTTCCTAAAAGCAAAATATCCACGTATTTCCCTGGCCTGAGGATACAGGGGGCAAAGTTTGATCTGTAGGAATAAGGCAGGAAGGAGCCAGTGAAGTCTCATTTCTTCTCTCTCGGGTGCAAGGAGATTGTCCTGTGTGACTGAGTGGGCACCACTGCCTTGCAGGTTCTCATCCATTGCCTTCCAAGGGCACGGGAACTACCCTGAGGTGGCCCGCAGGGCCCTGGGCTGGGCTGCATGAGCCTGGGCCTGCACCTGTGTACAGGGCAGAGGTGGAAGTCCATGAAGGGCCTGGTCAGGGATGGCTAGTTTGGGTGCTAGAGTGGGAGCTGGAGGAAACACAAACCCGGAACCCACAGCTGCAGGACTCCTGCCCCCACGAATCACAGATGCAGCCCCAGCTCTCAGGAGAACACGCCTCCTCCCTGGTGGTTCCATGGACGGTGACGCTGGGTTTCCAGCCGAGGCATTGGGGGAAAAGCCCAGTTAATGCTTCCTGTCCTGGGACCCCGCTCCACTTGCTGACCGTCAGGGCCTTGGGTCAGGGAATGGTCAGGCTGTGGGACACAGACACACCCAGTCAGATCATTCAATGACAATTCAGCAGCCACTTCTCTCAAGTTTCTAAGTCCACAGGCACCTCGTGCCCACACCCTCCTCACACACACACTGTCACTCAACCCCAAATGGTGGCTTTTGGTAGGACACCCTGGTATCCACCCCACTGATTCTGATCCCATCCAGCCCCATCCAGGAACACATCTGAAGACAGCAGGAGAGCACATGTCCACCGTGGTGGCACCGACACATTGACGGGTTCCTCACACGGACTGCAGCGCCCATTCAGCTGGAGTTGCTGGCCATTTACTCTGTGGGCTCTGCAGCAGCAAGTGACCCACGGGTCAAGAAGCTCCCTGTGGCCTCTCGGAGCTGAGGATGCCTGCAGCAGTAGCCACAGGAGATCCACCCTCAGTCCTACACCTGCAGGAAACCAAATTCTGCCCACAACTGGGGTGAGATTGGAAGCATCTCCTTTCCTCCTGGACACTCAGGGGAGACCACAGTCTCAGCCAAAACCCTGGTCTAGTGAGCCCCAAATCAGAGGAACCGCTTATGCCATGCCCTGCTCCTGACTGCAGAAGCTGTCAGATAGCCAGGAATGTGTACTGTCACTAGGTTAGTGATAACAGCAAGGAATAACTACACCATGTCCTTTATCAAATCAGGTTCTCTGTACTTAGTTGACTTGTATAGAAGAACCTTCCTATTGGAGAGGGTGCTCGTTCCTAACACAATTTCCTCAAAGTGAAAGATACATGATGCCTGATGGGAGACAGACATCTGTGGCTCCCCCATGGTTCTGCTTGTCTTGCACGGGGCACTGTCTGCACTTGTTCCTCGGTGTGTAGGGAACAGTTTTGGAAGAGCATGTCAGCCTCTGGAACAAAGGGCAGGCTTGCTTTCAGCCCTAGTAGATGCAGGTGAGGTCTCCCTTTGAGATGTGGCTGGTCAAGGTGAATGGGCCCTGTCCATGGTGCTGATGTACACTTTGGTCAGGACACTGAAAGCAGACAAGCTCTGAAGGGGTTGGTGTGTTTTGCTTAGCTTATCCTGGTAGACATCAAACTCATGATTCAAGAAAAGTGGTGTTCTTTCATCTGAACTGGGAGTAAAATAGTTGTATCTCGGCATGGATTTCTTGGGTTTATCCTAGTTGGGGTTTGTGTAGCTTATTAAATCTGTAGCTTATGTCTTTTGCCAGATTTTGGGATTTTTCAGCCATTATTTTCTCTATTACATTCTGGCTCCAAACTCTCCTCTCCTTGGGACCTTAGAATAAATAAAATGCAGTCTCCCTTTAAACACAAGATAATAGTCAGAAGGAGTTTGTACTCCAAGAGTCCAGGTTGGTAATACATATTACTTTAGGGAGAGTTTAAATAAATTCATGTGTATTAGGTGTTGAGGGAGACGGGAAATTTCTATGTGGTAATCCACTGGGATGCCCGTGAGATACAGCTAACTGCCTACCAGTAGGGGCTTGGAGGGCAGTGGATTGCATTTGACCTAAGCTGACATGTTTGGGGTAATTTCTAATTACTTTTAAAGCTTAGTTTTAGAAGTGCTATACTAAAATACATTTGTTGAAAATAAAAATTGATTATTCCTTTGAAAGATGCCAACTTTGACCATAAATTTACAGAATTTGAACCCATCTTTACAGTTTTGGCCCCTGTTGTGTTTCATTGTTTTATGTATATTGTGGGGCTAAGTTCGACAGTGGCATTTTAAAAGAAATAAGTTGCAGGAAGAATATAATGTACTAGAGGCCCAGTGCACGAAAATCGTGCATGGGGGGTGGTCCCTCAGAACAGCCTGCACCCTCTTGCAGTCCAGGAGCCCTTGGGAGAAGTCAGCTGTCGGACATCCTTAGCGCTGCCACGGAGGCAAAGAGGCTCCCACCACCACCACTGTGCTCACCAGCTGTGAGGCTGGTTTCTGGGTGAGCGGTGCTCCCCCTGTGGGAGCACACTGACCACCAGGGGGAAGCTCCTGCCCCCAAGTGATCAGTGTGCATCATAGCGTCCAGTCATTCCACTGTTTGGTCAATTTGCATATTAGACTTTTATTATGTAGTATGGGCCTTGAGATCTTGAAGAAGATGGAAGCGTGTATCTGAGCTGTTGCCTTGTCTGTCTGAGGGGCAGGTGTGGGACTACACGTGAAATCCTCTGACAAGGTCACATGTCCTAAAAGGTCATTTGTACCCGAAATTTCACTGACTTTTCTGATAAATCTAGTTGAGATCAGATGTATCTCACTTAATGTAATTTATTACTAGTGCAAAGATCTGAGTCTGGGTTCATTTTATTAGTTCCTGTTTTATAAATAAGTTTTATAAAAAAGAACTTCTCTTATCTGTCAAGTGATAGGCAATTAATTTCTAAGGTGAGAATGTAAAGTGTATTATTGAAATGGCATGGTTATGTTTAGAAAATACGGGGTCAGATTCAAATCTTTAGATTATTTAATGTTCTTTGAAGATGTAGATAAAAATTACATTATTGACTCAGCAAAGATATAATTCCTATGAATCATTTCATTCAATGCATTTCAGGGTTCAAGTCTAAGAAATCCCATCTGATGAAAACAGAAAAATGACATTTCGGAGGTGTATTTGAGAGATAAAAGCTGTGCTTTCTTCAGATAAAATCAAGGTTGACGCCTAGGTGTCTGGGACATCATGCCCAGGGACTGTTAATACAGGGATAAAGGGACTGGAGTGACACCTGGTGGTTTCCAACCCCTGAGTCAGCACTGCATGGCAGCATTGAAGACGAAGGTGTCGGTGCTCTTTTGATAAGATTAGTTGTCTGTGGGTTTTTTTACTTTATTTTCTTTTCCCTCACATTTTCATTGCTTTAGTATTTACGTCCCTGCCACACTAGTTCCCGTGTGTCCCTGCAGCCTAAGAACCTTCATTAACTCCCTCTTATGGCATCAAAAGACCTTAAAGCAGGACAGAGGTTCCGTGAGAGAGCACCAGGTGTGGCAGTGGTGCCTGCATGCTGTGTGTCGTGTGTGCACACGTGTCTGGAGCACAACTCCTGAAAGGCCCTGTGATCCTCTAAGCTTCCTCCTGCTGGTATTTTGGCACAACACTTCATAGTCCTGCTGTGGCGTGTCTGTGTATGTGAAGTGTTTGGAGTGGAGTTTTCTAATGTTTTCTCAGACATAGAGGTGAACTGTTTGGCAGGAAAAGTATGTTGAATGAAATTAAGCATCTGTGAGGTACAAGGCACTCTTCCTAGGTATTGAGGGAACTTACATGGTGTTAGGGAAGAAACCTATGCACACATAATGAAACACCTGTGTTTATGCAGCTCTAACCATGTGCATTATTTCATCGAATCCTTAGAGCACCCTATGGGGTGGGTACTGTTAGAACTGTCTCAATGGAAGAATGTAGCAGTTATGGGCCTCCTGTGCTGTGGAAGCACAGAGGAGGGAGAACTAGACCTTGAAGGATGGTGGGGTTTTATTGGCAGGAAAGAGGTATGTAGTTGTCCCAGGAGAGGGAGGATAATGAGCAAAGGGAAATTCACAGGGCTCACATACCAATGTGAGTATGGAGTCTTTAATTTTAGCTCTGTTCACAAGGAACTGTGGCCAGTATAAAGATCTTATATGTGCAAATGACATCCATCACACCTCTGGGCGCGTAGGTGTAGTACTTGTTTTACTTAGCCTCTCTAAGGAAAGGGTAAGTGAATGTAAAGTTATTTCCCTTTTAAACAAAGTTAAAGTTTTACATTTCAAATCATTGGTTCAGATGAGTCCAGTCCATCTGCTTTTTATTTCCTGTAAGAGACATTTACTGTGCTACAAGGCCATGAAGCATTTACAAGTGAATGGAGCTGAACACTCCCCGCCCCCATTTTAATTTTTATTAGTGACTTTAATTTTTTCATTGTTTCAGGTTACTGGCACCTTGCCATGCTTGCTTGATAGTGATTGTTTCATCAGGTCAAATCCTTCATCTCCAGATCTTGGAATATTATTTGACCTTAGAATGTCTTATATTCCCAATGTATGTCAGTTGAAAGTTAAAGCTTTCTAATGTATTAGTTAAAAGAGAAGATTTCAAAAAATGCTTGTATTTACAAGTAAAACAATTGATGTTTTTAGTGTAGTAGAATTGTAATCCTTGAGGAATGCGGATGGCAGTGGTTTCACTTTTACATATAGTGCTGCCTATTCTGTAGCATTTAAAATCAAATTATAGGAGATGCTCAAGGTCACTAATCACAAGGAGAATGCAAATAAGAACCACAAAATGTTACCTCCCACTGCCAGAAAGACCGTTATCAAAAAGACAAGAAGGGACAAGTGGTGTGAGGAAGTGCAAAAAGGGAACCCTTGGGCACTGTTGGTAGGATTATAAATTGGTGCAGCCACTAGGGAAAAAAGTATGAAAGTTCCTCAAAAAATTTAAAATAGAACTATGATACGACCCAGCAATTTCACTTATGGTTCTATGAGGAAATCCCAAACACTAATTCAAAAGGATGTATGTGCCTCTGTGTTTATTGCAACATTACTTACAAGAGCACAGCTATGGAAGCAGCCTAAGTGTCCACCCATAGACAACTGGATAAAGAAGATGTGGGGCATATACACAGGAGAGTGTTATTCAGTCATAAAAAGGAATGGAATCTTGCCATTTGCAACAACATAGATGGTCTTCAGGGCATGATGCTAAGTGAACTAAGTTGGACAGAGAAAGACAAATACCATATGATCTGGCTTATATGTGGAATTAAAAACAAAACACCCTCATAGATGCAGAGGACAGACTAGTGGCTGCCATGGTTGGGGGACGGTAAAAATGGATAAAGGGGTAAAAAGGAAAAACAACATGGTGCATTACTGAGCAACACCAGAAAACCCTACTATTGGCTAGTGATTGGTGACAACAAGCAAACAAAACAACAACAACAAATACCATTTTTTTAAAAAAAAGAAAAACAATCTCAAATCAGATGTCAGCTACATGTGTTCTGTAACTAAACAAAGCCAGACCTCAGGTTCTAAAGGTTATGTGCCAGGTAATGGACAATTTATACCTTGGGGTTTCTCTCTGTCCTGGAGATAGAGGGAAGTTAACCTTGTGAATGTGGATTCTAATTAAGGGATCTGGCCAAGTGGTGATTTTTTAAAGGGAACACCAGAAACTTGGATTAGCTGAACATCATGTGAAGTATTGAGCCAGCGGGTGTGGGTCTGTGATAGTAGTTAAACCTCTCCATAGTCTAATAGCTTGAAAGATGTGGTATATATTGTGGGCCTCATGGCATCCCAGAGAGCCCACAGTTCTTACATGGATGGTTGTACACCGTCCTTTCATTTCTCTTAGGGAAATTCACCCATCTGTGTAGTGTAGGCAGGACGGGGGGGGGGGGCGGGGGGGGAGCAGGACTCCCAAGTGGGTCCCAGTGGCCTATCAGTTGACACTTGGACAACGTTCTGAACAGGAAAAGCCCATGAACTGTTGAACTTGCTCTTTTCTCTGTTTCTCTGTCAGGGACACAAGGCTTCCTGAGCCCAGGTGCTGTGGGTGGGATTTGAGCTCATCCTATCGCATTGTCACTCAGGGAACTTGAGCACCAGCTGCCACCTCATCATTCAGGTGCAGGGATTTTCAGGAGCAATTTAACTGGATGGGGTTTGCGCATGACCTTCAGCTCTGCAAGTACCGTACACGGGGACTCCGCTGTGCTTCTGTTTATTTCTTGTGAAGAGTGTTTTATTCTACAGTGAACACTAACGTTGTTCCTTTAAAAGGACCTGGTATGTGCTTATAAACTGAACTGCTTCAGACTGTCTCGTCTAGGTTTTTATTTCCTAGTCAGCCCGTGAAAGAGGAGAATTAAGCGGTGGCTGTTTCTGAAACATTTTGATGCCAGTGGTATTCCTAATCCCGCAAAGTAAGTTGGTGATATATTCCTTCCAAGGGGCTAACTTTTCAGAAATTCAGTTTTTAGGATCAAGATAACTCAGGTTTTCAGAATGTATGTCCTGTTAGCATTTCAATAACTTGTGGGGAGAGGGCTTTGATTGTTGATTTTCTGTTCCTTCAGGGAGTGTGTGAAAGCAGCATGTACAGTCTTATGCCAGGGAAGGAAGTGACGCAAAGAAAAGGGATTTTGGCAGATGTTTGCACCACTGTCTGCTGAGAATGTTCTTCAGTGGTTTCCTGTGGGATTAGCAGTCATCACGGTGCTGCACCAGCCCAGTTCCCTCCACTGAGGGGGAAGGTGAGTCCTGGTCCCGGGTCCTCAGTGACTCTGCCTTTCCTCTGGAGGTGGGACAGGGACACAGGCCTGGCAGCCACTGTGAGCAGATGTAACCCCTGAGACTGACAGGCACACTGGTACGAGTGTGTGCAAGATGTACCTAACAGAGGGTTCCTATCTTTGATATAAAAAGAGCCCTTAAAATTTGAGAACACAATCTAAATTCTAAAATGAGCACACACACAGAAATCTAACTGTAAAATGGGCACACACACAGAAATCAAACTGTAAAATGGGCACACACCCAGAAATCTAACTGTAAAATGGGCACACACACAGAAATCAAACTGTAAAATGGGCACACACACAGAAATAGAACTGTAAAATGGGCACACACACAGAAATCTAACTATAAAATGGGCACACACACAGAAATCTAACTGTAAAATGGGCACACACACAGAAATCTAACTGTAAAATGGGCACACACACAGAAATCGAACTATAAAATGGGCACACACAGAAATCTAACTATAAAGTGGGCACACACACAGATATCTAACTATAAAGTGGGCACACACACAGAAATCTAACTATAAAGTGGGCACACACACAGAAATCTAACTATAAAGTGGGCACACGCACAGAAAACTAATTGTAAAGTGGGCACACACACAGAAATCTAACTGTAAAGTGGGCACACACACACAGAAATCTGAGTCTAGGATATAAGCAGGAAGTTCACAGAGAGATACAGTTGGGCAGTCAGGAAGAGGATGATGAAGATCCCAGGTTTATAAAAAATTCAGGGCTCTAGTCCCCCTGTGTCTGTGTAACTCAGTTTCCATGTTGCAGAATCCCCCAATTTTAGAACGGGGGATTATCATATTTTCTAACCCCAAAGCTATAACTCAGGTCATACCACCACCCCTCTCCTCCCCTCCCCTGCTCTCCACCTCCTCTGCTGACACCACCAGGTGGATAGGACTTCCTACCACATAAACCCACCCTCGTATGCGCACAAACACAGCTCTGGGTGAACCAAAGTGGACTCACAGTCTGCATACTACCCTGCTATTAGCTTTTTCATGTAATAATACACATTGGATAAGTGCTGACTGCATTAGTCCTCTGACATCATGGGCAGAAGAGGGGGGGCACTTCGTTGTGTCCATCTGCCCTGCCCCCAATACATATCCAAGCCCAGACTTCTTAGGATTTGGTGGTTTTAATAATAATGTTCAGGGGTTTTGTTGTTCTTAGTTGGAGGGAAAGATGTATATTCGATCTTTCCTAAAGTGAAGTCACAGCTGCTTTATTAAAAATTAATCTTAGAGAGAGGAAAGGAGAGAAAAACATTGATGTGAGAGAGAAACTTTGATGGTTTCCTCCCCCATGAGTCCGACCAAGGATCAAACCTGCAACCTAGGTATGTGCCCTGACCAGGAAGCGAACCCACAACCTAGTGGTATGCCCTGACTGGGGGGGCGAACCCGAAACCTTTTGGTGTATGGGAAGATGCTCCAACTAACTGAGCCTCTGGGCGAGGGCAGTCACAGCTATTTTGTTTTAATGAGGTGAAGGCCTGTGCATTGATACAGAAACACTTCCCATGTATATTATTATATAAACAAGGGAAGTAGAGGATTAGTTGTGTACTGTGACTCCACTTTGGTCCATGAAGAGCTGCGTTTGTGCACCTTCATGGGTGGATTTATGTAAACTGTTCCCAAGGCTGCCCCGAGGAGCGGGAGTGGGGACTGGCAGCAGGATTAGAGAGGCCTTCTACCTCCTGCTTCTACACCTCGGCAGTTTGCAACTTTCAAAGAAAAGGTCTTCCTTTTGAGATTCATTGTGGAATGTATTTGTTCGCATTTGCATAGAACAAGATAGGGCAAGGGACTACCAAACTAGAGGGGAGGAAGGTGGCTGTCACTTTTTCCTTATTTCTAGTCATTCAAACTTTTTACAACACTCTACAAGGTTACTTTTATATTTTAAAAATAATAAAGTCTTAATTGCTTTTTTTCAAATGATGATTTGAAACAACTTAAAAATACTTCTCAAATAAGTCCTTAGAGGCAAAATACTCTAATGACATCAGTAATCTTTCTCACATTATTGTGGGAAAATGTATTTCTACGGTACACAGGTAAGAAAGAGACTTATGCCGTCACTGGTTTGGCTCAGTGGATAGAGCGTCCGCCTGCGGACTGAAGGGTACCAGGTTTGATTCTGGTCAAGGGCATGTACTTTGGTTGCGGGCACATCCCCAGTAGGGGTTTTCAGGAGGCAGCTGATTGATGTTTCTCTCTCATGGATGTTTCTAACTCTCTATCCCTCTTCCTTCCTCTCTGTAAAAAATCAATAAAATATATTTTAAAAAAGAAGAGAAAAGAGACTTATTTACTGAGCTGATGCCCCCACAGAAGGGTCAGCTTCCATTCTCACTCATCAGTGACATAGAAATGAATGCAAAGGTATCTGTGCTGAAAGGGATTGACTCAGGTGTCCACCGCAAATCTAGGTCACAGCACACCCTGCTTTTGTAGGACTTAGGAGCTCCCCCTGAACGGCGGTGCCCCTTGTGGAAAAGGTGTGGAAGTGGATCTTTCAGTCTCCAGAAGGGGTATAGCTTCCAAGGTGCACCTCCCTTCTTGGCCTTAGAGATCAAGCAAACAGGAGGCATCTGAGAAGATGGCCCTGTTCTAACACAAATAGGAAATTCACGTGTTAAAAATGTTTTGCTCGATGCTGAAGTCTTGGTCACTTTATCTGAGTGCTTCTTTTCTTGCCAGCACACCTGAGCCTCTCCTGAAGGAAATGAGCAAGTGTGAGGAGCCTGTCTTTGCTCCTTCTCATTGAGCACTCGGCTAAACTCATAACCAAGTTAATCCAGAGACTATCTATCCCTCGTCCAAGGGTGTAGACGTGCAGTTGTGTTGTATCGGACAAATTGCCCTCCAGAAATATGGAGCACCTTCCAATATGTTCCCTGGCCAGGCCCTGCCGTGGGCAGTGGGCATGGAGAGTCAGACAGGGGTGGTCGTTGCCTCCTGCAGCTCTGAGCCTGACTGCCTTGGACCTTCCCCTCACTCCTTACGCCTCCCCACTGCTGCTGCCTCGGCCGTGCCAGGCCCTCTTCTTGGGACAGAAAGGAGTTTGGGGTCTGGCATGCAGGTGGTTGGACCTAAGGTCAGATATTCTTTTTAAAAAATACTTTAGGGTAATTATTTATTTTTAAAATATTTTTCAATGTATTTTCATTGAATTTAGAGAGAGAGGAAGGGAGAGATAGAAACATCAATGAGAGAGAAACATCCATTGCCTGCATGCCTCCTGCTGGGGATGGAGGCGGAAACTCCAGCATGTGCCCTCTTGGTGCAAGGGTCCATGCTCTAGCTACTAAGCCAAAAAAACACCCACAATATCTTTTTCATTGATTTCAGGGAAAGGAAGGAAGAGGAGAGAGAGAGAGAGAGAGAGAGAGAGAGAGAGAGAGAGAGAGAAACATCAGTGATGATAAAGAAACATCATCCTGCACACCCCCTATTGGGGATCAAGCCCACAACCCAGGCATGTGCCCTGACTGGGAATGGAAAGGTGACCTCCTGGTTCATGGGTTGACCCTCAAGCCATGAGCTACACTGGCCAGGCCAGATATGCTTTTTAAACTCCCCTCCCCCCACCCGTTTTTTTTGTTTTGTTTTGTTTTGTTTTGTTTTGTTTTGTTTTTTGTAATCTGGCAACAATGATGAAGCTGCCAGGGATGGCACTGGTGCTGAAAAGACTTTGTTGTGTTATAGCAAAATACCTTGTTTTTTAATTAAAATGAAAATACTTGGTTGCGTTTTACTTAAAGTTGTGACATTTGTTAACTTTTTTAAGCACATGGCAGTGCTTTCCCTCAGATGATGAGGAGGCAGCCAGCAGCTTCTGGTAACACTGAGGTCTTTGAACAGAGGATCAAGAGACTTGTGAAGCTGGTGCGGCTCCTGTCTGTCTGGGAGCTCAGGTCACTCAACATGTGGGCCATCTCTGCTCCCAGCTTCCCTGCTTGTCACCTTTTGTTGGTTATTTTTTCCTCATTAACTCATCTGCCCAAGATCGCTAAGGAAATGGAATGGTAATAAAGTTCAGATTAGCTTACTCTTCTACTTACTACTTCGCACAAAGGATAGATTTGGTCAGAAATAGTGTGGAGAACTTCTAAGTGGGCTTACCAATCCATGAGCCTATCTTCAGAGAACTTTTTTAATCCTCACCTGAGGATATTTTTCCCATTGATTTTTAGAAAGAGTGGAATGGAGGGAAGGAAGGCAGGGGAGAGAGAGACAGAAACACTGATGTGAGAGAGACACATTGATTGGTTGCCTCCCATACGTGCCCCAACCAGGGCCCGGATTGAACCTGTAACCCAGGTATGTGCCCTTGACCAGGAATCAGACCCATGACCTTGGGTGCGTAGGCTAACACTGAGCACATGGGCAAGGGCAGATAACATATATATATATGATTGATTTCAGACAGAAAGGGAGAGGGAAAGAGATACAAAAACTTCAATGATGAGAATCATTGATTAGCTGCCTTCTGCATGCTCCCTACTGGGGATCAAGCCTGAAATCCAGGCATATGCCCTTGACCGGGATCGAATCGGAGACCCTTCAGTCTGCAGGCCAATGCCCTACCCACTGAGCAAAACCAGCTAGGGCCAGGTAACTTTTTAATGTTAAGTTTGTTGAGTTTTGACAAATGTATACAGTCATGTAACTGTCCACACAGTCAGATAGAGAATGTGTCCATCACCCAAGCAGCACCTCTGCCTCTTTGTCATCAATGCCCCAGCCCAGCCTCAGCCCCAGGCAATCACTCCTGTTTTCTTTCCCAATACTTTTGCCTTTTCCAGAATGTCTTATACATCAGATCAAACAGTATGTGGCCTTGTGAGTCAAGCTTTCACTCAGCCTAATGCTTCCAAGATTCATCCATGCCGATGCACATATTAGAAGTTTGTTCTTTTTCATTCTAAACAGTGCAGGCACACCTTGGGGATACTGTGAGCTCGGTCTTTATGTCTAGAAAACAATGTATAAACCTTAATTTAAAGTGGACACCTGGCTGGTGTGGCTCAGTTGGGTGGGTGTCATCTCATGCACCAGAAGGTTGCTGGTTCAATTCCCATTCAGGGCACATTGCCTGGGTTTCAGGCTTGATCCTCGTCAGCAGGAGGCATGCAGGAGGCAGCCAATCGATGTTCTGTTCTCACACCAATGTTTCTCTTTCTCTCTCCCTTTCCCTTCCTCTCTCTCTAAAAATCAATATAAATATTAATTTAAAAATGCTTAACATTATATGAGCCTGTAGGAAAAATGGCCAATATACTTTCTCAGTGCAGGGTTGCCACAAATCTTCAATTTGTAAAAAATTCAGTATCTGCGATGCACAATAAAGTGAGGTGGGCCTGTGTTCCATTGGCAGGATGCACCATAGAGTGCTTATCCATACATTAGTTGATGGACATCTGGGTTGTTTCTAAGTTTGGACAATTATGGATAAAACTGTGCTGAGTAGTTGCGTATAAGTTTTTTTTAAGGTGGACATATGTTTGTATTTCTCATGGGTATAGACACCTGGGAGTGGGATTGCTGGGGCATCTGGTGTTTGTTTTTACGAAGCTACCAAACTGTTTTCCAAAATGACCGCACCATTTTACGTGCTCACCAGTCGTGTATGAGCGTTCCAGTTATTCTTGACAACACTTGGGATTCTCCAGGGTTTTGGTTTTTGAGTGGCATTTTCTGCAGGGAGCCTTTACACTAGGAGAATATAGGTCTATCCATTTCTAACTCAGGAACCTCTTGGACAAGTGAAAGCACTGCCTCCCTGGGGTCTCAATGTCTATATCTTTAAAACGGGCACAGCAGAAATATAACCCCATCAGCTATAATGAGCCTTAATGAGAAAATACACATACGACACTTAGCTACTATTTATAGTGCATGGCACACATTAACACACTGAAAGTGTGAGCTCTAAGTATTGACTGCTGTTGTAATTATATCCTATATAATAAAGAGCTATTACCCTAAATAGACCGAACAGCACAACGACCACCTGGACGACCTTCCAGACAAAGCCGGGGAAGAAAGGGCCAGCCGAGACTATGAGGGGCTGCGAGGGCCAAGCCCCTACACAAATTTCATGCATCCGGCCTCTAGTGTGTAAAAAAATGCAAATGTAATGACAGGTAGCTGGTGCAGTATGTCATAGCATTCATCTAAGGCAGCGGTTTTCAACCTGTGGGTCGCGACCCCTTTGAGAGTCGAATGACCCTTTCACAGGGGTCACCTAAATACATCCTGCATATCAGATATTTACGTTATGATTCATAACAGTAGCAAAATTACAGTTATGAAGTAGCAACGAAGATAATTTTATGGTTGGGGATCACCACAACATGAGGAACTGTATTAAAGGGTCGCGGCATTAGGAAGGTTGAGAAGCACTGATCTAAGTGAAGATGTGTGAGTTGGCTTGTAAGACAAGGGGCGTTTGAAATGGGATTTGAAGGATTGGAGATGTGCCCTGTGAAGACGTCAGGAAAGGGCCTTTCTACAGAGGTGCACGGTGGACGGGTACAGGGGGCACACAGCACGGGACATGACTGGGACACACCCTGACTGTCAAGCAGGACATGCTCACTGTGGCGGATTGTCCAGAAGTAGGGTGCCCTGGCTGGTGTGGCTCAGTTGGTTGAGCGTGATCCTGTGTACCAAAATGTCACCAGTTCGATTTCGGTCAGGGCGCATGCCCGGGTTGCAGACTCCATCCCCAGTAGGGGGAGGGCTTCACATCCATCAATGTTTCTCTCTCTCTATCTCTCTCTTCCTCTCCCGTCCTCTCTCTCTAAAATCAATAAAAACATATATTTTTAAAAGTTACAATTTAAAAAAGAAGCAGAGTAATAATGAATGAGAACTTGTCCTACCTCTCTGAGTGGTTGTTTTTGTCATTGTAGAGTCTAGACCATGCTCTGAGTTGAACTTGACCTTGTTCTTAATCTCCAATACTGAAATGTGTCTTGTAATTATAGTATTAACAGTTAAATCTTTCAATCAGTGCAGGTGTTACAGAAGACTGGAGAAAAACCAAGCAACGCTTAGAGAGATGGAGTTACATTTATTATTACACACGGGCCCAGAGAAAAATGACTCTAGAATTCTGGGCGAAGTCACTCAGAAAGTTTCCTGTATTTGTATGTTTTTACCCTCTTTGTCTCTGAAAAATGGGGTTTTCTGGTCCCCTTTGTGAGTCTTAAAAAGCCCCTATGTGCTGGGTCTTTGAGACCTCAACCAAAGGCTTGGCCTGGTGCCAGCACTGATAACTTTGTCTGGGGAAGATGGATACTTCATTCCCCACTGGTTTTCTATACAGGAGTCAAATCATTGACTCTTTTGGGTCATTGTTGGGGAGGGAGTTATATTGACACCTGAGGACTATAAGCTTAATAGAATTAATTCTCTGATAAATAAAGTCAGTGGGCTTGCTTATAAGGGCCTGGAATGAGGGCCAGGAATAATCTCTAGAGGGTCCGAAGAGTCCTGGACTCTCTATTTTCCATGGCTGTCTTAAGCCGGGTGTGATGAAGACACTTCAGGATCCCGTCGACCTTGATTGCCGTGGGGGTGGTCCTTTTCATGTAGGAGTCAGTCCTTAAGTGGCAGATTTCTTTATCTAAACGGAGTCACCAGGTTGGAAGGGATGGACCAGATCAGAATTTGGTACAGGCAGAGCGTCTTGAACGTGCTTCTGGACTGCTTTCTGGATGGACTGTAAAGCCTGCAAGAACTCGAGAAAAGATTGGTTATGGATTTCAGCTTTTCTAGATTGGGCAGGTCAGCATCTGAAAGAGTCACTAGAATCTGTAGAGGCCCCACTGATTTTAGGACAGCCTCCCAGGCCGCTTTGTCTGTGGCCCGGTTCCCTCTTGCTTCTGTGGAGTATCCTTACCTTGTAAATAGCATTATGTACATGAGCCATTGCAAATGAGTACCTGCTATCATTATAAATTGTTACTGATTTTTCTTTTGCCCGCTGGAGCACCTGAAACTGGGTGACTCGAGCGTTTGACATCTAGCACTCCAGTGTGTTCTGTAGTAAAGCCTTGACTGCATGTGGGCCATTAGTTCCTGCCTATGGTTAACTTACTTGCTTTTTTGATAAGCATAGCTATGGCTGCTACTGCCCAGAGGCAAGTAGGTCACCCAAATGTAAAGGGGCCAAGTCTTTTGGACAAATAGCTTACTGGCTTTTTCTAGGGGATGAGACTTTGGGTGAGTACCACTTTGGCTATGCCCCTTGTCTTACATACCCATAATGAAGTGTAACATTGGCACTGCGGCCACTTCTGACAGCTAAATCTTTTGCTACTAAACATGACACATGGTAGAGCTATACAGACATCTTAGGGAGGTGACCTTCTATTTTTGACCTTCTCATACAAATCAAAACTGTCCTTGTCTCTCTGGAGTCAGGTCCATGAAGATGCAGGCATGATTGAGGTCTATTATACAGTTTTCTGGAGGCTACTGTCAGGGATGTGTATGGTGGCCAGTTCCTTTTTTTTCCAGCCACAAACACAGTCTGTCCAATTTCCCTAAAATGTATTCTGAGTTGTTTTGCTATACACAGGCAGCTTAACCACTATACAACTGGGCTTGGACCTCTGTCTAGAAAACTGTAGTTTATAAGTTCAATATGCAAACTCCGGTTCTCCTAACCCAATGGGGTCCCAGCCAGTCTCTCAGTCAGACTCCTCCTCTCTTGGAGAATCTCAAAGTCCTGAAGGTTCCACAGTCCAGGGAGAGTGTCTCTCCTCTCTTGGAGAATCTCAAAGTCCTGAAGGTTCCACAGTCCAGGGAGAGTGTCTTTCCTTTGCCCTTAGATTTTAAGCTGCCAGTCCAAAACAGCCAGAGTTGCAGTTAGAAACAGCTTTGCATATTGCAAAACACTCCTGTGGAAGTGACTTGGGTATTAGGCCGCTTGTCTTCCTACCAGTCCCCTTTGTGGCATAGCCGCAAACAGGCCTCTCCCAAGGGAGTGCACTATAAGGGGATATCAGTCCCTCTTCTTCCAGCAGCAACAGGTACTGAACCCTTTCAGTACATTTGCAAACAGGGAACTTTCACTAGCTCTATCTGCTGATTTCACAGATCCTGAGCTCACTGCTCTATTCCTGGGGCTCCAGGAAGGCTAGTGACAGTCACTGGCTTCTGGTTTAAGTGCTGTAGCCAGCAAGCCAAAGGGCTAAGTCTTGTATTGCTTGTTATAAAACACTCATTACTCATTGGGCAGCAGTGGGGTAGCTCTAGAGTCAGGTAAAATGTCTGCTGTGCCCCACTTTTCTAGCTGCTGCTGCTTCTTCTAGGGCTACTGCAGGCAGCTCACGAAACCAGCCCCTAGCCCCAGTTCTTTCACCAGGATAATCATGTACACCATACCCAGTTTGCCTTATTACTAATATCTTACTTATGTATGGGGCAAATGTAACATGAAGTGATTCATCAGTGAAACACTTAGAATGAAACCTCATTTCTCCAGTATCTCAAATATCCAGCAATGATGTTCTAGACCAAGTTGGTAAAGGAAAAACTGGACCTGATGTGGCATAAAACTTCAGATCTTGAGCTGACCATCCTTTCAATAGTTTAACAATATTCAATATTCTACCATGTAAAAAGGAAATCAAATGAATTATTATACACTGCCAGCACTAACACAACACCCTATTCCTCATGACTGCGACCACCATCCATACCACCCACCCAATCCAAACCTAAATTAAACATCAGCTTCTTGTTTCCTTCCCAGTATTCGAAAGTGCTGAGAAAAAAATCCCCATTCAGACTTCTCCTTGTCCTTATCCAAAGTGTCTGGCTCAGTATGCGACGGCTTGTCTGGTGCCTCAACTAAAGAAATGTACGTGACTCCCTTCTCACATGCCTGCCCCCTCCTTAGATCCCTCCGCATCAGTGAAACAAAGTCAACCCTCACTTCTCTAGTATCTCAAATATCAAACAATGCTGTTATAGACCATGATGTTATAGGAAAAGCTATACCAGTTGTGGGATAAAACTTCACATCTTGAGCTGACCATCCTTTCAATAGTTTAACAATATTCAATAGTCTGCCATGTAAAAAGGAAATCAAATTCTTTATTATACATTGCCAGCATTAACACAACACTCTGTTCCTCATGAATGCGACCACCACCATCCATCCCAACGCCCCCCCCCCACAATACAAACATAAATTCACTTTTGTACTTGCAGTTTCTTCATCCATTCTTCTGTGTAGAGTCTTATTCCTTATCTCTACTAGTCTTCAATATCATCTTATTAATTTTAGCTATCTTTAGGCAATAGACACTACTGAAAGGGTCCTGTCCTCTACATATTCTCTAGGTTAAGGAGGAAGCAATCACTTCAGCTCTGTTTGCCCAAATTCAGTGGTTGCCATGGTGTGGCTTGACATCACAAAGCCTCAGATTGACCATCCAGAAGGGGTGGGGGTGGCAGAGGATTCAGAAATCTCAGACCCTCTGGTTATAGAACAGAGACCTTCATCTTCACTGCTAAAATTTTTTCCTAAACTAACCTCTCCCTCTCAATTCCTCTAGTTCAATTATAGTCCAGCATATGGCAGGGAGGTGGTGTTTCCTCTAAGACAATTCCCATACTCCCCCGTCATTTCAGTCCTACATTCCACTATGTTCAGTTGCAACCATTTCCTAGGATTTTGAGTGTTGTTTTAATGGATGTTTTATTTTAGAATAGTTCCAGATTTACAGAGAAATTGTGAAGATAATAACCATGTACACCATACCCAATTTCCCTTATTAATAATATCTTACTTATGCATGGGGCAAATGTAACATAAAGTGAGTCATCAGTGAAACAGAGTGAAACCTCACTTCTCTAGCTTCTCAAATATCCAGCAATGATGTTCAGGACCAAGTTGTTAAAGGAAAAACTGGACCTGATGTGGCATAAAACTTCAGATCTTGAGCTGACCATCCTATCAATAGTTTACCAATATTCAATAGTCTACCATGTAAAAAGGAAATCACATTCATTATTATACACTGCCAGCACTAACACAACACCCTGTTCCTCATGACTGCGACCACCATCCATACAACGCCCCCAATACAAACCTAAATTTAACATCAGCTTCTTTTTTCCTTGTCAGTATTAGAAAGTGTTGAGAAAAAATCCCCATTCAGACTTCTCTTTGTCCTTCTTCAAAGTGTTGGTGCAGAATGCAATGGCTAGTCTGGTGCCCCAACAAAAGAAACCTACATTACTCCCTTCTCACATGCCTGGCCCCACCTTAGATCCCTCCCTATCCGAGAAACAGAGTCAAACCTCACTTCTCTAGTATCTCAAATATCCAACAATGCTGTTCTTACCATGATGTTAAAGGAAAAACTGGACCTGATATGACATAAAACTTCACATCTTGAGCTGGCCAACCTTTCAATAGTTTAACAAAATTCAATAGTCTTTCTTGTAAAAAGGAAATCAAATAATTTATTATACACTACCAGCATTAACACAACACTCTGTTCCTCATGACTGCGACCAGCACAATCCATCCCACCGCCCCCCCCCCCCCAGTACAAACATAAATTCACTTTTGTACTTGCAGTTTCTTCATCCATCCCTGTGTGGAGTCTTATTCCTTATCTCGACTAGTCTTCAATATCATCTTATAAATTTTCGCTATCTTAAGGCAACAGACACTACTGAAAGGTTACTGGCCTCTATATATTCTCTTTAGGTTAAGGAGGAGCCAATCACTTCAGCTCTGTTTGACTAAAATCTGTGGTTGCCATGGTGTGGCTTGACATCACAAAGCCTCAGCTTGACCATCCAGGAGAGGCGGGGGTGGCAGAGGATGCAGAAATCTCAGACAATCTGGTTATAGAACAGAGACCTTTCTCCTAACTCCTAAAATTTTTTTCCTAACCTGACCTCTCTCTCTCTCAATTCCTCTACTTCCATTATAGTCCAGCATATGGCAGGGAGGTGGTGTTTCCTCTAAGACAATTCCCATACTCCCCTGTCATTTCAGTGGTCGATTCCACTATGTTCAGTTGCAACCATTTCCTAGGATTTTGAGTGCTGTTTTAATGGATGTTTTATTTTAGAATAGTTCCAGATTTACAGAAAAATTGCGAAGATAATAACCATGTACACCATTCCCAATTTCCCTTCCCCTTATTACCAATATATTACTTATATATGGGGCAAATGGAACATGAAGTGAATCATCAGTGAAACAGAGTGAAACCTCACTTCTCTAGCATCTCCAATATCCAGCAATGATGTTCTATACCAGGTTGTTAAAGGAAAAACTGGACCTGATGTGGCATTAAACTTCAGATCTTGAGCTGAGCATCCTTTCAATAGTTTAACAATATTGAATAGTCTACCATGTAAAAGGAAATCAAATAAATTATTATATCCTGCCAGCACTAACACAACACCCTGTTCCTCATGACTGCGACCACCATCCATACAACCCCCCCAATACAAACCTAAATTTAACATCAGCTTCTTTTTTCCTTGCCAGTATTAGAAAGTGTTGAGAAAAAAATCCCCATTCAGACTTCTCTTTGTCCTTATTCAAAGTGTTGGCGCAGAATGCAATGGCTAGTCTGGTGCCCCAACAAAAGAAACCTACATTACTCCCTTCTCACATGCCTGGCCCCTCCTTAGATCCCTCCCTATCCTTGAAACAGAGTCAAACCTCACTTCTCTAGTATCTCAAATATCCAACAATGCTGTTCTTACCATGATGTTAAAGGAAAAACTGGACCTGATATGACATAAAACTTCACATCTTGAGCTGGCCAACCTTTCAATAGTTTAACAAAATTCAATAGTCTTTCTTGTAAAAAGGAAATCAAATAATTTATTATACACTACCAGCATTAACACAACACTCTGTTCCTCATGACTGAGACCAGCACCATCCATCCCACCGACCCCCCCCCCAGTACAAACATAAATTCACTTTTGTACTTGCAGTTTCTTCATCCATCCCTGTGTGGAGTCTTATTCCTTATCTCGACTAGTCTTCAATATCATCTTATAAATTTTCGCTATCTTAAGGCAACAGACACTACTGAAAGGTTACTGGCCTCTATATATTCTCTTTAGGTTAAGGAGGAGCCAATCACTTCAGCTCTGTTTGACCAAAATCTGTGGTTGCCATGGTGTGGCTTGACATCACAAAGCCTCAGCTTGACCATCCAGGAGAGGCGGGGGTGGCAGAGGATGCAGAAATCTCAGACACTCTGGTTATAGAACAGAGACCTTCCTCTTCACTCCTACAATTTCTTCCTAAACTGACCTCTCTCTCTCAATTCCTCTAGTTCCATTATAATCCAGCATATGGCAGGGAGGTGGTGTTTCCTCAAAGACAATTCCCATACTCCCCGGTCATTTCAGTGGTCGATTCCACTATGTTCAGTTGCAACCATTTCCTAGGATTTTGAGTGTTGTTTTAATGGATGTTTTATTTTAGAATAGTTCCAGATTTACAGAGAAATTGTGCAGATAATAACCATGTACACCATACCCAATTTCCCTTATTAATAATATCTTACTTATGCATGGGGCAAATGTAACATGAAGTGAATCATCAGTGAAACAGTGAGAGTGAAACCTCACTTCTCTAGCATGTCAAATATCCAGCAGTGATGTTCTAGACCAAGTTGTTAAAGGAAAAACTGGACCTGATGTGTAGTAAAACTTCAGATCTTGAGCTGACTATCCTTTCAATAGTTTACCAATATTCAATATTCTACCATGTAAAAAGTAAATCAAATTCATTATTACACACTGCCAGCACTAACACAACACCCTGTTCCTCATGACTGCGACCACCCTGTTCCTCATGACTGCGACCACCATCCATACCACCCCCCCAATCCAAACCTAAATTTAACATCAGCCTCTTTTTTCCTTGCCAGTATTAGAAAGTGTTGAGAGAAAAAATCCCCATTCAGACTTCTCCTTGTCCTTATTCACATTGTTGGCTCAGAATGCAATTGCTTGTCTGGTGCCCCAACTAAAGAAATGTACATTACTCCCTTCTCACATGCCTGGCCCCTCCTTAGATCCCTCCCCATCAGTGAAACAGAGTCAGACCTCACTTCTCTAGTTTCTCAAATATCCAACAATGCTGTTCTAGACCATGAGTTAAAGGAAAAACTATACCAGTTGTGGGATAAAACTTCACATCTTGAGCTGGCCATCCTTTCAATAGTTTAACAATATTCAATAGTCTTCCTTGTAAAAAGGAAATCAAATAATTTATTATACACTACCAGCATTAACACAACACTCTGTTCCTCATGACTGCGACAACCACCATCCATCCCCCCCCCCAATAAAAACATATATTCACTTTTGTACTTGCAGTTTCTTCATCCATCCATGAGTGTGGAGTCTTATTCCTTATCTCTACTAGTCTTCAATATCATCTTATTAATTTTAGCTATCTTTTTTTTAAATCTTTATTGTTCAGATTATTACATTTGTTCCTCTTCCCCCCCCCCCATAACTCCCCTCCTCTCAGTTCCCGCCCCACCCTCCGCCCTCACTCCCCACCCACTGTCCTCATCCATAGGTGCACGATTTTTGTCCAGTCTCTTCCCGCATCTCCCACACCACTTTCCCCCCCAAGAATAGTCAGTCCCTTCCCTTTCTATGTCCCTGATTCTATTATAATCACCAGTTCATTCTGTTCATCAGATTATTTATTCACTTGATTCTTAGATTCACTTGTTGATAGATGCATATTTGTTGTTCATAATTTGTATCTTTCCCTTTTTCTTCCTCTTCCTCTTCTTAAAGGATACCTTTCAGCATTTCATATAATCCTGGTTTGGTGGTGATGAACTCCTTTAGCTTTTCCTTATCTGTGAAGCTCTTTATCTGACCTTCAATTCTGAATGATAGCTTTGCTGGATAAAGTAATCTTGGTTGTAGGTTCTTGGTATTCATCACTTTGAATATTTCTTGCCACTCCCTTCTGGCCTGCAAAGTTTCTGTTGAGAAATCAGCTGACAGTCGTATGGGTATTCCCTTGTAGGTAACTGGGTTTCTTTCTCTTGCTGCTTTTAAGATTCTCTCTTTGTCTTTTGCTCTTGGCATTTTAATTATGATGTGTCTTGGTGTGGTCCTCTTTGGATTCCTTTTGTTTGGGGTTCTCCGCGCTTCTTGGACCTGTAAGTCCATTTCTTTCACCAGGTGGGGGAAGTTTTCTGTCATTATTTCTTCAAATAGGTTTTCAATATCTTGGTCTCTCTCATCTTCTGGCACCCCTATAATTCTGATGTTGGTACGCTTGAAGCTGTCCCAGAGGCTCCTTACACTATCCTCGCATTTTTGGATTCTTTTTTCATTTTGCTTTTCCCATTGGGTGTTTTTTGCTTCCTCGCATTTCAAATCATTGACTTGATTCTTGCGCTCCTCTGGTCTGCTGTTGGGAGTCTGTATAATATTCGTTATTTCAGTCCGTGTATGCTTAATTTCTAGTTGGTTCCCCAATATAACATCGAGGGTCTCATTAGATTTCTTGAGGATCTCACAACATTTATCGGCGGTCTCACCAGTCTTTTCGAGGGCCTTACTAAGTTTATCGGCAGCTTCTAGACAGTTCTTAAGAGACCTTAAAAGTGTGGTTCTGAACTCAATATCCTCCATTGACAGTTTTGTCCTGTTTCTTTGTCTCCGCTTTTTTTATGCTTTCTTGGTACACCCCCTAGTGGTCTTTGTGTGCAATCTTGTTGCCTTTATGCCTTGATTGATGTCGGCAATACTGGGGGTGAGTTGACCTCCAGGCTAACTGGCTATGAGAGTCCCCTGGGTCTGCAGTGGGAGTGCTTCTGTGCTGGATCTTTAAGGCAGTGCTAATCTAGCCTTTGCCTGAGGCTATCCAGCAAATGGTTCTGCGCAGGGCTTGGGCGGGGCGGGTCCCAGGGGATCTACAGGGTGGGCCAGAGCAAGCAGTTATGGCTGCTCTCAGTTCCTTCCCCAGGGGCTCTGCCTCTCAGAGTCCCAGCAATGGCTGCAAACCTCGGAGAGAAAGCTGCCTTCGAGTTCCGACCGAAGCCAGACAGTCCCGCTTCTCCCGTTTGAGTCTTGCTCCCCAGAGACTCGCCCGGATCTGGAGCTCAGAGTCTGAAACTCCCTCTGGATTGAAAACAACAACCGCGCCCTCCACCGCCAGCCCGCTCCGCAATCGCACTCCGCACCTGAGTACTTCACTTCAGCACTGCGCCTCCTCTGAGTCTGGGTATGATATTCTCTTTCCTCCTAGTTGTAGAATTTCCACTCAGCCAGCCTTCCTGTGTTTTTTTTTTTTTAATTTTAGCTATCTAAAGGCAACAGACACTATTGAAAGGGTCCTAGCCTCTATATATTCTCTTTAGGTTAAGGAGAAGCCAATCACTTCATCTCTGTGTGACCAAAATCTGTGGTTGCCATGGTGTGGCTTGACATCACAAAGCCTCAGATTGACCATCCAGAAGGGGTGGGGGTGGCAGAGGATTCAGAAATCTCAGACCCTCTGGTTATACAACAGAGACCTTCCTCTTCACTCCTAAAATTTTTTCCTAAACTGACCTCTCTTTCGCAATTCCTCTAGTTCGATTATAGTCCAGCATATGGCAGGGAGGTGGTGTTTCCTCTAAGACAATTCTCATACTCCTCCGTCATTTCAGTGGTACATTCCACTATGTTCAATTGCTACCATTTCCTAGGATTTTGAGTGTTGTTTTAATGGGTGTTTTATTTTAGAATAGTTCCCGCTTTACAGAAAAATTGTGAAGATAATAACCATGTACACCATACCCAATTTCCCTTATTACTAATATGTTACTTATGTATGGGGCAAATGTAACATAAAGTGAATCATCAGTGAAACAGTTGAGTGAAACCTCACTTCTCTAGCTTCTCAAATATCCAGCACTGATGTTCTAGACCAAGTTGGTAAAGGAAAAACTGGACCTGATGTGGCATAAAACTTCAGATCTTGAGCTGACCATCCTTTCAATAGTTTAACAATATTCAATATTCTACCATGTAAAAAGGAAATCAAATGAATTATTATACACTGCCAGCACTAACACAACACCCTATTCCTCATGACTGCGACCACCATCCATACCACCCACCCAATCCAAACCTAAATTAAACATCAGCTTCTTGTTTCCTTCCCAGTATTCGAAAGTGCTGAGAAAAAAATCCCCATTCAGACTTCTCTTTGTCCTTATTCAAAGTGTTGGCTCAGTATGCAATGGCTTCTCTGGTGCCCCAACTAAAGAAATCTACATGACTCCCATCTCACATGCCTGGCCCCTCCTTACATCCCTTCCCATCAGTGAAACAGCGTCAAACCTCACTTCTCTAGTATCTCAAATATCGAACAATGCTGTTCTAGACCATGATGTTAAAGGAAAAACTATACAAGTTGTGGGATAAAACTTCACATCTTGAGCTGACCTTCCTTTTAATAGTTTAACAATATTCAGTAGTCTGCCATGTAAAAAGGAAATCAAATAATTTATTATACACTGCCAGCATTAACACAACACTCTGTTCCTCATGACTGCGACAACCACCATCCATCCCACCCCACCCCCCCAATACAAACATAAATTCACTTTTGTACTTGCAGTTTCTTCATCCATCCTTCTTCATCCATCCTTCTGTGTGGAGTCTATATCCTTATCTCTACTAGTCTTCAATATCATCTTATTAATTTTAGCTATCTTAAGGCAACAGACACTGCTGAAAGGGTCCTGTCCTCTACATATTCTCTTTAGGTTAAGGAGGAGCCAATCACTTCAGCTCTGTTTGCCCAAATTCAGTGGTTGCCATGGTGTGGCTTGACATCACAAAAAAAGGGGTGGGGGTGGCAGAGGATTCAGAAATCTCAGACACTCTGGTTATAGAACAGAGACCTTCCTCTTCACTGCTAAAATTTTTTCCTAAACTTACCTCTCCCTCTCAATTTCTCTAGTTTGATTATAGTCCAGCATATGGCAGGGAGGTGGTGTTTCCTCTAAGACAATTCCCATACTCCCCCTTCATTTCAGTGGTACTGAAGGGACAGAACGGAACTTGAAATAACTAAGCAGAACTAAGCAGAAATGCACCCTCCTCCCTCTTCAAGGACAAAATAGGGACATACTCTTCTCCCTCTCCTCTATCTTGTCTTGAAAGGCTGGGCCCTCAGCCCAAGCCGCGCCCCCCCCCCCCCGAGAGTGACCACAAGAATGCTGGTATTGTCCTAACTCTCCGAACCAACCACCTGAGTGGACCAATGAAGCTGCAGAAATGTAGCTAAGGTCCTAATAAGGCTACAGTGGAGGACGGCTCCAACCTTCAGAATGTGATGGTCACTTCCTGACCCTTATGCTGTAAAACCCTGACCAATCTCTGTAACTCACGCCACCGCTCAAGCCCACCCCAAATAGCTAGCCCTATATAACCTTTGTTCTCCTGGGACACTCTCTCTCGCCTCACTGCTGCGCCGGATAGAGGCTGGGAGCCAATTCTAGAATTGATCATTAAAGACTCATTGCTTTTGCATCGGAGGAGGCTCCCTGGTGGTGGATTATTGGGGACCCCGAGCTCTGGGCATAACGTTTTGGGGGCGCGTCCGGGATACCCAAGTAAAACCCACGAGGGACCCCACTCCGAGAGTCTGCTGTCCGCGGTAAGTGTCTATGTGTTATCTGTTCTGTCTTATGCGAGCTCGCTTCTGCAATCTGGCCTGGTAAAGATCTAAGTGGACACACTGGCGTGTCTCAGGCAGGAGGAGGCAAGGGACGCCTTGCACCTCCATCTGGCGGGGTGTAAAAGCCCCCATCTGGTTTTTTTTTTTTTTTTCAGTTTTTCTTCCGCGGGGTCGGAAGGCTGTTCTTAGGTGTCTTTGTTTGTTTGGAGTCTGTGTTCTTTTGTTTGATTTTGTGGACTCACTGGACGGACACTATGGGACAGACTCAAACTACTCCTTTAAGCATTATGGTTGATCATTTTAAAGAGGTTAAGGGAAGGGCTAATAACCTCAGTGCAGAAGTGAAGAAGGGTCAATGGCAGACTTTCTGTTCCAGCGAGTGGCCGGCTCTCAATGCCGGGTGGCCGCCGGAGGGGACGTTCGACCTCCCCACCATTCGCCAGGTCAGGGAAGTCATATCTCGGCCGAAGGGGGGTCATCCCAATCAACTCCCTTACATTATTACTTGGCAGGACCTCGTGGAGGACCCTCCCTCCTGGCTCAGGCCCTTCCTGGCTCCACGCCCTCCGGAGCTGGCACCCATACTTGCCTTGCAGGACGCAGGAAAGAAGAAGGTGGTTCCCGGCGTAGATGGGAATCCAACTACCAACCAGGCCCAGATAGATGTCTCTTTCCCCTTAACTAGGCTTGAATGGGACTTCAACACGGCAGAAGGTAAGGAGAGGCTCAAAATCTACCGTCAGACTCTGATGGGGGGTCTTCGTATGGCTGCTAGGAAGCCTACCAATTTGGCCAAGGTAGGGAACGTACAACAGGAAAGGGATGAATCTCCAGCTGCCTTTCTAGAATGGATCATGGAGGCGTATCGCACCTATACCCCCATGGATCCAGAAGCTCCTGAAAATAAGGCGGCTGTGGTCATGAGCTTTATAAACCAGTCAGCCACAGACATTAGAAAGAAACTGCAGAGGATAGATAGATTAGGGGAAAAGAGTTTTCGGGACTTGTTGGAGGTGGCTGAAAAGGTGTATAACAACCGAGAATCTCCTGAGGATAGGCAAGCCCGTGCCATGGTGGCTGCCAGTGACAAGCAGACCCGAAACTTGGCCACCACCATGGAGAACCCTGAGGAGCGGACCCGCCACCTTCGCCAGCTTGCCGATGACCAAGAGGGAGGTAAGGGGACCGCCCGGGGCGGGAAGAAGAAGCTGCAACGGAACCAGTGTGCTTACTGCAAGGAGATAGGACACTGGGCCCGGGAATGCCCAAAGAAGGCCGGTAAAAAAGGAAACAAGACAGATCGGGTGGAGGTCTTGGAGCTGGGAGGACTGAGTGATTAGGGGAGTCGGGGTTCGGACCCCCTCCCCGAGCCCAGGGTAACAGAGTGGAGGGGACGCCTATTAACTTCCTTGTCGACACTGGGGCACAACATTCGGTCCTACGCACACCTCAAGGGAAGCTAGCCAGCAAGAAGTCCTGGGTGCAAGGGGCAACTGGCATAAGCCAGTATTCATGGACTACCCGAAGAACAGTAGATCTAGGAACGGGCCGGGTATCCCATTCCTTCATGGTAATACCGGAGTGCCCCTACCCCCTATTAGGACGGGACTTGCTGACCAAGATCGGAGCCCAAATAACTTTCAGACAAGGGGGGGCCCAGGTCACTGATGGCAAAGGCCATCCAATCCAGGTTCTGACTCTGAGACTGGAGGATGAATATCGCCTCCACCAGGGGGCGCCCCCAGGAGAGAACAATATGGACAGATGGCTACAAGAATTCCCCACCACTTGGGCAGAGACGGAGGGGGGGGTCGGGAAACCAGGGGAAAGTCCGATAAGAGTCAAACAGTATCCAATGCCCCAGGAGGCCCGGGAGGGGATTCAGCCTCATATCCGAAGACTGCGAAGCCTAGGGATACTGGTTCCATGCCAATCTGCCTGGAACACCCCCCTCCTGCCAGTCAGAAAGCCCCACACGAATGACTACCGACCAGTCCAGGACCTCTGAGAAGTAAATAAAAGAGTTATGGATATACACCCAACCGTTCCTAACCCGTACACTCTCCTAAGCTCTTTAACACCCACTAGAGTCTGGTACACTGTATTGGATTTGAAGGATGCTTTTTTCAGCCTGCCGCTCGCGCCTCAAAGCCAACCCCTGTTCGCCTTCGAATGGCACGATCCAGAGGGCGGCTACAGTGGACAATTAACCTGGACGCGGTTACCCCAAGGGTTCAAGAATTCGCCCACCATCTTTGATGAGGCACTGCACGAGGATCTCGGTGAGTACAGGAGAGAACACCCCAGTCTCACCCTCCTTCAGTATGTAGATGACATCCTGGTTGCTGCAGACACTGCCGAGGACTGTGAGCAGGGGACCAAAGACTTATTGACCACCCTAGGGACCTTAGGGTACCGGGCCTCTGCAAAGAAAGCTCAGATATGCCAAGAAAGGGTGAGTTACCTGGGGTACATACTGGAGGGCGGACAGCGGCGGTTGTCGGACGCTAGGAAGGAGACAGTCCTGAAAATCCCTATTCCCACCACCCGGAGGGAAGTAAGGGAATTCCTAGGATCAGCTGGCTATTGCTGCCTCTGGATCCCAAGTTTTGCTGAGATTGCCAGGCCCCTATATGAAGCTACCAAAGAGGGAAAGGCCTTTGAATGGACTGAGACAGAGGAAATTGCCTTTAATCAGATAGAGAGAGCTCTTTTGGCTGCTCCAGCCCTGGGCCTGCCAGACAATACAGAACCCTTCCGCCTCTTTGTAGACGAGCGCAAGGGAATAGCAAAAGGGGTTTTAACTCAGGCTTTAGGCCCCTGGAGCCGCCCGGTAGCGTATTTGTCCAAAAAGCTGGACCCCGTAGCCGCCAGATGGCCACCGTGCCTAAGAATCATTGCAGCAACCGCGCTCTTAGTCAAGGATGCCAACAAATTGACCCTGGAACAGGAAATCTGGATAACAACCCCGCATGCCATTGAGGGAGTCCTAAAACAACCTCCTGACCGATGGATGAGCAATGCACGCATGACCCACTATCAGAGCTTATTGCTCAACCCTCCTAGAGTGCGGTTCCATCCCAGCGCGGCTCTCAACCCCGCTACCCTGCTGCCTGACCCCGACCTAGATGCCCCGCTGCACGACTGTGCGGGGACCCTGGAGCAGGTACATGGACTTCGGAAGGACTTGACCGACCGGCCCCTCCCTGATGCAGAGGCCACCTGGTTCACGGATGGAAGCAGCTTCGTGCGGGACGGATGCAGGTACGCGGGTGCAGCGGTGGTCACCGACATAGACACTGTGTGGGCAGAAGCACTGCCCCCTGGGACATCAGCCCAGCGAGCAGAACTCATTGCTCTCACCAAGGCACTGACACTGAGGGCGGGGAAGCGGCTCAACATTTACACAGACAGCCGTTATGCATTTGCTACGGCTCATGTTCACGGGGCGATTTACCAGGAAAGAGGGCTGTTGACAGCAGCAGGACGAACAGGGAAAAACAAACAGGAGATTCTTGACCTGCTTGCGGGCCTATGGCTTCCCACGAAGCTAGCCATTATCCACTGTCAAGGGCACCAGAAGGCAGATGACCCAGTAGCAAAAGGTAACCAAAAGGCTAATCAGGCAGCCAAGGCAGCGGCCTTCACCTCGGTCCCTGCAATGGCCATACAACCACCAGACCCCGGGGACCCAGTTCTACCAGATCAGCCTAAATACTCTCAGGAAGAGCTGCAGCAGATCAGAAAGCTCCCCCTCGCTAAGGAAGTGAAAGGGTGGTGGTACACCTCAGATGGGAAACTCATACTACCGGACTGGCTTGGGGGTCACAGTATTAGAACGCATGCATCGGTCCACCCACTTGGGAGCCCGGAAGTTAAAGGACTTAATTCAGCATGCCAAAATCAAGATTCACCAACAAGACTCAAAAATTAATCAAATTATAACCTCCTATAAAAACTGCCAACTCACAAATGCAAGAGCTGGGTCAGGTGGACAAGGAACCAGGCTCAGAGGCACCAAACCAGGAGCACACTGGGAGGTTGATTTCACTGAAGTCAAACCAGGAAAGTATGGTTATAAATATCTTTTAGTGTTCATAGATACCTTCTCTGGCTGGGTAGAGGCATACCCAACCAAGCATGAGAGGGCCCAGACGGTGGCCAAGAAGCTGCTGGAAAACATCTTACCCAGGTATGGTTTTCCTGCTGTGATAGGCTCCGACAACGGGCCAGCCTTTATTTCGCAGGTAACACAGGCAGTAGCCAAAGTCATAGGGGCGGATTGGAAATTGCATTGTGCTTACAGGCCCCAGAGTTCAGGGCAGGTAGAAAGAATGAATAGAACTCTAAAAGAGACCCTTACCAAATTAACCATGGAGACTGGCGGGGATTGGGTGACTCTCCTTCCATATGCCCTTTACCGGGTGAGGAACTCTCCTTACACCCTGGGACTCACCCCTTACGAGATCATGTTTGGTAGGCCCCCCTCCTATCATCCCTAACCTAAAAGCTGAACTTCTTATTGAGTTTGAAAATCAGGAGATATCTTCTTTCCTAAGAGAATTGCAGAGGGCACATGAGGACATTTGGCCGCGCCTCCGCGCCATCTACGAGGCTGGCCCCACCCCGATGCCTCATCAGTACAAGCCAGGTGACTGGGTGTTCATCAGAAGACACCGCCGGGAGACCCTCGAACCACGCTGGAAAGGCCCCTACATCGTCGTGCTGACTACACTCACCGCTCTCAAGGTAGACGGCATCGCGACTTGGGTCCATCACACCCACGTTCGCCCAGCTGACCCCTCTGCAATCCAGGAAGACTTCATCACACAATGGAGCATCGACCAAGACCAGCACAACCCGCTCAAGCTCAAGCTGCAGCGCACTCGACCTACCTGATGTTGGTAACTTTACTCGTGAACACTCCTGCCACCGGCAGCCCGCACACTCCTTATAATATCACCTGGCAGATCATAGACACTAACTCAGGGGTGATCCTTAATCAGACTTCTCAAATCCATCCCAAAGACACCTGATTCCCTGAACTGCGAGTAGACCTCCTAACTCTCCTTCCCAACCCACTCGACACCAGCGATTACTGCCTGGGTGCGGCAATACGCCAGGCTTTTGAGGACTCAAAACCAAGGAGAACCCTCTATTTTTATGTCTTCCCTGGACACTCACAAGCTCGGTCCTGGGGAAATGACCCTTGTGGAAGTGCTGGAGACTACTTCTGTGCTTCCTGGTCATGTGTGTCAACCGGACACATCTGGTGGAAGGCCCCCAAGAAGGGTGACCTAATCACCGTTGGGCGACCGGCTGCTACACCGTGTCCCCAGAGTGGCCGTGTCTACTGCAACCCCGTGAGCATTTCCTTCACAAAAGAGGGGAGAAAGGCTACAGGATGGGACACCGGAAAGACTTGGGGATTCTGAATCTATTCTTGCAGGGGGGCTTTGCGTAGGGCGGACCCTGGGATGTTGTTCACCCTCCGGGTTCAAAATACCCGCCCCCTTCACTATCATTCCCCTGTGGGAATGGGGCCCAACAAAGTACTAGCTCCTCAACCTCAGCTGACCACTCCCCGGGTATCTACAACTGAAGGAGCATGGGCCCCGGCATCGCTACCTAACACCCTACACGCACCTACCATGAAGAACCTGACTCTGAGTCATACCCCCCCCCCCCGCCTGAAGTAGACCCACTTATAAGCATGGTTATAGGAGCTTATTATGTTTTAAACGCCTCCAGGCCTGACCTGACCAAATCTTGCTGGCTCTGTCTAGACGTTGAGCCACCATATTATGAGGGTATCGCGGTTAAGGGTAACTATACAACCGCCATGATTGTCAGCTCCTGCAGGTGGCAGCAAACTGTTGCAAGGCTAACCCTCCAGGCAGTAATGGGGCAGGGGGCCTGCGTAGGCAACGTACCCCCTGAGCAGTTGCATCTCTGCAATGAAACTCTGACTATCCGTGAAGAGGCAGTATACCTTTTGCCTCCCAAGAATGCATGGTGGGCCTGCTCCAGTGGCCTCGCTCCTTGTGTCCACTCCCTGGTCCTTAATTCCCAGAAGGAGGGCTTTTGCATGCTCGTGCAGTTAATTCCCAAGTTAATATACCATTCAGAGAAAGAGGTCCTTAACAAATTTGGCGCTGCCAATCCCCGAAATAAAAGAGAGCCCATCACAGCCTTAACTATGGCCGCCCTCTTGGGATTGGGACTAGCGGGAGCAGGGACTGGAATATCCTCACTTGTCATACAAGACAAGAATTATGGAGCCCTAAGAGCAGCCATTGACCTAGACACAGAAAGAATTGAAAAATCTATTACCCATTTACAGGATTCTCTCACCTCCTTATCTGAGGTAGTGCTCCAAAACAGAAGAGGACTAGACTTGCTATTCCTGCAGCAGGGGGGCTTATGTGCAGCTTTGGGAGAGGAATGTTGTTTTTATGTTGACCACTCAGGTGTTGTTAAAGAGTCTATGGCCCTCATAAGGGAAGGATTGCAGAAGCGGAAGTTGGAAAAAGAGCGGTCTCAGTCTTGGTATGAATCCCTGTTTAATTGGTCCCCATGGTTAACCACTCTCATTTCTGCCCTCTTTGGCCCCTTGTAATCCTCCTAATGTTGCTAACTTTTGGCCCCTGCATTATTAACAAGCTAGTTCAATTTGTCAAGGAACGCATAGGGGTAGTTAATGGTCTTACAAGCTCAATACCGGCCTCTAGCGATAGAGGGAGAGGTAGAAATGCAGTCCCTCTTGTGATTGAGCCGTGAGTTCCAAGACAAGGGGGGAATGAAGGGACAGAACGGAACTTGAAAGAACTAAGCAGCACTAAACAGAAATTCACCCTCCTCCCTCTTCAAGGACGAAGCAGGGACATAATCTTCACCCTCTCCTCTATCTTGTCTTGCAAGGCTGGGCCCTCAGCCCAAGCCGCCCCCCCCCCCCCCCCGAGAGTGACCACAAGAATGCTAGTATTATCCTAACTCTCCGAAACATCCACCTGAGTGTACCAATGAAGCTCCAGAAATGTAGCTACGGTCCTAATAAGGCTACAGTGGAGGACGGCTCCAACCTTCAGAATGTGATGGTCACTTCCTGACCCTTATGCTGTAAAACCCTGACCAATCTCTGTAACTCACGCCACCCCTAAAGCCCACCCCAAATAGCTAGCCCTATATAACCTTTGTTCTCCTGGGACACTCTCTCTCTCCCCTCACCGCTGCGCCAGATAGAGGCTGGGAGCCAATTCTAGAATTGATCAATAAAGACTCATTGCTTTTGCATCGGAGGAGGCTCCCTGGTGGTGGATTATTGGGGACCCCGAGCTCTGGGCATAACAGTACATTCCACTATGTTCAGTTGCTACCATTTCCTAGGATTTTGAGTGTTGTTTTAATGGATGTTTTATTTTAGAATAGTTCCAGATTTACAGAAAAATTGTGAAGATAATAACCATGTACACCATACCCAATTTCCCTTTTTACTAATATCTAACTTATGTATGGGGCAAATGTAACATAAAGTGAATCATCAGTGAAACAGTTAGAGTGAAACCTCACTTCTCTAGTATCTCAAAAATCCAGCAATGATGTTCTAGACCAAGTTGTTAAAGGAAAAACTGGACCTGATGTGTCGTAAAACTGCAGATATTGAGCTGACCATCCTTTCAATAGTTTAACAATATTGAATAGTCTACCATGTAAAAAGGAAATCAAAGTCATTATTATACACTGCCAGCGCTAACACAACACCCTGTTCCTCATGACTGCGACCACCCTGTTCCTCATGACTGCGACCACCATCCATACCATCCACCCAATCCAAACATATATTTAACATCAGCTTCTTTGTTTCTTGCCAGTATTAGAAAGTGTTGAGAAAAAAATCCCCATTCAGACTTCTCTTTGTCCTTATTCAAAGTGTTGGCTCAGTATGCAATGGATTCTCTGGTGCCCCAATTAAAGAAATCTACATTACTCCCGTCTCACATGCCTGCCCCCTCCGTAGATCCCTCCCCATCAGTGAAACAGAGTCAAACCTCACTTCTCTAGTATCTCAAATATCCAACAATGCTGTTCTAGACCATGATGTTAAAGGAAAAACTATACAAGTTGTGGGATAAAATTTCACATCTTGAGCTGACCATCCTTTCAATAGTTTAACAATATGCAATAGTCTGCCATGTAAAAAGGAAACAAAATTCTTTATTATAAACTGCCAGCATTAACACAACACTCTGTTCCTCATGACTTCTACAACCACCATCCATCCCCCCCCCCCCATACAAACATAAATTCACTTTTGTACTTGCAGTTTCCTCATCCATCCTTGTGTGTGGAGTCTTATTCCTTATCTCTACTAGTCTTCAATATCATCTTATTAATTTTAGCTATCTTAAGGCAACAGACACTACTGAAAGGTCCTGTCCTCTACATATTCTCTTTTGGTTAAGGAAGAGCCAATCACTTCAGCACTGTTTGCCCAAATTCAGTGGTTGCCATGGTGTGGCTTGACATCACAAAGCCTCAGCTTGACCATACAGAAGGGGTGAGGGTGACACAGGATTCAGAAATCTCAGACCCTCTGGTTATAGAACAGAGACCTTACCCTTCACTCCTAAAATTTTTTCCTAAACTGACTCTCTCTCTCAATTCCTCTAGTTCCATTATAGTCCAGCATATGGCAGGGAGGTGGTGTTTCCTCTAAGACAATTCCCATACTCCCCTGTCATTTCAGTGGTACATTCCACTATGTTCAGTTGCTACCATTTCCTATTTTGAGTGTTGTTTTAATGGATGTTTTATTTTAGAATAGTTCCAGATTTACAGAAAAATTGTGAAGATAATAACCATGTACACCAAACCAAATTTCCCTTATTACTAATATGTTACTTATGTATGGGGAAAATGTAACATAAAGTGAATCATCAGTAAAACAGTTAGAGTGAAACGTCACTTCTCTAGCTTCTCAAATATCCAGCAATGATGTTCTAGACCAAGTTGTTAAAGGAAAAACTGGACCTGAAGTGGCATAAACTTCAGATCTTGAGCTGAACATCCTTTCAATAGTTTACCAATATTCAATAGTCTACCATGTAAAAAGGAAATCAAATTCATTATTATACACTGGCGGCACTAACACAACATGCTGTTCCTCATGACTGCGACCACCATCGATACCACCCCCCCAAAACAAACCTAAATTTAACATCAGTGTCATTTTTCCTTGCCAGTATTAGAAAGTGTTGAGAAAAAAATCCCCATTCAGACATCTTCTTGTCCTTATTCAAAGTGTTGGGTCAGTATGCAATGGCTTGTCTGGTGCCCCAACAAAAGAAACCTACATTATTCCCATCTCACATGCCTGCCCCCTCCTTAGATCCCACCCCATCAGTGAAACAGAGTCAGACCTCATGTCTCTAGTATCTCAAATATCCAACAATGCTGTTCTGGACCACGATGTTAAAGGAAAAACTGGACCTGATGTGGCATAAAACTTCAGATCTTGAGCTGACCATCCTTTGAATAGTTTAATAATATTGAATAGTCTACCATGTAAAAGGTAAATCAAATTCATTATTACACACTGCCAGCACTAACACAACACCCTGTTCCTCATGACTGTGACCACCCTATTCCTCATGACTGCGACCACCATCCATACTACCCCCCCAATCCAAACCTAAATTTAACATCAGCTTCTTTTTTCCTTGCCAGTATTAGAAAGTGTTGAGAAAAAAATCCCCATTCAGACTTCTCCTTGTCCTTATTCACATTGTTGGCTCAGTATGCAATGGCTTGTCTGGTGCCCAAACTAAAGAAATCTACATTACTCCCTTCTCCCATGCCTGGCCCCTCCTTAGATCCCTCCCCATCAGTGAAACAGAGTCAGGCCTCACTTCTCTAGTTTCTCAAATATCCAACAATGCTGTTCTAGACCATGATGTTAAAGGAAAAACTATACCAGTTGTGGGATAAAACTTCACATCTTGAGCTGACCATACTTTCAATAGTTTAACAATATTCAATAGTCTTCCTTGTAAAAAGGAAATCAAATAATTTATTATACACTACCAGCATTAACAGAACGCTCTGTTCCTCATGACTGCGACCACCACCATCCATCCCCCCCTCCCCCCCAATACAAACATAAATTCAATTTTGTACTTGCAGTTTCTTCATCCATCCTTGTGTGTAGAGTCTTTTTCCTTATCTCTACTAGTCTTCAATATCATCTTACTAATTTTAGCTAATTTAAGGCAAGAGACACTACTTAAAGGATCCTGGCCTCTATATATTCTCTTTAGGTTAAGGAGGAGCCAATCACTTTAGCTCTGTTTGCCCCAAATCTGTGGTTGCCATGGTGTGGCTTGACATCACAAAGCCTCAGCTTTACCATCCAAGAGGGGCCGGGGTGGCAGAGGATGCAGAAATCTCAGACACACTGGTTATAAAACAGAGACCTTCCTCTTCACTCCTAAAATTTTTTCCTAAACTGACCTCTCTCTCTCTCTCAATTCCTCTAGTTCCATTACAGTCCAGCATATGGCAGGGAGGTGGTGTTTCCTCTAAGACAATTCCCATACTCCCCCGTCATTTCAGTGGTCCATTCTACTATGTTCAGTTGCTACCATTTCCTAGGATTTTGAGTGTTGTTTTAATGGATGTTTTGTTTTAGAATAGTTCCAGATTTACAGAAAAACTGTGAAGATAGTAACCATGTAAACCATACCCAATTTCCCTTATTACTAATATCTTACCTATGTAAGGGGCAAATGTAACATGAAGTGAATCATCAAAGAAACAGAGTGAAACCTCACTTCTATAGCATCTCAAATATACAGCAATGATGTTCTAGGCCAAGTTGTTAGAGGAACAACTGGACCTGATGTGGCATAAAACTTCACATCTTTAGCTGACCATCCTTTCAATAGTTTAACAATAATCAAAAGCCTGCCATGTAAAAAGGAAATCAAAGAATTTATTATACACTGCCGGCATTAACACAACACTCTGTTACTCATGGCTGCGACCACCACCATCTATCCCCCCCCACCCCCCAATACAAACATAAATTCACTTTTGTACTTGCAGTTTCTTCATCCATCCATGTGTGTAGAATCTTTTTCCTTATCTCTACTAGTCTTCAATATCATCTTACTAATTTTAGCTAAATTAAGGCAAGAGACACTACTTAAAGGATCCTGGACTCTATATATTCTCTTTAGGTTAAGGAGGAGCCAATCACTTCAGCTCTGTTTGCCCAAAATCTGTGGTTGTCATGGTGTGGCTTGACATCACAAAGCCTCTGCTTGACCATCCAGGAGGGCTCGGGGTGGCAGAGGATGCAGAAATCTCAGACACACTGGTTATAGAACAGAGACCTTCCTCTTCACTCCAAAAATTTTTTCCTAAACTGACCTCTCTCTCTCATTTCCTCTAGTTCCATTATAGTCCAGAATATGGTAGGTTTTTGGTGTTTCCTCTAAGACAATTACCATACTCCACCGTCATTTAAGTGGTACATTCCACTATGTTCAGTTGCTACCGTTTCCTAGGATTTTCAGTGTTGTTTTAATGTATGTTTCATTTTAGAACAGTTCCAGATTTACAGAAAAATTTTGAAGATAATAACCATGTACACCATACCCAATTTCCCTTATTACCAATATCTTACTTATGTATGGGGCAAATGTAACATGAAGTGAATCATCAGTGAACCAGAGAGAAACCTCACTTCTCTAGCATCTCAAATATCCAGCAATGATGTTCTAGACCAAGTTGTTTAAGGAAAAACTGGACCTGATGTGGCAAAAAACTTCAGACCTTGAGCTGACCACACTTTCAATCATATAACAACATTCAATAGTCTACCATGTAAAAAGGAAATCAAATTCATTATTATACACTGCCAGCAGTAACACAATACCAATATTCAATAGTCTACCATGTAAAAAGGAAATCAAATTCATTATTATATACTGCCAGCACTAACACAACACCCTGTTCCTCATCACTGCGACCACCCTGTTCCTCATCCCTGCGACCACCAGCCAAACAACCCCCCGAATACAAACATAAATTAAACATCAGCGTCTTTTTTCCTTGCCAGTATTATAAAGTGCTGAGAAAAAAATTCCCATTCAGACTTCTCCTTGTCCCTATTCAAAGTGTTAGGCTCAGAATGCAATGGCTTGTCTGGTCCTCCAACTTAAGAAATCTACATGACTCCCTTCTCACATGCCTGCTGCTTCCATAGATCCCTCCCCATCAGTGAAACAGAGTCAAACCTCACTTCTCTAGTATCTCAAATATCCAACAATGCTGTTCTAGACCATGATGTTAAAGGAAAAACTATACCAGTTGTGGGATAAAACTTCACATCTTGAGCTGACCATCCTTTCAATAGTTTAACAGAATTCAATAGTCTTCCATGTAAAAAGGAAATCAAGTAATTTATTATACACTGCCAGCATTAACACAACACTCTGTTCCTCATGACTGCGAACACCACCATCCATCCGACCCCCCCAGCCCCAGTACAAACATAAATTCACTTTTGTACTTGCAGTTTCTTCATCCATCCTTGTGTGTGGAGTCTTATTCCTTATCTCTACTAGACTTCAATATCATCTTATTAATTTTAGCTATCTGAAGGCAACAGAAACTACTGAAAGGGTCCTGGCCTCTATATATTCTCTTTAGGTTATGGAGGAGCCAATCACTTCAGCTCTGTTTACCCATAATCAGTGGTTGCCATGGTGTGGCTTGACATCACAAAGCCTCACCTTGACAATCCAGGAGGGGCGGGGGTGGCAGTGGATGCAGAAATCTCAGACACTCTTGTTATAGAACAGAGCCCTTCCTCTTCACTCCTACAATTTTTTCCTAAACTGACCTCTCTCTCTCAATTCCTCTAGTTCCATTATAGTCCAGCATATGTCAGGGAGGTGGTGTTTCCTCTAAGACAATTCCCATACTCCCCTGTCATTTCAGTGGTCCATTCCACTATGTTCAGTTGCTCCCATTTCCTAGGATTTTGAGTGTTGTTTTAATGGATGTTTTATTTTAGAATAGTTCCAGATTTACAGAAAAATTGTGAAGATAATAACCATGTACACCATACCCAATTTCCCTTATTACTAATATCTTACTTATGCATGGGGCAAAAGTAACTTGAAGTGAATCATCAGTGAAAGAGTTAGAGTGAAACCTCACTTCTCTAGTGTTTCAAATATCCAGCAATGATGTTCTAGACCAAGTTGTTAAAGGAAAAAATGGACCAGATGTGACATAAAACTTCAGATCTTGAGCTGACCATCCTTTCAATCGTTTAACAATATTCTATAGTCTACCATTAAAAAGGAAATCAAATTCATTATTATACACTTCCAGCACTAACACAACACCCTGTTCCTCATGACTGCGACCACCCTGTTCCTCATGACTGTGACCACCATCCATACCACCCCCAAAATGCAAACCAAAATTACACATCAGCTTTTTTCCTTGCCTGTATTAGAAAGTGTTGAGAAAAAAATACCCATTCAGATTTCTCCTTGTCCTTATTCAAAGTGTCTGGCTCAGTATGGAATGGCTTGTCTGGTGCCCCAACCTAAGAAATCTACATTATTCCCTTCTCACATACCTGCCCCCTCCTTAGATCCCTCCCCATCAGTGAAACAGAGTCAAACCTCACTTCTCTAGTATCTCAAATATCCAACAATGCTGTTCTAGACCATGATGTTAAAGGAAAAACTATACCAGTTGTGGGATAAAACTTCACATCTTGAGCTGACCATCCTTTCAATAGTTAAACAATATTCAATAGTCTGCCATGTAAAAAGGAAATCAAATTCTTTCTTATACACTGCCAGCATTAACACAACACTCTGTCCCTCATGACTTCAACCACCACCATCCATCCCACACACCCCCCCAATACAAACATAAATTCACATTTGTACTTGCAGTTTCTTCATCCATCCTTATGTGTGGAGTCTTATTCCTTATCTCTACTAGTCTTCAATATCACCTTATTAATTTTAGCTATCTTAAGGCAACAGACACTACTGAAATTGTCCTGGCCTCTCTATATTCTCTTTAGGTTAAGGAGGAGCCAATCACTTCAGCTCTGTTTGCCCAAAATCAGTGGTTGCCATGGTGTGGCTTGACATCACAAAGCCTCAGCTTGACCATTCAGGTAGGGGTTGGGGGGTGGCAGAGGATGCATAAATCTCAGACACTCTGGTTATCGAACAGAGACCTCCCTCTTCACTCCTAAATTTTTTTCCTAAACTGACCTCTCTCTCTCATTTCCTCTAGTTCCATTATAGTCCAGCGTATGGCAGGGAGGTGGTGTTTCCTCTAAGGCAATTCCCATACTCCCAGGTCATTTCAGTGGTCCATTCCACTATGTTCAGTTGCTCCCATTTCCTAGGATTTTGAGTGTTGTTTTAAGGGATGTTTTACTTTAGAATAGTTCCAGATTTACAGAAAAATTGTGAAGATAATAACCATGTACACCATACCCAATTTCCCTTATTACCAATATCTTACTTATGTATGGGGCAAATGTAACATGAATTGAATCATCAGTGAAACAGTTAGAGTGAAACCTCCCTTCTCTAGCATCTCAAATATCCAGCAATGATGTTCTAGACCAAGTTGTTAAAGGAAAAACTGGATCTGATGTGGCATAAAACTTCAGACCTTGAGCTGACCATCCTTTCAATAGTTTAACTATATTCAATAGTCTACCATATGAAAAGGAAATCAAATTCATTATTATACACTGCCAGCACTAACACAACACCCTGTTCCTCATGACTGCGACCACCCTGTTCCTCATCACTGCGACCACCAGCCATACTACCCCCCCAATCGAAACCTAAATTTAACATCAGCTTCTTTTTTCCTTGCCAGTATTAGAAAGTGTTGAGAAAAAAATCCCATTCAGACGTCTTCTTGTCCTTATCCCAAGTGTCTCGCTCAGTATGGCATGGCTTGTCTGGTGCCCCAACTATAGAAATCTACATGACTCCTTTCTCACATGCCTGCCCCCTCCTTAGATCCCTCCCCATCAGTGAAACAGAGTCAAACCTCACTTCTCTAGTATCTCAAATATCCAACAATGCTGTTCTAGGCCATGATATTAAAGGAAAAACTATACCAGTTGTGGGATAAAACTTCACATCTTGAGCTGACCATCCTTTCAATAGTTTAACAGTATTCAATAGTCTGCCATGTAAAAAGGAAATCAAATTCTTTATTATACACTGCTAGCATTAACACAACACTCTGTTCCACATGACTGCGACCTCCAGCATCCTTCCCACCCCCCGCAATACAAACATAAATTCACTTTTGTATTTGCAGTTTATTCATCCATCCTTGTGTTTGGAGTCTTATTCCTTATCTCTACTAGTCTACAATATCGTCTAATTAATTTTAGCTATGTTAAGGCAACAGACACTACTCAAAGGTCCTGGCCTCTATATATACTATTTGGGTTAGTGAGGATCCATCCACTTCAGCTCTGTTTGCCCATAATCAGTGGTTGCCATGGTGTGGCTTGACCTCACAAAGTGTCAGCTTGACCCACCAGGAGGGGTGGGGGTGGCAGGGAATGCAGAAATCTCAGACACTGTGGTTATAGCACAGAGACCTTCCTCTTATCTCCTAAAATTTTTCCCAAACTGACCTCTCTCTCTCATTTCCTCTAGTTCCATTATATTCCAGCATATGGTAGGCAAGTGGTGTTTCCTGTGACACAATTGCCATACTCCCCGTTATTTCAGTGATCCATTCCACTATGTTCAGATATTAACGTTTCCTAGGATTTTGAGTATTCTTTTAATGGATATTTTATATTAGAATAGTTCCAGGTTTACAGAACAATTGTGAAGATAATAACCATGTACACCACACCCAATTTCCCTTATTACTAATATCTTACTTATGTATGGGGCAAATGTAACATGAAGTGAATCATCAGTGAAACAGTTAGAGTGAAAACTCACTTCTCTAGTATCTCCAATATCCAGCAATGCTGTTCTAGACCAAGTTGTTAAAGGAAAATCTGGATACCCCTCGCCCTCTGGCACGAGTCACACATAGGTAACCGAGGGCAGGTCCTCTCAGCTCACACTTGGGAGCCAACTGAGGGTCACACCTGGGGAGCCCCACACCTCTTACCCCTCATCCCGGGTGTGTGTGTGTGTGTGTGTGTGTGTGTGTGTGTGTGTGTGTGTTTCTGTGTGTGTGTTTGTGTCCGGGATGGTGAGGGGAAGAAAGCTGGAAATGAGGGATGCTCTTGCTGGGCTCAGGAGCAGGTTGGTAAGTGTCAGAATCCTGAAGGGTGTTGGAGGGTGTGTCATGTTCATTGCCCAGGTCATGGCTCACAGGAAGGGAAGCCGAGTGCTGGGGTCAGAGCTCTGCTACCCACTTGTTAAATCGCAGGGTTGCTCAAGGGGTCATCAACTTCACTCCCTGCCTGGAGGTCTTTGCAGTTGCCCCTCTCTACCTGATCTGGGGAGCAGAATGGGTGGTGGGCATCGTCCCCACTGGTAATGCCCGGGGCGCCTGTTGCCTCCTGGCACGGTAGCGGGCTCTGTCTTTGCAGAGCTCCAACAAGGGCAGCGCCGGGGACCTGGCTGAAAGGTTCACTTATGCCCTCAACGGGTACAAAGAACAAGTGCGTCAGGACAGGAAAACCATCCAGTGCCAAACTGAGGTGAGAGCTTGCCCACGCCCAGGACCCTGAGGTGACTGGGGTGGGACCAGAAGTCAGAGTCAAATCTGGGGCCTCAAAGTTCTCAGAGGCCCACTCCCAAAGTGATCTGCACCTTCAATCCTCCCGACCAGCTCCCTGGTAGGGGAGAAAAGCAGTCTTTCTTCCTGTGCTTCTTGGGATCAGAGAGAAGGCATCTGTTGCTGTCTTTGCCTCATGCTCCTTTCAACTGATGAACTCCCTGCCCCAAGTATCCTGTAGACCAGCCCCAGCCCGACTGTCCTTGTAGACCTTTTCCAAGCCTTACACATCATCCCACTTGAAAGTGCTGTGTATTTGAAAAAAACAAAACAAAAACCAAGGGGAAGCGGGGGGGTGGTGTTTAGGGGCATAGGAAGGGATTAAGGTCTTGAATACTTTTCTCTGCAACCTATCACCTCACAGAGGACGACAAACCATTGCAGCGCACCCAGCTCAGGTGCTGTGGTCTTAGCCAACTCCATATCATCCCAACAAGGACAGAGTTTTCCTCAGTGTTTCAGGCTTTCACTGTGGCTACACCTTGACACAAATCAATTGTTGCTAGCTCAGCAGGGCTGCCAGGAACATCCTCACCATGCCCTCACAGACTAGGTCTGCCATGACACAGGACCACAGATTGGGTGGAAGGTTCCTGATGCCTCCTGGCTCAGTACCCACTCTGTCTTTGCAGAGCTCCAAGGAGGACATCATTGAGGTGCTGGCCCATGGACCCGACTACACAACCTACGGGGTCAGGGTGCAGGTGTACCAGGCTGATGACACAGATCATTGCCTGTCTGAGGTGAGAGCTGGCCTCGAGGGTCTCTACACCCACAACCCCAACACAAGCTGGCAGTGCCCAGACCCACACTCAAATCTGGGGACTCCCCGGGCACCCTCCCAGGACTCTCCCCAGTGTCCCACAGCCCCAAGACAAAGAAATGCGGACCCCCCCCCACGTCCCTGTCCAGCTGTATGGGACGGTAGAGAGACGCTCCTCACATATTTGTAGCAATATCAGAGAGAGAAATGTCGTGTGACTTCACAGTGGACCATGAGCACTTGGTCATTTCGCTGTTTGTGTTGCTTAAACTACACTTGCCACATATCCTCTGGAGCACTCAGCTCCACTGTCCTTGTGGACCTGGTCCAGTCGTGGAGGTCATTTGCCCAGCGATGCGGCCTTTCAGTGCTGATGGACATGGGCCTAATGCAGTTCAGCTGCATTATCAGCAGTAATGTCTGGAACACTGATGTGTGTCAGAACAGACTGTGTTAGGTAACTTGCTTGCGCTGCCATAACATAGGGCCACACTGGGTGGTGTTAACAGCAGACATTCATTTCCTCACTAATCCGGAGGCTAGAAGTGAGAGATGGTGCTGTCAGTGGGGCTGGTATCTCCTGAGGGGGTCGCTCCTCAGCTTGTAGATGGCTGCCTTCTCTCTGTGTGTCACATGGACTCCCCTCTGCACTGCCACGTGTCCTACCCTCCTCTTCTAAGGACACTGATCAGATTCGATGAAGACCCACACCACTGAATTCACGTCACCTGAATGACTTGCTTGAAGACTAAAACTCAAATGCAGACACATAATCAAGTTCGAGGGGTTGCAAAGTCATGGGATTAGGGGTAAACAATTCAGGCCACAGTACATGTAATGTCCCCAGCTGGAGGTAGAAGCCCACTGCTGGGGGAAGAACAAGCACGTGTAATATTTTAACGGCTGCAGGCAGATTCCAAACCCAAAGGGCTGTGGCAGGGACTTTGCCAACAGCACTTTCTGATGATGGCTGCTGCCTTGCTCCAGCCTGGCCCGGGAAATCTCACTCATTGAAATTTTCACCTGGCCAATGTCAAGGTGTCCAACTCAAACACAGTGTTCCGTCCCTGGCAATTGCCTCATGGGGACACTGAGGCACCTGTCACTTTACACCCACCACATGGATCACCTCCTCCCCGAGTCCTCTGGTCAGATTCCTGCCCCGTGATCGCCTTTCTCCCATCTGCAGTCTCCAGGCACTTGCCACCTTGCGGAATCTGCCATCTCCATAATGAGGGTCTTAAAATGCCCTTTAATGTAAAAGGATAAAACATAACTTGCTCTTTTGAAGTCAAAGGCTTTCACAGGCCATATCTACCGTATACACTGTTCCCACGCTGGGGAGGGACAAGGTTCCCACACCCTTTCCACCCATGTCAGTAGCAGGGAAGTCTCTGGTACCTGAGAGGGAATGTCATGCAGGACAGTACCCAGTTCTGACCTGCATGCCCTTGAGCAGGCATTTGATATTTCCTAAGCCTCTGTGTTCTCATCTCTATAACAAGGACCTTTCTTGAGGACTCACAGGGCCTGGGCTCTTCATATACACTATTACTACAAGGAGGTTGGTTGATCCTCAGCTAAAGGGAAGGGGGTGGGGGGGAAGATGCCTAGAAGGTGGCAATTGTATGAACATGTACGGAACTTCAGGGGCACTTTGAAGACCTAGAACCTCGTCCAGCCGGGGCACTCCTGTCCCTCCTCTTGCACACGTCACAGTAGGGCTGGGACCTCCCGATTGAGCTCCGAACCTCCATCCTTGTGGGGTTCACAGTCATGCCGCTGACATGGATATCCTTCCTTCTCCCACCCAGTGTGCAGCTGAGCTAACTGGTAACCTGCATGAGTCCTGCAGGATGCAGGCCCTCCATGAAGGCATCTCGGAGAAGGTGGCCATGGCCATGGTGCCAGCTTTCCTGGGAGGAATCGTCCCCCACGTCTCCACGCTGGCCTTCTCCAGAGCCCAACGGTTCGTGGAGGAGCTTCTATCTAGGTGAGCACACACTTGTGACTCTGCCCACTGATAGCTGTGAGGCATGAAAACGTCACCACATCTTCCCGAGTCTCATGATGCTCCTCTGAAAAGTGGGCTGCTCGGGGGGAAACCTCATAGCACTGCTGTGGGGACAAGCCATGGCAAGTCTCACCTGCTCCCTGGCTCTGCAGACAGGGTAGCTGGATGTGCGGCGGTTGTTGGTGGCAATTCTTTCACTCTGTCCCATGGAAAGAACTCTGACACACCCATCAGCGGCCTGTGGCATCGGAGGTTGGAAAAGCACATGCAAAGCAACCTGTTAAGCAGTGTGAGGTTTCACCTAGCCGGTCCTGGTCCTTGGTGGACCACACTGGGGATTTCTGGGGAGAGCAGGGGCCCAGGCCCACTCAGATGTATGGCATGCTTCTGGTTGGAGTTTCTTTACTCGACAATGTGCACGCAATTTTGGAGACACTTAGCCTGACTCAAGGAATGAAGCAGACACAATCCCTGGGCCTCAGTTCTGGGCAATGGGTCCAGCAGTCACGCTGTCCATCATTCGCAGGTCGTGTCCACCATCCATCAGGGCTGATGCGATCAGAGTGATTTTTCCATCTGGAGGCACACCTGCTTACAATGCCCGGGCTGACACACCGCAGGACCAAGTCATAAAGTGAGTGGTCTCCGGGTCCAGAGGGAGGGCCTCCAGAGTCAGCATTGTGAGGACTGTGGTGGGTGGAGGGTGGAGAGTGCCTGGCAGAACCCTAATCTTATACATCATCTGATTCCCAAGAAAGGCCTGGGCTCTGGAGTCTTCTATTCCAGGAGGATAGGAGTCAAAGATGACAGTGGGTGGGGTCCCGGGCCTTGTAGACCCAGAGGGGATGCTGTGCTGAGTTGTCCCTCACAGTCCCCTCCCACCCCCCACAGACCCACCCCACTCTGCCTGCCCCCTCCATATCCATCTCCCCTGACCACGGTGGCCAGGCTCAGAACAGGACTGTGGTGAGCAGGCTGCTCACAAGTCTGTCTCAGTCCTCAGCCCAGATGCCCAGGGCCTGGAGGGTGGGGGAGGGCAGTGCATTGGACCTTCAGGAGAGCTGCCAGTGGGAAGAAGAGTCTGACACAGACTCCGTGTTGAACCTGCTGGATCCCACAACTGCTACAACCAGGACAGCCACACAGGGGCCGGGGGTGGCATGGGGCTGTCCCCTGGGTGGGCAAGGGGGGCCTGCACAGAGGCTCAGATCTAAACAAGTGTGCCATGGGAGGGCAGAGTGGAAGGAAAGACCAGGACTCAGACTCTGCTGCCCACCTGCCTCTCCCCAGGGCCTTTGCTGCGATGGTGGGGACCTGGCTGGACCACGTCCAGGGTTTGGGGCAGCCCCTTCCTTTCGCCTGCTTCGAGGTAGAGCAGGCCTTGGTGCCCGTCAACTCCCCCGCCTCACACCTGGTGGGCCACGCCCAAAATCTATGGTTGGCGCTGCAGCACCTTGAGCCCACCGAGGCAACTCAACAAGGTGAGGGGGAATGATCATCTGGACAGATCACCGGGGGAGGGCAGGCTCATGGGCTGGAGTTCCCTTAAAGGCGGTGGCATCTTTCCTGTCTGCACTAAGTCACAGGAAAGCCAGGAGTGTGAGTCAATCTGTCTCTTTCTCCTGCTCCAGGTCCACGCCCAGAGCTCCAGAGCTCTCCGGAGGCAGAGGAAGGGTCTGCTCAGGGGCCAGAGCCTGGTCCAACGAGAGGCCCTGCCCTGGCCAGGCCTGGCCCTAGGAGGTACCTGAAGCCATTATGGAGCCAGCTACTGGCTGCGCTGGAAGCCTTCTCTCATGCTGTCAGAAGAGTTCTAGGCGATTATCTTAAATAATTCAGAGGAATACATCCCAACTGTACATTTATAATAGTAAATAAGGATAATTTCTTAAAGTACCTACCTATTTATGTAGACTATGTCCCATTAAGTTAAATACTCCTTTTGATTAAATAAGGTTGTTTATTAAAAACACGTGTAGACCATGTCTTCTCATGTACATATACATAATTCCATACACACACACACACATGTACACATATATGCTGACATGGAAGGTGCTCACTGTATCATACAGTTTTAAAATAAGTTTTGAAACATTTAATTTCTTCTGATAACTACGTATACACTGATAAAATGGGGAAATAAAATCTGGAAATATATACACCAAAATGTTCACACTAGTGGACTGTCAGAAGTGAAACTACTAGAAGTGACAGTTTCTTCTCATTTTGCTTTATGTATAGGTTCTGGTTGACACAAGGATCATACCTCCAATATACAGATAGACAGTGGAGAGAGGAAGGGAGAGGCAGAGAACATAGATGAGAGGTGAACCAGCCGCCTCCTGCACACCCCCGCCATGGAATTGACCGCAAAACCCTGCCACGTGCCCTCCCTGGGAACTGATCCGGAAACCTTTCAGTGCAAGGGGAGATGCCCATCCAATGAGCCCCATCAACCGGGGCTAGACTCAGTATATATTTTAAAAAATACACTTTGATTGATTTCAGGGAGGGAGAAAGGGCGAGACAGAAACGTAAACCATGAGAGAGAAGCATTGATCGGTTTCCTCCTTCATGACCCCTATTGGTGATCCAGTCTGCATCCCGGGCCTGTGCCCTGACCCGGAATCAAACCAACTGTGCACTCCTGCCTGCTTCACAGGCGGACGCTCCACCACCGTGCAACACTGGCCAGACTCAATCATATCTTTCTAAACTTTCCCAAGTGCCAACTTGTCTCTTGAAATGGTCTCATGAAAGGAAAAATTACTTAATGGGGGGCATTCTACTTCCCTCGCCGTTTAGCTGGATTTGCTATTTGGCCAGAAACAACCAGTAGACTAGCTCTCAACCATACTTAAAATCACTAGGGATAGCAAGAGCATTGCTTTGGTTGCAACAGGAGTAACTCAAAACAACTCCCCCCACTAAACACTTCCTGAATCATTTCCCTTCCTCCATGAGCCCAGAATTTAACTCACCAGTCAGACTCAGCTTAGGGAGAGGCAATGGTTCCACTGGAACAGGACGGTATGGAAACAAGGTACACAGCCCTGGTTCTACCGGAGGGGCCATAGTTCACTGACACCACCACTGGAACAATCTATAATTGAAACGAAAACCATCATGTCAGAAAATTCTAAGCAGAAAGGACAAAGGAATGCCACTGGTGAGTATTTCAAAAGGAGGCACGCTGTGCAAGAGGGATCCATTCAGTGCTGTGGCCCAATCATCCAAAGCTCATCGTTCTCATGTGAGCAGCACTCTTGCTCTGAGGGGAGACACACTTCCTTTCTTTCATTTCATATTTGCTTTCAAGGCAAACAAGCTACCTGGTCAATACACCAAGCCAACACTCCTCAGGTATCCAACAAGAAAAACCTAAACGTCTCAGTGAATTTTAAGTTTTACTAAATTAGAATTAAAAAAAAATTTCACTTTAAATTGATATGTGGCTGCCCGGCTGGGATGGCTCAGTGCTTGAGCGTGGACCCCAGAACCAAGAGATCCCAATTAGATTCCCAGTCAGGGCCCGTACCGGGGTTGCACCCTAGGGGCTATGGGACCGATGATGCTCTCTCATAATTGACATTTTCTCTCCCCTTCCCAGCCTCCTCACCGCCCCCACCCCCACACCCCGCTCTCTCTGTTCCCTTTCCCTTCCTCCCTCTGAGATCAGTAGAAACATATATGTTTAACCAGTTCTGTGTGGATAATATGGACCCTATGAGACAGGGTACTTCAAAACACTAGGCAACCGTTGTGAAACAGTCATCCCTGTATCTCAGGACACCTTTCCTCCACAAGTCCACACAGAAGAAATGTACGGGGCCCTTAGTGATCACAGTACAAACAGGAAGCTCACCATCCCACATGTCCCCACTGCCCTTCCCCTCACCACCTCCTCCTGGGCTTAGGCACCTCCTTCAGGAGCAGTTTGACACTAAACTGCCCCATGTCCCTTGCAATTCGGCCCGTTCTGCCCAAGGGTTCACGAAAGACTCTCAGAGTTGATTTATGAGACACAAAGTTCCTCCCTGATATAAAGCACAATAGCGAGGAGAGGATTTTTTTCCTCTCGTTGATGCTGGGAGCTTACCATTACATCACTGAGCAGCTGAATTCAATATTGGATCCACCTACCTGTGGACTTGTTCTTTTGTGAGAAAGACAAGTCCCTACTCTTAGCTTCATCACTATTCTGCTGCTTATAATTCTCAGCTGCCACACTGAATGAGATCATTAAAACCCCTGAGCGTGGACAAGGTTGTAGCATTTCATGGTATTGCAAAAAAAAAAAAAACCAACAAAAATGAAAACAAAAAAACAAAAACAAAAAACGATGGGAGCAGAGAGCAGGACAGGGGAAAGATGGGAGATGCCGGAAAGAACACCAGCCTTCCACGGACTCCAGAGGGAGACGTCAGGATACAGGGCATGGCACAGCTCTAAGCTGGGCTGGCAGAGTGTGATGCCAATGAGGATCTCAAAGTGTGACCACAAAAAAGGGGTGAGGGAGAGAAAAGACTGCAAAGGAAGCTAAGGTCGGGCCATGGAGGGCCTGGATGGACACGCTAAGGATTTGGGACTCATTTCTAAAGGCCATAGGAGAGCACTGTCAGTTTTCAGAAGAGACATGATCATACTGACATTTTCAAAAGATCCTTCGGGCTGCCGGTAGAGAATCCTTAGGGACTTGGCGATACTAGAGGTTGACAGGTCACAGAGAACACATGGGATCAGGAGGCCCTGAAGTCAATGTGGCTTAGTACTCTTGCTGCTCACCTTGATGGCTTCACACTAGAATCGTCGTATCAGGAATGTCAAGGTGGAAATCTATCCCACTCATGGGACTTGACAGCTTATGTCTAGAAGTTACAATAAAGTAGCACGATATGCCCTATCTTTTCTCAGACCAAGACACTCTCAGAACAAAGTGAAGAACATAGCAAAACCAAGATTTGCTAAAGCGGTAAGGAAAAGGCTGTGGACTCAGCTTCCAGACAGAACAACAGGTCAGTGGCACAGACAGAGAAAGGGAGAGAGAGGCTGAGAGGAAGGAAGGGACCTCAAGAACTAGAGTACCAGAGAAGTGACAGGACCTGACACCCCATCAGCTGGGCTGTACTCTATGTTGTTTAGACGCGAGTTTATGACATAGAGTCCAAACATAACAGAAATACAAGCAAATGTCACCATACTGTTCACAAAACTTTTAATGAAAAAGATGCTTACCTTGATGAAGTGTGCATACTTCTTCAGTTGTTCTGAAAAGCATTGTGTAATCCTTGCAGTAATGATCTAAGTAAAACTCCAATTTTAAGTCCCTACAACAACAAGAACATATAAAATACAAATAACTAGGAAGGTATTACAATATTCACCCCCAACAGTTAGCATTCCTCAGTAGAACTTTCCCATTTAAAAACATACTCATGAGAAAAAAGGTAATCAAATCCAGAGCCCCTTTATTCTATTTCTGGACTTTCCTGTGCCCAGTATTGTAAGTGCAACCTCATCTACTTTTGCTAGACAAATTTTATGTAGGTGAAACTACTGTAAAAATACTGTGATCTAGGTTCTCTTCCATTACCTATTAGTTGTTGATTTTCAACAAACCATCTCTATAGCCTCAATATTTTCTTCCAGAAAATGGGGAAATACCAGTTAATTCACTGTGAAGTTTTAAAACTAAATAAAATATGTGAAAAATACCAGAGCCCATTATTAGGGTTGGAAATCATTTCATTATAAAACAGTTTTCATCATAGTAATGATTTGTCCTAAGAGAAATAAAAAATTAAAAGTGCCATGTATCAGAATGCAACTTCTTTATCTCAAGGAAGATCACAAAAATTAGAAAATGTTCTGTAATATTAACTCAGATGTTGATATTTTTATTCCATTCAATTTTATTATCAAGGGTCACAATACCCAAGTGTGTGACCTTTAGAATTCGGTGTTTAAACAGAGTGCTGGCAAGGCTGTGAAAGTGCAGTGTTAGCACCATTTAAATGTAGATCCACTAGGAACCAGAAAGACACAGAAGGCGACAGCACAAGTGCAGTAGAGAGCCCACAGCTAACCAAGCGTCATGGTCTTGGAAACACACTCTGACAGGTTTTCTCATCACTAATGGGGATCATGATTCCCTGGCCTTGTTGACAATTTATGTAGCTAAACTGCAATTCTCTGAACTGTAAGCACTACTAGAATGTAGATATTGTTACAGCATAGCAGGTATTGTTATAGACCTTCCACCACAGTGCAGGCAGTCAGCCTGTCAAAATGAAATGGTCTTCGGGTCACCCCCAGTGTTTACCATGTTTCCTGACTTCCTGCTGATCTTGGGACAAAGATGACTCACAAGCCCTTACATAGCCAGTATCTTCAAACAAGTCTGTGTTTTGCAAAAAATGCTCTGGGTTCTTAAGGCCAATTTCTAAGTCACCTGAGCACTCCTGGAAGTTTTCACTCTACACACAGTATTTACCTTGCCAAATGAACAAGGGGGGTCAACAAGTGAATGAATTCCTTCTCCCATCAGAGTATTCCATTTAGGCTCCTCAGAGACCCAGTGAAGTAGGAAAAAGATTGCAGGTATGTGAGAGAAGTGTAGAAGAATCCAGACTGAGATTCTGTGACAAGTCTTCATCCTTCATCTGAGAAACTTTCCAAAGGATTCAGACATAAAGATCTGTTCAAAAGGTGAGACTCAACCTTCTGGTGGTGGTCTGAATTCAGTAAATACCCCCAATCCCGAGAAGAAGAAACAGATGTTGATTTTTTAAATCATGCCTCCTTGTAATTAGGGGGGTGGGAGTGATCAAGGAGGGGTTGATGGGGGAAAAGGAGACATATGTAATACTTTAAACCAGTGTTAAACTCAACCTTCCTAATGCTGTGACCCTTTAATATAGTTCCTTATGTTATGTTGACCCCCAATTTCACTGTTACAAATTAAACATAATTAAAGCAGAGTGACTAATCACAAAAACAATATGTAATTATATATGTGTTTTCCCATGGTATTAGGCGACCCCTGTGAAAGGATCATTCGACCACTAAAGGGCTCACGACCTACAGGTTGAGAACTGCTGCTTTAAACAATAAGAAAAATTCATTTAAAGCAATTCAAGGGAGCAAATGGAGTGAGCAGCTGAAACTAATAAAACCCACCCCGAATTGGCGAAATTTCTCAGCTGGTGAGACCATTTGCAGCCGGGAAGGGCAGAACTCCCCTGGAAAGGTAAAAAAAAAAAAACACACAGGGATTTGGGCAGGAAAGATTGCCAGACCTCTGAGCCCAGAGGGTCAAAGGGAGATAGCGTGGCAGACAGCCACGTCCCTTGGGACAGGCAAAGCCCCTGACTGGGGAAAGGAGATCCGCGGGATTCCTGGCACAGCCAGGGGATTTGAGAGATGGGTTCTGTGTTCACGGAGGACTGAGCCTAAAGGGGGCAGCCTGAAGAGCTGACCAGACCATGCCGTGCCGGTAAGAAAAGAGCTTACAGAAACCAAGCCTTCCCCGTTTCCGCAGCCAGCATTTGTTTGTTTGTTTTCACTGAATCCTGTTCATAAGATATTTCGGGTACAGACACTCACCTGTGCTGAGGAGAGGGAGAGGGTGCGGAGGAGTGGAATCTGGGGAGAGACTGAGGAGAGAAGGGGAGCTGGGAGAGGTGGCAGCGAATTGAGTGCTGAGATACCCCTTAGCCCAAGACTGGGGCAGCCATTCTCTCTGAAGAGTGAGACTCCTCCCCCCAGCCCCCGGACAAGGAGCACAGCCACACACAGATTCCACCCTGAATGAGATTAAGGATTAAAATAATCTGATCAGTCCCTGGGACTTAACAGTGTCTGGCCTATAGAGGGATTTTCAATCCCAGCAAGAACACAGAGCAGATAACTATTAAGGAACCAGCTCTGGATAGTTGACCTATCCAAATCAGTTTTAAATGCGATAGAGAAGCCTTATAACCTCAGAGGCCAACCCGAGAACACTGTCACCCAGAGGATGAGCCACAAACTGAGTCTTTGCTAAACACAAAATAAGGCAGTCTGGGAAACAAATACGGCCTGCTTTAAAATAAGGACTGTGGTTTACAACACAGAGGAACAGTGTATCGCAGGGAAACTCAACACATTCCTGAATAACTGGCAGGACTAAAGGCGAGCCAGACTGAAGAACAGAAGAACCGAAGGACCTTCACTACTGCAAATTTTTTTTTTCTCTTTTCACCTTTTAACTAAGAAACCATTTTTTTTCTTTTTTTCCTTTTTTTTTTCTTCTTTTTCCATCACCTGATTTTACGCTTTTAATTACTACCTTCTTATTTTTAACCAGTATTATTACTGCTACTATTTTACCATTTTTTAAAGTGCCATTTTATTTTTTCTTTATTTTATTTTGGGATTAGTGTCCTCCATTCTATTTTCAGTGGTATATTATCAGTTGTTTCTAGTTTGCATCCATCTCTAGGGAGCTGTTGCTGGAATTTGTTGGGATTAGTGGCGGTTCTATAGGAGTATTCTCCTCATATAAAAAGTCTCTTCCCCTCTTCCACTTCATTCTCTCTTTTCGCTCTTTTTTTTTCTTTTCTATTCTCGCTTTTATTTCCCCCCCTCCTTTTTCCCAATTTCATTTTTGCACTCTTTTGGTCCCTACTTTTCTTTTCTTTTTTCTCTTTTATCTTTTTCTCTTCCTTCTTCCTTATCCCCTAATTCTCTTAATTCAGGTGGTCACCTTTATTTGGGGTTATTAATATCGTGAATATATTTGTGTTTAGTGCCTGGTACGTGGTGCCTTGTGTTGTATTTTGTGCCTTTAAATCAACGCAGCAGATCCGAGGAACAACAGCCTCCTGAGCACCACACCCTCTGCTGAGGAACAGCAGCTGTACGTGAAGCCTCCCCCACCATCCAGAAGAGCCACCACAGCTGTAAACAGCACCCACCAGAGGAGCTGCTGCCAACTGAGGAGCAGCTGCTACCGCAACCGCCCGAAGAGCAACCACAGACCAAGGAGTCACTGCCACCCAGGGAGCAGCCACTGAACGACACAACGTTTAGATATGTCAGTGAGATCAAACATGGGTAGACAAAGAAACCCCCAAAGGAAAGAGAAGGACTCTCCTGAAAAGCAGCTAAGTAATACAGAGGCATGCAACATGACAGAAAAAGAATTCAGAATAAGGGTCCTTGAGTGCATAAACTGGATGGCAGAAAAAAATCAACAACTTCTACAAGAAGCAAGAAGAAACAGATGAAAAAGTCAACTAACTATGCAAGAAGCAAGAAGAAACAGATGAAAAAATCAATAACATATGGAAGAAGCTAGAAGAAACAGATGAAAAAATCAACACCTTAAGTAAGACCCAAGAAGAAATGAAGAGTGATATCGCTGCAATAAAAAACACCATTGAAAGTATCAACAGTAGACTAGGAGAAGCGGAGGACCGACTTAGTGAATTAGAAGACAAGGAAGCAAAGCACACCCAAACTGTACTGCAATTGGAGAAAAAAATTAAAAGACAGGAGGTGAGCCTAAGGGAGCTTTGGGACAACATGAAACGATACGACGTACGATTAATAGGAGTACCAGAACAACAGAAAGATGAACAGGGATTAGAAAACCTATTCGAAGAAATAATATCAGAAAACTTCCCTGAGGTGGGGAAGAAAAAAGTCACACAAGCCCAGAGAGTCCCAAACAAGGTGAACCCAAAGAGACCCACACCAAGACACATCATAATTACCATGGGAAATGTTCAGGACAAAGAGAGAATCTTACAGGCTCCAAGAGAGAGAGAGAAAGTCACATACAAGGGATCTCCCATTAGATTGTCAAATGATTTCTCAACAGAAACACATCAGGCCAAAATGAATGGACAGACATTTACAAAGTGATGCAAAGCAAAGGACTGAATCCAAGAATACTCTATCCAGCAAGGCTATCATTCAAACTTGAAGGGGAAATAAGAAGCTTCACAGACAAAAAAAGGCTAAGGGAGTTTCTCACCACCAAGCCAGCAATGCAAGGAATGCTAAAGGGACTGGTATAAAAAGAAGAACTAAAAAGCTCAGAAAGAAAACAGCCACACAAAAAAAGAAATGGCTACAAACAAGTACCTTTCAATAATAACTTTAAATGTAAACCGACTAAATGCTCCAACCAAAAGACATCAAGTGGCTGAATGGATAAAAAAACATGACCCATACATCTGCTATCTACAAGAAACCCACCTCTTTAGAAGGGACTCACACAGACTGAAAGTGAAAGGATGGAAAAATATCTTTCAGGCAAATGGAAAGGAAACGAAAGCTGGGGTAGCAATACTTATATCGGAAAAAATAGACCTCAAAGTGAAGGCCATAACAAGAGATAAGGAAGGCCACTTCATAATACTAAAGGGATCAATACAACAAGAAGATATTACCCTGCTAAACATATATGCACCCAATGCAGGAGCACCCAAATTCATAAAAAATCTCCTGGAAGATATCAAAGGAGAGATCAACAACAATACAATCATAGTAGGGGACTTTAATACACCACTGACAGCACTGGATAAGTCCTCTAGACAAACAATCAGCAAAGAAACAGCAATCCTAAATGACTCACTAGATCAGATGGACTTAATAGACATCTTCAGAACACTTCACCCCAAAGCCTGGGAATATACATTCTACTCATGTGCTCATAAGACATATTCTAAAATAGACCATATATTGGGTCACAAGCAAAGTCTCCCCAAATTCAAGAAGATTGAAATCATAAAAAGCATATTTGCAGACCACGAAGGCATAATATTAGAAATAAACTACAATGAAAACAACCCAAAATACTCAAACACCTGGAAGCTGAATAGCATGCTATTCAATATTGATTGGGTTACCAATGAGATCAAAGAAGAAATTAAAAACATCCTGGAAACTAATAGAAATGAAAACACAACAATCCAAAACCTATGGGACACAATGAAAGCAGTCCTGAGAGGGAACTTTATAGCTCTACAGGCCTACCTCAAAAAACAAGAAAAAATGGTAGTAAATCATCTAACTCTACACCTCAAAGAATTAGAAAGAGAGCAACAAAAAAACCCCAGAGTGAGCAGAAGGAAGGAGATAATAAAGATTAGAGGAGAACCAAGATGGCAGCATAGGTTAACGCCGGAGTTTGCTGCTTTGAACAACTACTTCAAAAGTGAAACCAAAAAACGGAAGGGACATCACCCAGAACCACAGGAACGCTGGCTGAGTGGAAGTCCTACAACTAGGAGGAAAGAGAAACGCATACGGACACTCAGAGGAGGCGCAGTGCTGAAGTCAAATTCTGAGGTGCGGAGTGCGCGGAGCAGGCTGGCGGCAGAGGGCGCGGTTGTTGTTTTCAATCGGGAGGGAGTCGCGCACTCTGAGCACCAGATCCAGGCGAGTCTTTAGGGACCCAGACTCAAACGGGAGAAGCGGGACTGTCTGGCTTCGGTCAGAGCCAGTGCAGCTTTCTCTCCCAGCTTTGCAGCGGGTGCTGGGACTCAGAGAGGCAGAGCCCCTGGGGACAGGACTGAGAGCCGCCATAACTGCTCTCTCCGGCCCACCCTGTTGATCCTGTGCGACCCGCCCTGCCCAAGCCCTGCACACAGGCATTTGCCGGATAGCCTCAGGCAAAGGCTAGATTAGCACCTCCCTAGAGGACAGAAGTTCTCTCACTGCTGACACAACTGATTCTCATAGCCACTTGGCCTGGAGGTCAAACCCTCCCTGGAATTAGCTACAACAATCAAGATTTATCTATAAGACTGCAAACAAAGACCACTAGGGGGTGCACCAAGGAAGCATAACAAAATGCGGAGACAAAGAAACAGGACAAAATTGTCAATGGAAGAAATAGAGTTCAGAACCACACTTTTAAGGTCTCTCAACAACTGTTTAGAAGCTGCCGATAAACTTAATGAGATCTACACGAAAACTAATAAGACCCTCGATCGTATATTGGGGAACCAACTAGAAATTAAGCATACACGGACTGAAATAACGAATATTATACAGACGCCCGACAGCAGACCAGAGGAGCGCAAGAATCAAGTCAATGATTTGAAATGCGAGGAAGCAAAAAACATCCAACCGGAAAAGCAAAATGAAAAAAGAATCCAAAAATGCGAGGATAGTGTAAGGAGCCTCTGGGACAGCTTCAAGCGTACCAACATCAGAATTATAGGGGTGCCAGAAGATGAGAGAGAGCAAGATATTGAAAACCTATTTGAAGAAATAATGACAGAAAACTTCCCCCACCTGCTGAAAGAAATGGACTTACAGGTCCAAGAAGCTCGGAGAACCCCAAACAAAAGGAATCCAAAGAGAACCACACCAAGACACATCATAATTAAAATGCCAAGAGCAAAAGATAAAGAGAGAATCTTAAAAACAGCAAGAGAAAGAAACTCAGTTACCTACAAGGGAATACCCATACAACTGTCAGCTGATTTCTCAACAGAAATTTTGCAAGCCAGAAGGGAGTGGCAAGAAATATTCAAAGTGATGAATACCAAGAACCTACAACCAAGATTACTTTATCCAGCAAAGCTATCATTCAGAATTGAAGGTCAGATAAAGAGCTTCACAGATAAGGAAAAGCTAAAGGAGTTCATCACCACCAAACCAGGATTATATGAAATGCTGAAAGATATCCTTTAAGAAGAGGAAGAGGAAGAAAAAGGTAAAGATACAAATTATGAACAACAAATATGCATCTATCAACAAGTGAATCTAAGAATCAAGTGAATAAATAATCTGATGAACAGAATAAACTGGTGATTATAATAGAATCAGGGACATAGAAAGGGAAGGGACTGACTATTCTTGGGGGGGAAAGGGGTGTGGGAGATGTGGGAAGAGACTGGACAAAAATCGTGCACCTATGGATGAGGACAGTGGGTGGGGAGTGAGGGCGGAGGGTGGGGCGGGAACTGGGAGGAGGGGAGTTATGGGGGGGGGAAAAAAGGAACAAATGTAATAATCTGAACAATAAAGATTTAATTTAAAAAAAAAAGATTAGAGCATAAATATATGACATAGAGACCAAAAAAACAATACAGAAAATCAATGAAACCAAGAGCTGGTTCTTTGAAAGGATCAACAAGATTGACAAACCTCTAGCCAGACTCACCAAGAAGCAAAGAGAGAGGACCCAAATAAACAAAATCAGAAATGATAGAGGCGAAAGAACAACAGACCCCACAGAAATACAAACGATTGTTAAAAATACTATGGACAGCTCTACTCCAACAAACTAGACAACCTGGAGGAAATGGACTAATTCCCAGAAAAATACAACATTCCAAAACTCAATCAGGAGAATCTAAAAATCTCAATAGGCCAATAACTATGGAAGAAATTGAAGTAGTCATCAAAAAGCTTCCATCAAACAAAAGCCCAGGACCAGACGGCTTCACAGGGGAGTTTTACCAAACATTCAAGGAAGAACTAAAACCTATCCTCCTCAGACTACTACAAAAAAATCAAGAGGAAGGAACACTTCCAAGCTCATTCTATGAAGCCAGCATCACCCTAATACCAAAACCAGGTAAAGACAACACGATGAAAGAGAATTACAGGCCAATATCCCTCATGAACATAGATGCCAAAATCTTAGCGCATCGGACCCAGCAGTACATCAGAGAGATCATACACCAGGACCAAGTAGGATTTATCCCAGGAAAGCAAGGATGGTACAATATCCTCAAATCAATAAACACATAAACAAATTGAAAGAAAAAAAACCACATGGTCATATCAATTGATGCAGAAAAAGCATTTAACAAAATTCAACACCCATTTTTGATAAAAACTCTCAGTAAGGCGGGAGTAGAAGGATCATACCTCAACATAATAAAAGCCATATATGACAGGCCCACAGCCAACAGCATACTCAATGGACTGTTCTCAAAAACTAACACCATTTCCCCTAAGAACAGGAACAAGACAGGGATGCCCCCTCTCTCCACTCCTGTTCAACATAGTACTGGAAGTGTTAGCCATTGTAATTAGGCAAGAAGGAATAAAAGGCATCCAAATTGGAAAAGAGGAAGTAAAACTGTCCTTATTTGCAGATGACATGATATTATACATACAAAACCCTAGAGACTCCATCAAAAAGCTACTAGACTTAATACATGAATTTGGCAATGTAGCAGGATACAAAATTAACCCCAAGAAATCTGAGGCATTTCTATACACCAATAGTGAACTTTCAGAAAGAGAGATTATAAAAACAATCCCGTTTACAATCGCTCCAAAAAAATTAAGCTACCTAGGAATAAACTTAACTAAAGAGGTAAAAGACCTCTACTCACAAAACTACAGGACGTTGAAAAAAGATATAGAGGAAGCCATAAACAGATGGAAGAACATACCGTGTTCATGGATTTGTAGAATCAACATCATTAAAATGTCCATACTACCCAAAGCAATCTATAAATTCAACGCACTTCCCATTAAAATACCAACGGCATACTTCATAGATCCAGAATGAACTCTCCAAAATTTCACCTGGAACAAAGAAAGACCCTGAATAGCTGCAGCAATCCTGAAAAAGAACAAAGTAGGTGGGATCTCAATACCAGACATCAAGATGTATTACAAAGCCACTGTTCTCAAAACTGCTTGGTACTGGCAAAAGAATAGGCATATAGATCAATGGAATAGAATAGAGAGCCCAGAAATTGGCCCGTACCAATATGCTCAATTAATATTTGACAAAGGAGGCAAGAACATACAATGGAGCCAAGATAGTCTCTTCAATAAATGGTGTTGGGAAAATTGGACAGATATATGTAAGAAAATGAAACTAGACCAACAACTTACACCATACACAAAAATAAACTCAAAATGGATAAAGGACTTAAATGTACGACAGAAAACCATAAAAATTCTAGAAGAATCCAAAGGCAACAAAATCTCAGACATATGCCGAAGCAATTTCTTCACTGATACAGCTCCTAGGGCACTGGAAACTAAAGAGAAAATGAACAAATGGGACTACATCAAAATAAAGAGCTTCTGCACAGCAAAAGAAACCATCAACAAAACAATGAGAAAACCCACTGTGTGGGAAAACATATCTGCCAATGTCATATCTGATAAGGGCCTAATCTCCAAAATTTGTAGGGAACTCATACAACTTAACAGAAGAAAGATAAACAATCCAATCAAATAATGGGCAAAGCACCTAAATAGACACCTTTCAAAAGAGGACATTCAGAAAGCCAACAGACATATGAAAACATGCTCAAGGTCACTAATCATCTGAAAGATGCAAATCAAAACAACAATGAGGTACCATCTCACACCTGTCAGACTGGCTATCATCAACAAATCAACAAAAGACAAGTGCTGGAGACAATGTGGAGAAAAAGGAACACTTGTGCACTGCTGGTGGGAATGCAGACTGGTGCAGCCACTATGGAAGACAGTATGGAGTTTCCTCAAAAAACTGAAAATGGAACTCCCATTTGACCCTGTGATCCCACTTCTAGGAATATATCCCAAGAAACCAGAAACACCAATCACAAAGGATATATGCACCGCTCTGTTCATAGCAGCACAATTCACCATAGCTAGGATCTGGAAACAGCCTAAGTGCCCATCAGTAGATGAATGGATTAGAAAACTGTGGTACATCTACACAATGGAATACTATGCTGCTCTAAAAAGGAAGGAACTCTTACCATTTGCAAGGCATGGATGGAACTGGAGAGCATTATGCTAAGTGAAATAAGCCAGTCAATGAAGGAAAAATACCACATGATCTCACTCATTCATGGATAATAGAGACCATTATAAACTTTTGAAAAATAATAGGTACAGAGGCAGAGCATCCTCAAACAGATTGTCAAACTGCAGCGGGAAGGCCGGGGGAGGGTTGGGGGGCAGGAGGGAGGGGGGTAAGAGATCAACCAAAGGACTTGTATGCATGCATATAAGCATAACCAATGGACATAAGACACTGGGGGATAGGGGAGGCTAGGGGACTGTCTAGGGCGGGGGGCAAAAAATGGACACATATGTAATACCCTTTGTATTATTTAAGCAATAAAAAAAAAGAATCAGATATTATGAATGAGAGAGGAACCTTTAAGATCCTCCAGTCCAGAGTCCTCATTTTAACCTGTTATCTTCCCTGAGTCCATGTATAGTGCCCTTTTATTAAAAATACTGCTAAATACTACAAAATAAAAATCATGTCCTACACTGTGGGCTCCTTGAAGTCAAGGGCAGTATATAAAAAAAATAAAAAAATAAAGCAATTCAAGTTCCATTTTCACATTAAGTTGATCTAAGAATATGAAAAAAAAAATCCCAATGCTGGCCCAGCAGGTGTGGATCAGTGGTTGAGCATCAATCCATGAACCAAGAGGTCATGGTTCAATTCCTGACCAGGGCACATGCCCAGGTTTCTGGTTTTATTCCCAGGAGGGAGTTTGCAGGAGGCAGCCAACTGATGATTCTCTCTCATCAAGGATATTTCTATCTCTCTCCCTCCCCCTTCCTGTCCCTAAAATCAATTAAAACATTTTAAAAATTAAGTAATCACAATGCTGGAAAATGAAAGGAATATCAAAACACCTAAATGACTTTAGTGATCTTCTAAATCCTCTGTTGTCATTTCCAGTCTACAAAGCACTTTCTCCACGATATTTGAGGCTCTTTGTTGTCATTTCCACAGTCTCCACAGCACCTTCTCCAGAAAGAGACGTGGGACTCTTCCTTTAATGAATAATATAAAAATGCTTAGACAAAACCACAATTATTCATTTTGTTTTGAACAAGAAAAAAAGAGGTATACATTTGGAATCAAAAAGTTCAATAAAATTCCAAAAAGAAACTTATTGTAGGCTTTTTCCCACTTACCCTGTGATATGATAAATGCCTAAAATTAGAACAAAATGCTTATCTAAGAATTGCATCTAAATAATAGCCTATTAACAAATAATATCTAAATAAGAATTGTGGTGAGCTAGAAGGGGACAATAAAAAAGGGGGGACATCTATAATACTTTCGAAAGGAAAGATTTTAAAAAAATAATAATTATGACATATAGCTATATACTATCTTCTCACCAGCTCAACCCATGCACCATGGGAACTAAAAAAGGTAAAATAAAATTAAACAAATGAATGATAAATATTATAAGAAAAGATAAACTATGTGTGTAAATAAATTTTAAGAAAAGAGTAGACAAAAATTTAAAAATCTACTAGATAGAAGCCTTGCCACAAAAGTGACATCAAACCGTGGCTCAACCAGTATTGACCTTATGTCCTTTATAAAACTAGAGATTACCAGAAGAGCTATTCAGAACCTACAGGTTTGAATGATGTTATCATTTTTAGACAGTCAGAAAAAAATCTTTAGAAAAACTAAACTTTCCCTTTCATCTTGCAAAACAAAAACTCGGAAATGCCATTCAACTTTCACTAGCATGCCTAACAATCACTTGAAATTATTTAATGGTATTTTATGGGTTTTTTAATTGTGGTTAAATATACATAATGTAAAATTTACCATTTTAACCATTTTGTGGTCTACAAATTCAGTACCATTAAATACATTCATTCATAAAGTTGTGTAACCTCAATGCTATGCATTTTCAGAATTTTTCCATTATCCCAAACAGAAACTGCCAATTCAACAACTCCCCCTTTCTCCCTCCCTCAGCTTCTATTATATTTTCTGTCCTTATGAATTTACCTATTCAAAGCAAAGTACCCCATGAAGGTGGAATTATACAGTATTTATGTTATGTTGGGTATAACATCCTCAAGGTTCATCCATGTTGTAGCACATCTCAGAATTTCCTTCATTTTAAAGGCTAAATATTTCATTGTAGGCATATACCACATATTGTATATCCAGTCATCTCTCCATACACACTGGGGTTGTTTCCAATTTCAACTATTGTGAATAATGCTGCTATGAACACTGGTGTTCGACTGAGTCCTTGCTTTCAAATCTTTTCATTTCAACATTTTTTTATTAAGCTATTACATATGTCCTTATCCCCCCCATTGCCCCCCACCCAACTCCCGTTCATGACCTCACTCCCCTGGGTCTGCGTCCATTGGTTATGCTTATATGCATGTATACAAGTCCTTTGGTTGACCTCTATCCCTTACCCACACCCTCCCCTATGTTCCCTCTGAGGGTTGAGCATCTGATCAATGCTTCTGTCTTTTGTGTATATATACTCAAAAGGGAAATTGTTGGATCATATGGTAATTCTAGGTTTAACTCCCCCCCCTCGCTAATTTATCTTGAAATTTATTGTTGAAATTATTATAGATGTCCCTTTCTATCCCCCATTGATCCCCTCCACCCTGCCTAGGTTTAATATTTTGAGAAACAGCAAATGGTTTCCCGTAGTGGCATTTTTTTTACTTTTCCACCAGTAATCACAGGGTTCCAGTTTCAACATCCTCACTTATTTTTTTCATTGTTTAATATATCAGTCCTCTCAGTAGGTATGACATGGTATCTCACTGTGGTTTTGATTTGCATTTGCCTAATGATTAAACATGCTGAGCACTGTTTCATGTGCTCATTGGCCATTTAGAGAAATGTCCGTTCAAGCCCTCTGTCCAGTTTTAAATTGAATTGTCTGACCTGTGGTTGTTGAATTTAGGAAAAACCGGCATTAGAGCTGCACTCCCACCTGAAATGTCCCAAATCTACGCTGTACCTATTATTGACTCAGCTTCCTTTTATGAAATCCCATCCTCCCAGTCTCTAAAAGCAGATAGTATTTTATTTTTATTTTTTAAATCTATATTGTTGAAAGTATTACATAGGTCCTCCTTTCCCCGCATTAATCTCTTCCGGGCCACTCCCATCCCCACCCCAATAGTATTTTCATACTCTCCCTTACTCCTGATGTCTCAGGACTTGCACATTCCCTCAGCTCTGTCTCTCATCTCTGTCTTCTCTCTTCAGAGCCAATCTTTTTCCCCTGAACTATCATAGAACAGTATCCTTGACAACATTCTCTCTACTCTCCAGCCAATCCTACACACTGCCACCAAAGTCATATCTTCTCAAAATACAGAACTGAAGATGTACTTTCCATTTTAACATCCTTGACAGGCTCCTTCTGTATACAGTTTAAATTTCAAGTTCCCAGGTACAAACAAGGCCCTTCAGTTTGGATCCACTCAGCACCTGCAAGCATCTCTCCACACCCAAACCCTGTGTACATCCATTCTGAACTTAGAAAACATCATGTTTTTCCATAAATCATTTGGCTGATTCGCTCTGCCTAGAATGCCCTTCTTTTCCCAACTTCCAGTTCAAACAGAAACTTCTTTGAGAAATCTTTCCTTCAGAGCCAGTCCCCTGACTCTCACCACACTGTGGACACAAAGGTATTATATGGCATTTTAATTTATCTGCATACAGCATTGTAGTTATCTGTTTATTTGTTCAACTAAATCTGAGTCACATACACCTGGTATTGATTCCTAACCAAAATATAAAATATCTTCCCCCATATAGTAAGAAGACTAAAGAACAATATGTTTTCCAGACCAAAAGACTGAAATTAAAAATCTTATCATTCTATTTACAAACAATCTTAAGATAATGGAGACAAAAGAGACAATTCATCTAATTGCACATCCATGGAATCTAGTAAACATGCAATCATCCTTTGGAGAATTTAAGATGGAAACATAGAAGCAAAGAATTAGTTTGAACCCGGCCAGCAAGGCTCTGTGGTTAGGCATCGACCAATGAACCAGGAGGTCACAGTTTGATTCCAGGTCAGGGCATATGTTTGAGTTGCAGCCTCGATCCTCAGGAGGCAGCCAATCAATGATTCTCTCTCATCATTGATGTTTCTATCTCTCTCTCCCTCTCCCTTCCTCTCTGAAATATAAAAATACATATTTAAAAAAAAACAAACACTTGTTGGATATTGTCATGTCACTTTCACAACTACACTAACCATATGGTTACATGGGGTGGGGGTGGGGGGTGGAAATATCATCAAAATGGTCACTGGCGTCCTAGCTGGTTTGGCTCAGTGGATAGAGCGTTAGCCTCTAGACTGAAGGGTTCCAGGTTCGATTCAAGTCCAGGGCACATGCCTGGGTTGCGGGCTCAATCCCCAGTAGGGGGCGTGCAGGAGGCAGCCAATCAATGATTCTCTCTCATCATTGATGTTTCTATCTTTCTATCCCTCTCCCTTCCTCTCTGAAATCAATACAAATATATTTTTAAAAAAATGGACAATGGCTTCAATACTCCTGGACAGAAATGCTTTTACACATGCCCTCAAGTTTAGGAATAATTCAGTTTATCGTTCCCAGTATATTGTCAGAAGGGTACAATGTTCATCAGGAAACAGTTAATGGGGGAACACACAAAAAAGCAATATCCAGGTACCAAGATTGCAGTGCTTACCACTAAGGAATTTAACATTAGTCAAAAAGTCTTGAAATCTCTTGTCAATAGCCCAACAATTAATTCAACTGCTATAAATATATTCTCCCCCGCCCCAAAACTTTTTATTCTGAAAATATTCAGTAAGAAAAGTTGAAATAATACAGTGAACACCTGTTTCATCTAAATCTAACAGTTGTTAAGGCCTAGCCGGTTTGGCTCAGTGGATAGAGCATCGGCCTGTGGACTGGTCCTGGGTTTGATTCCAGTCAAGGGCACATACCCAGGTTGGGGGCTCAATCCCCAGTAGTGGGCATGCAGGAGGCAGCCGATCAATGATTCTCTTCTTACCATTGATGTTACTGATGTTCCTCTCTCTCTCTCTCTCTCTCTCTCCCTCTCCCTTCCTCACTAAAATCAATAAAAAATGTTTTAAAAATAAACAAATAAATCTAACAGTGGTTACCATTCTGCCAAATCTGCTTATGTGCATGTGAGGGATTTGAGTGGGGGCTGCTGACTACCTGAAAATCCCCCACATCATGACTTCCTCATGCATTTCCCCATAATAAATAGTCTCTCCTATACACCACAAAACCATCATCTTGCCTAAGAAAAAATTTTTCTAACATCACCTAATATTCAGTCCATTTGCGACTTTTTCAAATTTTCCCCAAAATGTTTTTTTAAGACAATTTTCTAGAACCAGGACTCAATCAAACTTCATTCAAAATGGTGCAAAAAATATTGCATTTGGTGATGTCCTTTAGTCTCTTTTAACCTAGAATAGGCCCCACCTTTTTTCCCCCTCCATGACTTTTTTTTTTTTTTGCTTTTAACTACTGTTCTTTTTTTTCTTTTTTTATTAATTAAATCATTATGTTCAGATTATTACATTTGTTCCTCTTTTTCCCCCCCATAACTCCCCTCCACCCAGTTCCCACCCCACCCTCCTCCCTCACTCCCCATCCACTGTCCTCATCCATACGTGCACGATTTTTGTCCAGTCTCTTCCTGCATTCCCCTCACCCCTTTGCCCCCCAAGAATAGCCAGTCCACTCCCTTTCTATGCCCCCTGATTCTATTACAATCACCAGTTCATACTGTTCATCAGATTGTTTACTTGATTTTCAGATTCACTTGTTGATAGATGTGTATTTGGTGTTCATAATTTGTATCTTTACCTTTTTCTTCTTCTTCCTCTTCTTAAAGGATACCTTTCAGCATTTCATATAATATTGGTTTGGTGGTGAACTCCTTTAGCTTTTTCTTATCTGTGAAGCTCTTTATCTGACCTTCAATTCTGAATGACAGCTTTGCTGCATAAAGTAATGATGGTTGTAGGTTCTTGGCATTCATCACTTTGAATATTTCTTGCCACTCCCTTCTGGCCTGCAAAGTTTCTGTTGAGAAATCAGCTGACAGTCGTATGGGTACTCCCTTGTAGGTAACTGACTTTCTTTCTATTGATGTTTTCAAGATTCTCTCTTTGTCTTTTGCTCTTGGCATTTTAATTATGATGTGTCTTGGTGTGGTCCTCTTTGGATTCCTTTTGTTTGGGATTCTCTGCGCTTCCTGGACTGGTAAGTCTATTTCTTTCACCAGGTAGAGGAAGTTTTCTGTCATTATTTATTCAAATAGGTTTTCAATATCTTGCTCTCTCTCTTCTTCTGGCACCCCTATAATTCAGATGTTGGTATGCTTGAAGCTGTTCTAGAAGCTCCTTACACTATCTTCGTATTTTTGGAATCTTTTTTCATTTTGCTTTCCTGGTTGGGTGTTTATTGCTTCTTCGTATTTCAAATTGTTGACTTGATTCTTGCAATCCTCTAGTATGCTGTTGGGAGTCTGTATACTATTCTTTATTTCACTCAGTGTATGCTTAATTTCTAGTTGGCCCTTTATCAAAACCTCGAGGGTCTCATTATATTTCTTGTAGATCTCATTAAGTTTATTGGCAGTTTCTGGAAAATTCTTGAAAAACCTTAAAAGTGTGGTTTTGAACTCTATATCCAGTAGTTTGCTTTCCTCCATTTCTGTCATTTGTGTCCTTTTTCTTTGTCTCTGCATTTTTTATGCTTCCCTGTGTTGATAAAGTGGTTTTCTGTGCTGAGTGTCCACTAGGGCCCACTGGTTCAGCCTTCTCAATTACCTGAGGAGGACACTCTTGCTGCACCCCCTTGTGTTCTTTGTGCACAGTCTTGTAGTTAAGCCTTGATTGTTGTAGTTATCACTGGGAGGAATTGACCTCGAGGCCAATTGGCTGTGAGAATCAGCTGTGTCTGCAGTGGGAGAACTTCTGTGCTGGACACACCCCTCTGGGGCAAGACTTGCTTCAATGGGGCTTTGATGCTCACTGAGTCTGCCCCCTGAGTGTGTCCTTTATGGTTCCATGGAGCTGCAAACTAGATGATCCCACTCTGACCTCTGGGTTTCCTGGCTCCTGGATCTCGAGGGAGGTACTAATCTAGCCTTTGCCTGAGGCTATCCAGCAAAAGCCTCCCTGCAGGACTTGAGCAGGGTGGGTCCCACAGGATCAACAGGGCGGAGCTAGCAGTTATGGCTACTCTCAGTCCAGCCCTCAGAGGCTCTGCTTCTCAATGTCCCGGTAATCACTGCAAGCCCCTCAGAGAGAAAGCTACCCTCTGGTTCTGACCTATGCCAGACAGTCCTACTTCTCCTGTATGAGTCTGGGTCCCTAGAGACTCGCCTGGAACTTGAGCTCAGAACCTGAGACTCCCTCCTGATTGAAAATGACAACCGCGCCCTCAGCTGCTAGTCCGCTCTGCATGCACCTCCGCACCATAGTATTTTACTGCCATACTGCGTATCCTCTGAGTCTCGGTATGCTTTTCTCTTTCCTTCTCCCTTCTAGTTGTAGAATTTCCATTCAGCCAACCTTCCTGTGGTTCTGGACGATGTCCGTTCCGTCTTTTAGTTGTATTTTTGAAGTGGTTGCTCGAGGCAGCAAACTCCAGTATTTACCTATGCCGCCATCTTGGTTTCTCTCTATGACTAACTCTTTAAGAAGACCAGAATGTAGACTATCCCATATTCTGGATTTGTCTAATTGTGTCTCATAGTGTTTTTCTCTTTAAGTCTTTATTATAGAAAATTTCAAATATATACAAAGTAAACAGAGTAACACAATAAATCTCCAACAGCCAGCTTCAATAATTCTCAATTTCTGGTGGTTCTTGTTTCATCTATACCTCCACCCATTCCTCATCTCATTTTACAAACTGACCCTCTAGCCCCCATACTTCCTATAACTGGAAGTTAGGTCTACATTCATGTCAAATATTTTGGGGAAGAAAACTGAGTAGATGACATCATGTCTCCATGCCTCATTATAGCTGTAGGTATAAAAGAGTCCTCTGTCCCCTATCAGTGATGGTAAACCCACCAGGTTGTGGAGGTGGAGAACAACATGCAGCTTCAAAGTAGAGATGCATTTGTTTCTTCACTTTGGGTGACACCTTGGTGCCATGCTAACACCTTTCATGCAATGGCATTACTATCCCATTTACAATCCTTGTCTGAATCAGAGGTTACACTGGAGTAAGAGTTTACACAGAATAGCGATTTTCAAATTCTACCATTCCTTCTATAATTATTATCTGGTATTCTTTAAATAAGGGTTTTCCTTTATTAACTGGAGATGAACTGCAAGGCTTCCTAAAAAGGCAGGGCAAATGCTTAATTCTGTCCCTTTAATTACTAATTTTTATTTGTTTCTATTCTTTTTTTATAATCAGTTACAAATATATGTAGTTTACATATAAATATACATATAAATTTATATATAAATTTATTAAATATAAATACATATATAAATGTATTTTCATTGACCTCAGAATGGAAGAGATAGATAGAAACATCAATGATGAGAAACGCTGATTGGCTGCCTCCTGCATGCCCCCTACTGGGGATCAAGCCAGCAACCCAACCATGTGCAATTACAGCAAATTAGATTTTTTTTTTTCCTTTCCCTTACTCTCTGAGTATTTTTACTATGAACCTGATTTTTATTTATTCAACACTTTGCAACCAAATATAATCATGTGCTAATATATTTTTATACCCTTAAATTTAAGTCTTATAAAATTTTTTGGCAATAACTAATTGAATTACTCAAGTGTTTAAACATTACCATGAAATTGACAAAGAACAGTGCAAAAAAAATGATGATACAGAAAATAAATGAAATGTTTATTTCCCTACCATTATCTTCAATACATGTTAAAACATATATCTAGCTACTGGGATCATTATATATTTTTTATTATTTCTGTTACATTTTAGGATAAAAGCTTTGTTTTTTTAAAAAAATTACTCAATAATCAATCAAATACTAAAATTCAAATCAACTCACCTGTTGAACAGGACTATCAACTGTAAAGGCCTTGTAAAGAGCCAATGTATCTCACTTAATGTAATTTATTACTAGTGCAAAGATCTGAGTCTCGGTTCATTTTATTAGTTGCTTTTCTGTTTTATAAATACGTCCTGTAAAATTTGTTTTTGTTAATCTTTTTAAAAGTGATATATGTACTTGATACTAAACGAAAAGGAATCACAGAATTGCACAAAGAAAGAAGTGAAAGACCCTTCTCCCCTTGCCCAAGACAGAATAGTCCCTGTTAACTGTTTGGGGGTATTGAGGTTTTCTGGTGTTTCAGAGAGCTTCCTACATGCCTTAAATGAGAAAATATCATTTCTGGTTCTGAGCATCATTTGTGCAGTGAGAACCACATGGCAGCCTAGAAAGCCCATGGACATTTCTCCCCAGTGAGTCATCTGCTGAATGAATGCAATAGAAGGTGAACTTCTCTTATCTGTCAACTGATAGGCAATTAATTTCTAAGGCGAGAATGTAAAGTGTATTTCTGAAATGGCATGGTTATGTTAGAAAATATGGGGTCAGATTCAAATCTTTATTTAATGTTCTTTGAAGATGTACATAAAAATTACTCTCATTATTGACTCAGCAAAGTCATAATTCCTGAATCATCTCATTCAATGCATTTCAGGGTTCAAATCTAAGAAATCCCCTCTGATGAAAACAGAAAAATGACATTTAGGAGGTGTTTTTCAAAGATGAAAGCTGTGCTTTCTTCAGATAAAATCAAGGTTGTCATCTAGGTCCTGGACATCATGCCCAGGGACTGTTAATACAGGGATGAAGGGACTGGAGTGACACCTGGTGGTTTCCAACCCCTGAGTCAGCACTGCGTGGCAGCAATGAAGATGAAGGTGTCGGTGCTCTTTTGATAAGATTAGTTGTCTGTGGTTTATTTCACTTTATTTTCTCTTCCCTCACATTTTCATTGCTTTAGTATTTACTTCCCTGCCACACTAGTTCCCGTGTGTCCCTGCACCCTAAGAACCTTCATTAACTCCCTCTTATGGCATCAAAAGACCTTAAAGCAGGACAGAGGTTCAGTGAGAGGGCACCAGAGGTACCCGCACCCTGTGTGCTGTGTGTGCACACATGTCTGGAGTACAACTCCTGAAAGGCCCTGTGATCCTCTAAGCTTCCTCCTGCTGGTATTTTGGCACAACACTTCATAGTCCTGCTGTGGTGTGTCTGTGTATGTGAAGTGTTTGGAGTAGAGTTTTCTAATGTTTTCTCAGACATAGAGGTGAACTGTTTGGAAGGACAAGTAGCTGGTGCAGTATGTCATAGCATTCATCTAAGGCAGCGGTTTTCAACCTGTGGGTCGCGACCCCTTTGAGAGTCGAACGACCCTTTCACAGGGGTCACCTAAATACATCCTGCATATCAGATATTTACGTTATGATTCATAACAGTAGCAAAATTACAGTTATGAAGTAGCAACGAAGATAATTTTATGGTTGGGGATCACCACAACATGAGGAACTGTATTAAAGGGTTGCGGCATTAGGATAAGTATTTCATTTAATAAAATGAAATTAAGCATCTGTGAGGTACAAGGCACTCTTCCTAGGTATTGAGGGAACTTACATGGTGTTAGGGAAGAAACCTATGCACACATAATGAAACACCTGTGTTTATGCAGCTCTAACCATGTGCATTATCTCATGGAATCCTTAGAGCACACTACGGGGTGGGTACTGTTAGAACTGTCTCAATGGCAGAATGTAGCAGTTATGGGCCTCCTGTGCTGTGGAAGCACAGAGGAGGGAGAACTAGACCTTGAAGGATGGTGGGGTTTTATTGGCAGGAAAGAGGTATGTGGTTGTCCCAGGAGAGGGAGGAGAATGAGCAAAGGGAAATTCACAGGGCTCACATACCAATGTGAGTATGAAGTCTTTAATTTTAGCTCTGTTCACAAGGAACTGTGGCCAGTATAAAGATCTTATATGTGCAAATGACATCCATCACACCTCTGGGCGCGTAGGTGTAGTACTTGTTTTACTTAGCCTCTCTAAGGAAAGGGTAAGTGAACGTAAAGTTATTTCCCTTTAACACAAAGTTAAAGTTTTACATTTCAAATCATTAGTTCAGATGAGTCCAGTCCATCTGCTTTTTGTTTCCTGTAAGAGACCTTTACTGTGCTACAAGTCACGAAGCAGTTACAAGTGAATGGAGCTGAACACTCCCTCCCCTCACCCCCCATTTTAATTTTTATTGATGACTTTAATTTTTTCATTATTTCAGGTTACTGGCACCTTGCCATGCTTGCTTGATGGTGATTGTTTCATCAGGTCAAATCCTTCATCTCCAGATCTTGGGATATTATTTGACCTTAGAATGTCTGATATTCCCAATGTATGTCAGTTGAAAGTTAAAGCTTTCTAATGTATTAGTTAAAAGAGAAGGTTTCAAAAAAAACCTTGTATCTACCAGTAAAATAATTGATGTTTTTAGTGTAGTAGAATTGTAATCCTTGAGGAATGGGGATGGCAGTGGTTTCACTTTTACATATAGTGCTGCCTATTCTGTAGCATTTAAAATCAAATTATAGGAGATGCTCAAGGTCACTAATCACAGGGAAAATGCAAATAAGAACCACAAAATGTTACCTCCCACTGCCAGAAAGACCGTTATCAAAAAGACAAGAAGGGACAAGTGGTGTGAGGAAGTGGGGAAAAGGGAACCCTTGGGCACTGTTGGTAGGATTATAAATTGGAGCTCCCTCTGAACAGTGGCGCCCCTTGTGGAAAAGGTGTGGAAGTGGATCTTTCAGTCTCCAGAAGGGGTATAGCTCCCACAGGGCACCTCCCTTCCTGGCCTTAGAGATCAAGCAAACAGGAGGCATCCGAGAAGATGGCCCTGTTCTAACACAAATAGGAAATTCACGTGTTAAAAATGTTTTGCTCCATGCTGAAGTTTTGGTCACTTTATCTGAGTGCTTTTTTTCTTGCCAGCACACCTGAGACTCTCCTGAAGGAAATGAGCAAGTTTGAGGAGCCTGTCTTTGCTCCTTCTCATTGAGCACTCGGCTAAACTCATAACCAGGTTAATCCAGAGACTGTCTATCCCTTGTCCAAGGGTGTAGACGTGCAGTTGTGTTGTATCGGGCAGATTGCCCTCCAGAAATACGGAGCACTGTCCAGTATGTTCCCTGGCCAGGCCCTGCCGTGGGCAGTGGGCATGGAGAGTCAGACAGGGGTGGTCTGTGCCTCCTGCAGCTCTGAGCCTGACAGCGTTGGACCTTCCCCTCACTCCTTAGGCCTCCCCACTGCTGTTGCCGGGGCTGTGCCAGGCCCTCTTCTTGGGACAGAAAGGAGTTCGGGGTCTGGCATGCAGGCGGTTGGACCTAAGGTCAGATATGCTTTTTAAAAAAATTCTTTAGGGTAATTATTTATTTTTAAAATATTTTTCAATGTATTTTTATTGATTTTAGAGAGAGGAAGGGAGAGATAGAAACATCGAGGAGAGAGAAACATCCATTGCCTGCACGCCTCCGGCTGGGGATGGAGCCCGAAACAGAAACATCATCCTGCACACCCACTATTGGGGATCAAGCCCGCAACCCAGGCATGTGCCCTGACTGGGAATGGAAAGGTGACCTCCTGGTTCATGGGTTGACCCTCAAACCCTGAGCTACACTGGCCAGGCCAGATATGCTTTTTAAACTCCCCTCCCCCCAACCCCCCCTTTTTTTTTTGTAATCTGGCAACAATGATGAATTTGCCAGGGAAGGCACTGGTGCTGAAAAGACTTTGTTGTGTTATAGCAAAATACCTTGTTTTTTAATTAAAATGAAAATATTTGGTTGTGTTTTACTTAAAGTTGTGACATTTGTTAACATTTTAAGCACATGGCAGTGTTTTCCCTCAGATGATGATCAGGAGGAGGCAGCCAGCAGCTTCTGGTAACACTGAGGTCTTTGAACAGAGGATCAAGAGACTTGTGAAGCTGGTGCGGCTCCTGCCTGTCTGGGAGCTCAGGTCACTCAGCATGTGGGCCATCTCTGCTCCCAGCTTCCCTGCTTGTCACCTTTTGTTGGTTATTTTTTCCTCATTAACTCGTCTGCCAAAGATCGCTAAGAAAATGGAATGGTAATAAAGTTCAGATTAGCTTACTCTTCTACTTACTACTTCGCACAAAGGATAGATTTGGTCAGAAATAGTGTGGAGAACTTCTAAGCGGGCTTACCGATCCATGAGCCTATCTTCAGAGAACTTTTTTTTCTTTTTTAATCCTCACCTGAGGATATTTTTCACATTGATTTTTAGAAAGAGTGGAATGGAGGGAAGGAAGGCAGGGGAGACAGAGACAGAAACACTGATGTGAGAGAGACACATTGATTGGTTGCCTCCCATATATACCCCTTCCAGGGCTCTGATTGAACCTCCAACCCAGGTATGTGCCCTTGACCAGGAATCAGACCCATGACCTTGGGTGCGTAGGCTGACACTGAGCACATGGGCGAGGGCAGATTATATATATATATATATATATATATATATATATATATATATATATATATATATATATATATATATATATATATATATATATATATAAATTGATTTCAGACAGAAAGGGAGAGGGAAAGAGATATAAAAACTTCAATGATGAGAATCATTGATTAGCTGCCTTCTGCACGTCCCCTACTGGGGATCAAGCCCGCAATCCAGGCATATGCCCTTGACCAGAATCGAATCTGAGACCCTTCAGTCTGCAGGCCAATGCTCTATCCACTGAGCCAAACCAGCTAAGGCCAGGTAACTTTTTAATTTTAAGTTTGTTGACTTCTGACAAACATATACAGTCATGTAACTGTCCACACAGTCAGATAAAGAATGTGTCCAAGCAGCACCTCTGCCTCTTAGTCATCAATGCCTCAGCCCAGCCTCAGCCCCAGGCAATCACTCCTGTTTTCTTTCCCAATACTTTTGCCTTTTCCAGAATGTCTTATACATCAGATCATACAGTATGTGGCCTTGTGAGTCAAGCTTTCACTCAGCCTAATGCTTCCAAGGTTCATCCATGCCGATGCACGTATTAGAAGTTTGTTCTTTTTCATTCTAAACAGTACAGGCACACCTTGGGGATACTGTGAGCTCGGTCTTTATGTCTAGAAAACAATATATATACCTTAATTTAAAGTAGGCACCTGGCTGGTGTGGCTCAGTTGGGTGGGTGTCATCCCATGCACCAAAAGATTGCTGGTTCAATTCCCATTCAGGGCACATTGCCTGGGTTTCAGGCGTGATCCTCATCGGCAGGAGGCATACAGGAGGCAGCCAATCGATGTTCTGTTCTCACACCAATGTTTCTCTTTCTCTCTCCCTTTCCCTTCCTCTCTCTCTAAAAATCAATAAAAATATTAATTTAAAAATGCTTACCATTATATGAGCCTGTTGGAAAAGTGGCCAATATAATTTTTCAGTGCAGGGTTGCCACAAATCTTCAATTTTTGTAAAAAAATCAGTATCTGCGATGCACAATAAAGCGAGGTGGGCTTGTGTTCCATTGGCTGGATGCACCATAGAGTGTTTATCCATACATTAGTTGATGGACATCTGGGTTGTTTCTAAGTTTGGGCAATTATGGATAAAACTGTGCTGAGTAGTTGCGTACGAGTTTTTTTTTAAGTTGGACATATGTTTGTATTTCTCATGGGTATAGACACCTGGGAGTGGGATTGCTGGGGCATCTGGTGTTTGTTTTTACGAAGCTACCAAACTGTTTTCCAAAATGACTGCACCATTTTACACGGTCACCAGTCGTGTATGAGCGTTCCAGTTATTCTTGACAACACTTGGGATTCTCCAGGGTTTGGGTTTTTGAGTGGCATTTTCTGCAGGGAGCCTTTACACTAGGAGAATCTAGGTTTATCCATTTCTAACTCAGGAACCTCTTGGACAAGTGAAAGCACTGCCTCCCTTGGGGTCTCAATGTCTATATCTTTAAAACGGGCACAGCAGAAATATAACCCCATCAGATATAATGAGCTTTAATGAGAAAATACATATACGACACTTAGCTACTATTTATAGTGCATGGCACACATTAACACACTGAAAGTGTGAGCTCTAAGTATTGACTGCTGTTGTAATTATATCCTATATAATAAAGAGCTATTACACTAATTGGAACAAACAGCAGAACAACCGTCCGGACAAACTTCCAGATAAAGCCAGGGCAGAAATGGCCAGCCGAGGCTATGAGGGGCTGCGAGGGCCAAGCCCCTTGCACAAATTTCATGCATCGGGTCTCTAGTGTGTAAAAAAATGCAAATGTAATGACAGGTAGCTGGTGCAGTATGTCATAGCATTCATCTAAGGCAGCGGTTTTCAACCTGTGGGTCGCGACCCCTTTGAGAGTCGAACGACCCTTTCACAGGGGTCACCTAAATACATCCTGCATATCAGGTATTTACGTTATGATTCATAATAGTAGCAAAATTACAGTTATGAAGTAGCAATAAAGATAATTTTATGGTTGGGGATCACCACAACATGAGGAACTGTATTAAAGGGTCGCGGCATTAGGAAGGTTGAGAACCACTGATCTAAGTGAAGATGTGTGAGGTAGCTTGTAAGACAAGGGGCATTTGAAATGGGATTTGAAGGATTGGAGATGCGCCCTGTGAAGACGTCAGGAAAGGGCCTTTCTACAGAGGTGCACGGTGGACGGGTACAGGGGGCACACAGCACGGGACATGACTGGGACACACCCTGACTGTCCAGCAGGACATGCTCACTGTGGCGGATTGTCCAGAAGTAGGGTGCCCTGGCTGGTGTGGCTCAGTTGGTTGAACGTGATCCTGTGGACCAAAATGTCACCAGTTTGATTTCGGTCAGGGCGCATGCCCGGGTTGCAGACTCCATCCCCAGTAGGGGGAGGGCTTGCACATCCATCAATGTTTCTCTCTCTCTATCTCTCTCTTCCTCTCCCCTCCTCTCTCTCTAAAATCAATAAAAACATATATATTTTTAAAGTTACAATTTAAAAAAGAAGAAGCAGAGTAATAATGAATGAGAACTTGTCCTACCTCTCTGAGTGGTTGTTTTTGTCATTCTAGAGTCTAGACCATGCTCTGAGTGGAACTTGACCTTGTTCTTAATATCCAATACTGAAATGTGTCTTGTAATTATAGTATTAACAGTTAAATCTTTCAATCAGTGCAGGTGTTACAGAAGAGTGGAGAAAAACCAAGCAATGCTTAGAGAGATGGAGTTACATTTATTATTGCACGCAGGCCCAGAGAAAAATGACTCTAGAATTCTGGGCGAAGTCACTCAGAAAGTTTCCTGTATTTGTATCTTTTTACCCTCTTTGTCTCCCAAAAATGGGCTTTTCTGGTCCCCTTTGTGAGTCTTAAAAAGCCCCTATGTGATGGGTCTTTGAGACCTCAACCAAAGTCTTGGCCTGGTGCCAGCACTGATAACTTTGTCTGGGGAAGATGGATACTTCATTCCCCACTGGTTTTCTATACAGGAGTCAAATCATTGACTCTTTTGGGTCATTGTTGGGGAGGGAGTTATATTGACACCTGAGGACTATAAGCTTAATAGAATTAATTCTCTGCCAAAAAAGTCAGTGGGCTTGCTTATAAGGGCCTGGAATGAGGGCCAGGAATAATCTCTAGAGAGTCCGAAGAGTCCTGGACTCTCTATTTTCCATGGCTGTCTTAAGCTGGGTGTGATGAAGACACTTCAGGATCCCGTCGACCTTGATTGCCGTGGGGGTGGTCCTCTTCATGTAGGAGTCAGTCCTTGGGTGGCAGATTTCTTTATCTAAACAGAGTCACCAGGTTGGAAGGGATGGACCAGATCAGAATTTGGTACAGGCAGAGCGTCTTGGGCGTGCTTCTGGACTGCTTTCTGGATGGACTGTAATGCCTGCAAGAACTCGAGAAAAGATTGATTATGGATTTCGGCTTTTCTAGATTGGGCAGGTCAGCGTCTGAAAGAGTCACTAGAATCTGTAGAGGCCCCAGTGGTTTTAGGGCAGCCTCCCAGGCCGCTTTGTCTGTGGCCCAGTTCCCTCTTGCTTCTGTGGAGTCTCCTTACCTTGTAAATAGCATTATGTACATGAGCCATTGCAGATGAGTACCTGCTATCATTATAAATTGTTACTGATTTTTCTTTTGCCCACTGGAGAACCTGAAACTGGGTGACTCGAGCGTTTGACATCTAGCGCTCCAGTGTGTTCTGGAGTAAAGCCTTGACTGCATGTGGGCCATTAGTTTCTGCCTATGGTTAACTTATTTGCTTTTTTGATAAGCATAGCTGTGGCTGCTACTGCCCAGAGGCAAGTAGGTCACCCAAATGTAAAGGGGTCAAGTCTTTTGGACAAATAGGTTACTGGCCTTTTCTAGGGGCTGACACTTTGGTTGTGTACCACTTTGGCTATGGCCCTTGTCTTACATACCCATAATGAAGTATAACACTGGCACTGCAGCCACTTCTGACAGCTAAATCTTTTGCTACTAAACAAGACACATGGTAGAGCTATACAAACATCTTAGGGAGGCGACCTTCTATTTTTGACCTTCTCACACAAAGCAAAACTGTCCTTGTCTCTCTGGAGTCATGTCCATGAAGATGCAGGCATTATTGAAGTCTATTATACAGTTTTCTGGAGGCTACTGTCAGGGATGTGTATGGTGGCCAGTTCCTTTTTTTTCTAGCCACAAACACAGTCTGTCCAATTTCCCTAAAATGTATTCTGAGTTGTTTTGCTATACACAGGCAGCTTAACCACTATACAACTGGGCTTGGACCTCTGTCTAGCAAACTGTAGTTTATAAGTTCAATATGCAAACTCCGGTTCTCCTAACCCAATGGGGTCTCAGCCAGTCCTTCAGTCAGACTCCTCCTCTTTTGGAGAATCTCAAAGTCCTGAAGGCTCCCCAGTCCAGGGAGAGTGTCTTTCCTTTGCCCTTTGACTTTAAGCTGCCAGTCCAAAACAGCCAGAGTTGCAGTTAGAAACAGCTTTGCATATTGCAAAACACTCCTGTGGCAGTAACTTGGGTATTAGGCCCCTTGTCTTCCTACCAGTCCCCTTTGTGGCATAGCAGCGAACAGGCCTCTCCCAAGGGAGTGCACTGTAAGGGGATATCAGCCCCTCTTCTTCCAGCAGCAACAGGTACTGAACCCTTTCAGTACATTTGCAAACAGGGAGCTTTCACTAGCTCTATCTGCTGCTTTCACAGATCCTGAGCTCACTGCTCTATTCTTGGGGCTGCAGGAAGGCTAGTAACAGTCACTGGCTTCTGGTTTAACTGCTGTAGCCAGCAATCCAAAGGCCTAAGTCTTGTATTGGTTGTTGCAAAACACTCATTACTCACTAGGCAGCAGTGGGGCAGCTCTAGTATCAGGTAAATGTCTGCTGTCCTCCACTTTTCTGCAGGCAGCTCACGAATCCAGCCCCTACCCCCGCTTCTTTCACCTGGCTTTCTGGGGCTGAGTCTGCCTAGAAACCAGTTCTAAATCACCAGGGCAGCTGTGGACTTCAGCTCCATTTCTCCTCCACTTGGCTCTTGGGAATTTTGTGTGTGTGTGTGTGTGTGTGTGTGTGTGTGTGTGTGTTTAATGTATTAGAATTCTTTATTCTTAGAAATGTCAATCCTTTAATGATTACCAAAAGTGAATTGTCAGCATTTTTATTTATTTATATTTTTATTTTTTTAAATCTTTAACTTCTTTATTAGTTAAGGAATTACAAATGTGTCATCATCCTAGTCAGCATTTTTAGATTAATATTTATGAACTTATAGTATATTGTATCGGTCTAATTTAGTATTCGAAGGGTTAAAAAGAATAAACTGGGGCAGAGAAAGATTAATTGTACTTGCAGAAAACTTGTGACCTTGAATCTAGTGAAGTTCTGATAAGACACCTAGTAGGCTACGGACCAGACCCCTACACCAGCAGAGTGGTCTGCAGCCAGTAAAAATCAACAAAAACCTACCTTTCCCTGCTTCATAATTAACAGCCGACACCCCCCTTGTCCCCCATGCCAGGGCCGTTGCTTGTCTCCCTCTCCTATTGTGAGTCAGAGGAAGACAATTCCTACAGAGGGGGGAAATAGAAACAGTGGGAGTTGTGGAGAAAACCACAGACTACCACTGTAGTAGTCCTCCCTCCTGGAGGCTGGGGTCCACCCTGTGGAGAAAAATGACTTTTAGTCAGCCTGGAATGATCGCAGATGAGAATAAGGGTGTGTAGGGAGATCTTGAAACTGAAAGCCTGGAGGGCCTCCTGAAAGAAAAGATCTTTAGTCCAGTTACAGATGTTGTCAGAATCAGGATGAAGGAGGAAGGGAAATACCAGGTTATGTCCTCTATGAGGAGCCTAATAAGTAACTGAAAACAGCAAGTCAAACAAAAACACAACCACGAAGACAACAGACTGCACAAGACACACAAATAAGGTTAATGGTGTCCATAGACAGTTAATAATAACTTCAGACTTAGTTCCGCCTCAGGTGGCTCATGTTGGACTATGATGTCACAGGCAGGGGCAGGGCCCTTAAATCTCTCTGCCCTGCGGAGCAGTAAGCCCTGCCCCTGGAAGTCTCTGTCCACCAAAAGAGATAAGAAAAGCCATAAATAACAAGTTTTTGTTTTTTGAAGTTTACTACTTTGTTGCAAATAGTTAACTTGAAAACAATTCTCTCTTGCTTTTCTTACAAGCAATCTCAAAACCAAGCAATCTTGGAACCTAGCTGGCCTTTGTTTAAGCCTTTAAATTTACCCCAGAATTTCAAAAATTCCTATTTAATACAGCAAATTCACAACTCAGGGAAGAGCAACCACTAGACAGAAATTTTTATTAGCTAAGTGGGCTGATTCCCTCTGTGATAGAGAGCAAACGTCTCTGAGAAAAATAACTCAGCAGCACTGCTTAAGACTTTTGCAGATTATCATGGGTTCAGCCTTTAATAAATCAAACGTTTAGCCAGACGAATCAACAGAAATGTAGAATAAATCAAAGTAGCTTTCTCTTTTACACAGGCTTTCACACTTATATTTATACACCAGACAATCCAAGTTTTTTACTTTACCAGATATTTACTCAGAGTTTAAATAGTCCATCTGATTCCTGATTAATTGCCTAAGGAAGCTGTAGGCAATTAATGGCTTCCGGGGAGGTGATCAAGCTCCCCCTTCCACTCACTTGGAGTGGGCCTGACTGATAGGGGCCCCTACCTTACCAATTCTGTTGACAAGTCCAGAGGTGTCTGTCCACTCTCTCCAGATGCTGGCCAGGTCCTGGGCTGAGGTGCGGGAGTGCTCAGAGTCCCCAGGTTTAATTCTGCTAAGATCAGCAGTGTGCATGCCTCTCAGAGGCCTGTTCGACACCCCTGGGTCCCCAACCTAGTCCAATCAGCGGAGGCCAAAAGGCCAAGCATGGGTTGGTTTTCTTGGTCAGGGAACCAATAATGTTACAGAAGACCGGAGAAGAACCAAGCAATGCTTAGAGAGATGGAGTTACATTTATTATTACGTGCGTGCCCTGAATTCTAGAGACATTTTTCTCTGGGCCCACGCATAATAAAAAATGTAACTCCATCTCTCTCAGCATTGCTTAGTTCTTCTCCGGTCTTCTGTAACAGGTATCTCCTAGGTGAAGGCCACCAGGAGAAGAGGAGAGAGAAGGAGGGCATGTGAAAGGTGAGTCAGGGTTAAGACCCAGGCCACCAGACTGTGTCACGCAGAATCAGTCTGAAGGATAGCTCAGCATCCTAGGAGACACCTCCACCTACCAACTCCCTGGCCCATGAAGACATCTGGATGCTCAACTGGCCAGAGACACAGCCTGCTGTTTCACATGCCAGTTAGGAGTCATATACCCTGGGAGTTTGTCCAGGAAGACCTGCGGTCAATAATACAATAGGTACCGTGTATCACCTGCTTCCCATGTGCCAGGCACCATGCTAGAAACTATAGGTGCAATTGCAAAAGAACAAAACAAAAACAACACCCCCCCCACTCATTAAATTATCAAAGCAAACTTGCAAGGTTGTATTAAGGTAACCTTCAACAGTGAGGCCACAGTCCAGCAGGTCTCACATCTAGAGAGTGGCAGGTGGGGGTTGAACCCACAGCTGCCCGGCTCTGCAGCCGTCTTTCACACCACCCGGCCCCTCTCTGCACAGTTCTACATCTTTGACACCCATCTTCATGAGTGCACCCTCCCTGGCCACCCAGAGGAGGTGGCCAGGGAGGGTGCAGATGTTGTCAGAATCAGGATGAAGGAGGAAGGGAAAGACCAGGTTATGTCCTCTATGAGGAGCCTAATAAGTAACTGAAAACAGCAAGTCAAACAAAAAACACAACCACGAAGACAACAGACTGCAGAAGACACACAAACAAGACACCCTCACCCAGCACCAAGACTCAGGGAGCGGAGGCAGGGGCACGGTTGTGAATTCCACTTCTTCAGGCCTGCTCAGGGGTGTCAGGTTAGTGGGGTGAGCACACTGGGAAGTGGGAGCGAGGTGGCTCTCAGGAGGGAGTATCAGCTTCCACAACCAGCTCCTACAGCGAGGCTGCTTTGGTCTCACTGAGGCTGAAAAGGACCAGGTGACCTCTGGGCACTTGGTGGTGATGCAGATTCTCAGGGAGCCCCAACCCCGGCCCCTGAGCCAGAAACCCAGGGTCCGTCCTGTGTCCAGGCAGCCCAGGTGAGCATGAGGCAGGCCTCAGTCTGAGAAGCACGCATCAGACCATGGACTTTAGGGCAGGGCTTTGGTTTCTCTCCAGCCCCGGCGCACAGTGCTCTGTAGACAGAAACAGAAATGATGGGAGGCAGAGACCATGTACATATTGCCTTCAGGACTGCCCACCTGACTAGGCACCTGGTTTACTTTGTTTTTTGGGGGGAGCAGGAATCATGCGTGCTGCCTAACACAGAGTACACGCTCAGTACATATCTACTGAACAAATAGTCTGTATTCCGTGTCACCAGGATCCACTAATGCAGGCCAGAGAATTCGCTATGTGGCCGGAGAGAGTTCCACTGTGTATGCTTAAGGGGAGGGAGACAATTACTAAAATCCTCCAATGGTCTCAATGGTCAGGCAGTGACCTTCATCTGTGCATGGAGGCAACAGCTCAGTAACAGGTGCACGTGCAGGTTCAGGAAAGCTACATGGTGACTCGAGGGTTTCCTAAATCCGCTGATGTCCAGGGGTCAGAGCTACAGAGCAGCGCTCAGCAAACTGGTGCTGCAGGCCGACTCCAGCTCGCCACCCTTCTTTTGTTTGTGTTAATCCTGACCCAAGGATATTTCTTTCATTGATTTTTATAGACAGTGGAAGGGGTTAAGGGAGGGGCAGAGAGAGAGAAACATCAATGTGAGAGAGACACAATGACTGGCTGCCTCCTGCACATGCCCTGACCAAGACTGGTGGATCAAGCTTGCAACTGAGGTACATGCCCTTGACTGGAATCGAACTTGAGACCCTACAGTCCACAGGCTGATGCTCTAACCACTGATCCAAGCCGGCTAGGACTTGCCACTTGTTTTTGTATGGCCTGTGAGCTAAGCAGTCTTTACATTTTTTAATGATTAAAACAAAATATTTTTAAAGAACAGACTTTTGTAAAAACGCTATAGAATTCAAAGGACAGTGTCCATAACAAAAGTGTCATTGGAGCACAGCCTTCCCTTTTATTGACAGATGGTCTAGGACCGCCTCCTGCCCAGCGGCAGCGTAGAGTAACTGCACAGAGACTGCATGGCTCAGGCCCTCCATGCTGGCCTTTCTGCCCGCTCCCTGCACAGATGGAGAGAACAGCCTCCCAGGTCTGGGTGGGCTGCCAGCACAGTCACTTTCTGGCTAGTGGTTATGTTCCCCATCCAAGCCAGCTCTGCAGCCAGGTGGCGCCAGCCCCACCCCATCCCTCTCTGTGACTTTGCTGTCCAGGTCTCCCCTCTGGTCCAGGTCCATCTGAGGGGAGAGAGGAAAGAGCACTCCCAGGCCTCACACAGCATAGGGGGAGCGCAGTCATGCTCCTCCAGGAACTCCTCCAGGGTGACCATCCTCTGCTCTGGGGGACCCAGGGCTACCCCAAGGCCTGGGGCTGGGCCCCACCCCTCTACTGGATGCCTCCTGGTGGAGAGGCCCATCCTGGGTGGCGGGTACGCCTGGAGGCTGAGGGTAGTGTGGCCTGGGGTGCTGGCATCGCGGGGCGGGGCAAAGTGCTGTGTCCCTGCTGGGCATCAGGTCCTCACTGCTCTTGGGTTCGTGGTGGAGCCAGCCGGGTTGGAGGAACCTGGTGTCAGGGCGAGGGGACACAGAGGAACACACGTCAGTCTCTCACTCTCACTCACCTACCTCCAGTGGGCTCTGTGCTGCCTCCGACTCACGGAACACAGGGAGCCCCGCTGGGGAACCCAGAGCACACTTCTCCCAGGCTGGCACTGGGATGTCAAGGACATGTTGGGATTCTCTAGAAGTTCACAGGGGGGTTTAAAAACAAAATAACGTGGGAGGGAAGCACAGAGCTCCTGCTAAAGCTGAAATTAGCAACAGCTGTGAGGCACCACTCTCCTTAGCCCTTGGGACAGCGTAGACAGACCATCTTCTGCACCATTAACAAACTTAAACGCTGTAAAGGAATCACACTCACCCGTGTCCTCTGACCACGATGGACCGGAACTCCCAGCCCTGTCCCCATCTGGAAGCTGCAGGAACCCACACTTGGAGGATGGGTGGCTCGCCCAGGTGCCCAGAGCTGGTCAGTGAGGAGAAGGGATCTGGATCCAAATCCGTGAAAACTCTCAGGTCTGAGCCTGAAACTGCATGATTTGCCCTATGGAGGCAAACCCATCATGCTGTGAAGAACTTGCGAATTGTCTTCTTTAAATCACACAAATAACATAAAGCCCAGAGCCCAGATCCAAGTGCACTGGAAAGTGCCCAGAAGGAAAGCCGACTTACCCTTCAGGCCAAGAGGTGAGCTGTCACTGGACGCATCACTAGGGCTCTCCAAGATGCCTGGTCGATACCCTGAGAGGAAAGGACAATTCTTTTATTTATTTATTTATTTATTTATTTATTTATTTATTTATTTATTGCTTACAGTATTACAAAGGGTATTACATATGTGTCCCTTTTTTTCCCCCCCGCCCTTGACAATCCCCTGGCCTACCCTACCCCTCAGTGTCTTATGTCCATTGGTTATGCTTATATGCATGCATACAAGACCTTTGGTTGATCTCTTACCCCCCTCCCTCCTGCCCCCCAACCCTCCCCGGCCTTCCCGCTGCAGTTTGACAATCTGTTTGAGGCTGCTCTGCCTCTGTATCTATTATTGTTCAAAAGTTTATAATTTTCTCTATTATCCATGACTGAGTGAGATCATGTGGTATTTTTCCTTCACTGACTGGCTTATTTCACTTAGCATAATGCTCTCCAGTTCCATCCATGCCGTTGCAAATGGTAAGAGTTCCTTCTTTTTTATAGCAGCATAGTATTCTATCCTGTAGATGTACCACAGTTTTCTAATCCATTCATCTACTGATGGGCACTTAGGCTGTTTCCAGATCCTAGCTATGGTGAATTGTGCTGCTATGAACATATGGGTGCATATATCCTTTCTGATTGGTGTTTCTGGTTTCTTGGGATATATTCCTAGAAGTGGGATCACAGGGACAAATGGGAGTTCCATTTTTAGTTTTTTGAGGAAACTCCATAGTGTCTTCCATAGTGGCTGCACCAGTCTGCATTCCCACCAGCAGTGCACGAGTGTTCCTTTTTACCACATCCTCTCCAGCACTTGTCCTTTGTTGATTTGTTGATGATAGCCAATCTGACAGGTGTGAGATGGTACCTCATTGTTGTTTTGATTTGCATCTCTCGGATGATTAGTGACTTTGAGCATGTTTTCATATGTCTCTTGGCTTTCTGAATGTCCTCTTTTGAAAGGTGTCTATTTAGGTGCTTTGCCCATTTTTTGATTGGATTGTTTATCTTCCTTTTGTTAAGATGTATGAGTTCCCTATAAATTTTGCAGATTAGGCCCTTATCAGATATGACATTGGCAAATATGTTTTCCCACGCAGTGTGTTTTCTCATTGTTTTGTTGATGGTTTCTTTTGCTGTGCAGAAGCTCTTTATTTTGATGTAGTCCCATTTGTTCATTTTCTCCTTAGTTTCCAGGGCCCTATTAGCTGTATCAGTGAAGAAATTGCTTCGGCATATGTCTGAGATTTTGTTGCCTTTGGATTCTTTGAGAATTTTTATGGTTTCCTGTCGTACATTTAAGTCCTTTATCCATTTTGAGTTTATTTTTGTGTATGGTGTAAGTTGGTGGTCTAGTTTCATTTTCTTGCATATATCTGTCCAATTTTCCCAGCACCATTTATTGAAGAGACTATCTTGGCTCCATTGTATGTTCTTGCCTCCTTTGTCAAATATTAATTGAGCATATTGGTTCGGGCCGATTTCTGGGCTCTCTATTCTATTCCATTGATCTATATGCCTGTTCTTGTGCCAGTACCAGGCAGTTTTGAGAACAGTGGCTTTGTAATACATCTTGATATCTGGTATTGAGATCCCACCTACTTTGTTCTTTTTCAGGATTGCTGCAGCTATTCAGGGTCTTTTTTTATTCCAGATGAATTTTCGGAGAGTTCGTTCTAGATCTGTGAAGTATGTCGTTGGTATTTTAATGGGAAGTGCGTTGAATTTATAGATTGCTTTGGGTAGTATGGACATTTTAATGATGTTGATTCTACAAATCCATGAACACGGTATGTACTTGCACCTGTTTATGTCTTCCTCTATATCTTTTTTTCAACGTCCTGTAGTTTTCTGAGTAGAAATCCTTTACCTCTTTAGTTAAGTTTATTCCTAGGTAGCTTAATTTTTTTGGTGCGATGGTGAATGGGATTGTTTTTATAATCTCTCTTTCTGAACGTTCACTATTGGTGTATAGAAATGCCTCAGATTTCTTGGGGTTAATTTTGTATCGTGCTACATTGCCAAATTCATGTATTAAGTCTAGTAGCTTTTTGATGGAGTCTCTAGGGTTTTGTATGTATAATATCATGTCGTCTGCAAATAACGACAGTTTTACTTCCTCTTTTCCAATTTGGATGCCTTTTATTTCTTCTTCTTGCCTAATTGTGATGGCTAATAGTTCCAGTACTATGTTGAACAGGAGTGGAGAGAGGGGGCATCCCTGTCTTGTTCCTGTTCTTAGGGGAAATGCTGTTAGTTTTTGTCCATTGAGTATGATGTTGGCTGTGGGTTTGTCATATATGGCTTTTATTATGTTGAGGTATGATCCTTCAATTCCCACGTTGCTGAGAGTTTTTATCAAAAATTGGTGTTGGATTTTGTCAAATGCTTTTTCTGCATCAATTGATATGACCATGTGGTTTTTTTCTTTCAATTTGTTTATGTGATGTATCACGTTTATTGATTTGCGGATATTGTACCATCCTTGCATCCCTGGGGTAAATCCTACTTGGTCATGGTGTATGATCTTTCTGATGTACTGCTGGATCCGATTTGCTAAGATTTTGTTGAGGATTTTGGCATCTATGTTCATGAGGGATATTGGCCTGTAATTCTCTTTCATTGTGTTGTCTTTACCTGGTTTTGGTATTAGGGTGATGCTGGCTTCATAGAATGAGCTTGGAAGTGTTCCTTCCTCTTGAATTTTTTGTAGTAGTCTGAGGAGGATAGGTTTTAGTTCTTCCTTGAATGTTTGGTAAAACTCCCCTGTGAAGCTGTCTGGTCCTCTGCTTTTGTTTGCTGGAAGCTTTTTTATGACTGCTTCAATTTCTTCCATAGTTATTGGCCTATTGAGATTTTTAGATTCTTCCTGATTGAGTTTTGGAATGTTGTATTTTTCTAGGAATTTGTCCATTTTCTCCAGGTTGTCTAGTTTGTTGGAGTAGAGCTGTCATAGTATTTTTTAACAATCATTTGTATTTCTGTGGGGTCTGTTGTTATTTCGCCTCTATCATTTCTGATTTTGTTTATTTGGGTCCTCTCTCTTTGCTTCTTGGTGAGTCTGGCTAGAGGTTTGTCAATTTTGTTTATCCTTTCAAAGAACCAGCTCTTGGTTTCATTGATTTTCTGTATTGTTTTTTTTTGGTCTCTATGTCATTTATTTCTGCTATAATCTTTATTATCTCCTTCCTTCTGCTCACTCTGGGGTTTTCTTGTTGCTGTCTTTCTAATTCTTTGAGTTGTAGAGTTAGATGATTTACTACCATTTTTTCTTGTTTTTTGAGATAGGCCTGTAGAGCTATAAACTTCCATCTCAGGACTGCTTTAATTGTGTCCCATAGGTTTTGGATTGTTGTGTTTTCATTGTCATTAATTTCCAGGATATTTTTGATTTCTTCTTTGATCTCATTGGTAACCCAATCAATATTTAATAGCATGCTAATCAGCTTCCAAGTGAGTATTTGGGGTTGTTTTTATTGTAGTTTATTTCTAATATTATGCCATCGTGGTCTGAGAAGATGCTTTTTATGATTTTAATCTTCTTGAATTTGGGGAGACTTTGCTTGTGACCCAATATGTGGTCTATTTTTGAATATGTCCCATGAGCATCAGAGTGGAATGTATGTTCTGTGGCTTTGGGGTGAAGTGTTCTGAAGATGTCTATTAAGTCCATCTGATCTAGTGAGTCATTTAGGATTGCTGATTGTTTGTCTATAGGACTTATCCAGTGCTGTCAGTGGTGTATTTAAGTCCCCTACTATAATTGTATTGTTGTCGATCTCTCCTTTGATATCTTCCAGGAGTTTTTTTTATGAATTTGGGTGCTCCTGCATTGGGTGCATATATGTTTACCAGAGTCATATCTTCTTGTTGTATTGATCCCTTTAGTATGATGAAGTGGCCTTCCTTATCTCTTGTTATGGCCTTCACTTTGAGGTCTATTTTGTCTGATATAAGTATTGCTACCCCAACTTTCTTTTCCTTTCCATTTGCCTGAAAGACATTTTTTCAACACTTACTTTCAGTCCGTGTGAGTCCCTTCTAATGAGGTGTGTCTCTTGTAGACAGCAGATGTATCGGTCATGTTTTTGTATCCATTCTTCCACTCGATGTCTTTTGGTAGCAGCATTTAGTCCGTTTACGTTTAAAGTTATTATTGAAAGGTACTTGTTTGTAGCCATTTCTTTTTTAGTGTGGCTGTTTTCTTTCTGAGCTTTTTATTTCTTTTTTTACACCAGTCCCTTTAGCATTTCTTGCATTGCTGGCTTGGTGGTGATAAACTCCCTTAGGCTTTTTTTGTCGGTGAAACTTCTTATTTCCCCTTCAATTTTGACTGATAGCCTTGCTGGATAGAGTATTCTTGGATTCAGCCCTTTGCTTTGCATCACTTTGTAAATTTCAGTCCATTCTTTTCTGGCCTGCTGTGTTTCTGTTGAGAAGTCATTTGATAATCTAATGGGAGAGCCCTTGTATGTAACTTTCCGTCTCTCTCTTGCAGCTTATAAGATTCTCTCTTTGTCCTGAACATTTGCCATGGTAATTATGATGTGTCTTGCTGTGGGTCTTTTCGGGTTCACCTTGTTTGGGACTCTCTGGGTTTGTGTGACTTTTTTCTTCCCCACCTCAGGGAAGTTTTCTGATATTATTTCTTCGAGTAGGTTTTCTAATCCTTGTTCCTCTTTCTGTTGTTCTGGCACCCCTATTATTCGTATGTTGTTTCGTTTTATGTTGTCCCAAAGCTCCCTTAGGCTGTCCTCCTGTTTTTTAATTTTTTTCTCCAATTGCAGTACAGTTTGGGTGTGTTTTGCTTCCTTGTCTTCTAATTCACTAATTCGGTCCTCCGCTTCTCCTAGTCTACTGTTGATACTTTCAATGGTGTTTTTTATTGCAGCTATATCGCTCTTCATTTCTTCTTGGGTCTTACTTAAGTTGTTGATTTTTTCATCTGTTTCTTGTAGCTTCTTGCATATGTTATTGATTTTTTCCTCCGTCCAGTTTATGAACTCTAGGACCCTTATTCTGAATTCTTTTTTCGGTCATGTTGCATGCCTCTGTATCACTTAGCTGCTTTTCTGGCGAGACCTCTTTTTCTTTCCTTTGGGGGTTTCTTTGTCTACCCATGTTTGATCTCACTGACATATCTAGAAGTTGAGTCGTTCAGTGGCTGCTCCCTGGGTAGCAGTGACTCCTTGGTCTGTGGTTGCTCCTCGGGCGGTTGCAGTAGCAGCTGCTCTACAGTTGGCAGCAGCTCCTCTGGTGGGTGCTGTTCACAGCTGTGGTAGTTCTTCTGGCTGGTGGGGGGAGGTTTCAGGTACAGCTGCTGTTCCTCAGACAGAGGGTGTGGTGCTCAGGAGGCTGCTGTTGTTTGGATCTGCTGCATTGATTTAAAGGCACAAAATACAACACAACAAGGCACCACACACCAGGCACCACTCTGTGTTGTTGCTGGGATTGAAAATCCCTCTATAGGCCAGACCCTGTTAACTCCCAGGGACTGATCAGATTATTTTAATCCTTGATCTCGTTCAGGGTGGAATCTGGGTGTGGCTGTGCTCCTTGCCTGGGTGCTAGGTAGGGGAGTCCCACCCTCTGGAAAGAATGGCTGCCCTGATCCTGGGCCCAGGGGTGTCTCAGGACTCAATCTGCTGCCACCTCTCCCGGCCCCCCCCTCTCTCCTCAGTCTCTCCCCAGATTGCACTCGTCTGCACCTTCTCCCTCTCTTCAGCACAGGTGAGTGTCTGTATCCGGAATGTCTTATGAACAGGATTCAGTGAAAATAAACAAGTAAACGCCAGCCGCGGAAACTGGGAAGGCTGACTTTCTACAAGCTCTTCTATTACTGGCACTGCATGCTCTGGTCAGCTCTTTAGGCTGCTCCCCTGTAGGCTCAGTCCTCCGCGATCACAGAACCCAGCTCTCAAATCCCCCGGCAGCGCCAGAAATCCTGCGGATCTCCTTTCCCCAGTCAGGGGCTGTGCCTGTCCCAAGGGACGTTGCTATCTGCCACGCGGTCTCCCTCTAACCCTCTGGGCTCAGAGGTCTGGCAAACTTTCCTGCCCAGATCCCTGTTTTTTTACCTTTCCAGGGGAGCTCTGCCCTTCCCGGCTACAAACCGTCTCACCAGCTGAGTAGTTTCGCCAATTTGGCGTGGGTGTTATTAGTTTCAGCTGCTCACTCCATTTGCTCAGGGAGACGACCTGGGACGCGTCAGCCTATATCGCTGCCATCTTGTTGAATCTCTCGGAAAGGACAATTCTTAACCAAAAGGGCCGATGACCCAGTCTAGCCCACACTAAGCCCTCCAGTCTGACAACAAGGACATAACAGAGCAATTCTGTCACAGCTCAGGGGAGCACCCCCAGGAGCACAGCTCGGATTCTGGAGACGCCCCAGGAGGGGTCCTGCCTCCCCTGAGTGCCTGGCCCCGTGCACAGTGGGCATGAGCTGTACGGGATGACAGCCTGTGTTTCTGTGTCTGTGAGGTCTGGGGCTGGGCTCAAACAATTTTGTTAACAAAGGAAATTTCACGCAGAACTCCAGTACAGGCCAAACAGGGCGGCTCTGGGAAAGCGAAGGGTTGGAGGGGTGTGGAGCCCACCCTTACTACACATGGAGCTTTCTAGAACACATGGAAACACCCTGCCTAGACCAGGACAGTGGCACCTGGTGAGGGCGGGAGGCAGCACAGGGCAGAGTGTGTGCGCCACGTGTGCACAATGTAGCCTGTGCCTGCTCCAGGGCCCGCTTGCCCTCGGTGGTCCGAGGGGCGGGTGCTGGGGTCTCAGGAGGAAAGAACGTGCTGGCTTTCCATGGCTATTTGCTGTCCTTCAGCTCCTTCTCTTTTTCGTTTCAAATTGACATCTGCCCCGAAGGGAAAAGAATCAGACCTCCCCTGTGACAAGTGTGGGGCAGCTGCCCTCCTGTAAGCGGTGTGTGCCCACCTGAGCATGCCTAGGGCAGCCCTCCCTGCCTCCCTAGGATCACAGGGGGAGCACCTGCTGCAGGGAGGGCGGCACCTCCCGGTCAGGGCAGGTGGTCCCTTCCAGGCCTGCAGACCTCCCCTCCTGGTCCACGCCTCCAGCACACGCAGTCCCACGGCGCAGCACCCCCCCCCCCCGGTATCATCAGACTGGTCCTACTGCACAGTCACAGCTGGGGACAGGGACTGTGTGCTCGTCGTCCCTGCACACAACTGGTGTTGAGCTGAACTGCACTGAGAGCCAGGGACACACTAGGAGCGGCTCTGCTTCCTGCCCCACCAAGCAGTCTGCTCTGGACTCACTGGGGCACAGGGTGCCTAGTTCCCCAGCCCTGGCATGCTCCCCAAATAGCAGGCACCAGAAAAAGCCTCTTAGCAGCGGGGTTTGGGGGTGAGTCAACAAGTACTTGGTTTCCGTGAAGAGCACAGAAGCAGAATGAGCCCCCTCTTTCAGAAGGAAAAACTTGAACAAAAAAACCCACCTTCCTCTTTGAAAAGGATGTGTCATTGAAAGGCAACTGTGATACAGATCAGCGGCTCCAAAAGCCTCCATCCATTCCAGCCCTGCTCTGCCCACCCCTTTGCCTCTGTCTCTTGATGAGAGAAGCTCGAGGAATCAGAACACTTAGGAAGACAATCCCTTTCCTCAGCGGATTCAGCATAAATCTGGCCCCTCGGTGACACTTCCAAGAACAGTGGCCGACTCCTCCTGTCGTGTTACCCTCCACCCAGTGTGAAGAGGGCGGGCTCCGCAGTGTCACACTGCCCCCCACAGAGCCTGTCTCTGCCCATAAGTTGCAGGAGCCCATGCCAGCACCATGGAGATTTCTAGGCAATGGGAGGGTGGGAGATAGTGCTCCTCCTGCACTTATTGTTGATACTTCAGAAGCCGAAGCCAATGTAAACGCTCTCAGTTTTTGTTTTAATTAAAAATTTAGCTCCCCACCCTCCTAGGATTTTGTTCTTCGGAAATTATAAAGACCCGAAGCGACTGTTAATGGTTGAGAAGGCTGGTCTCATTCCCTGATTCCCTTCTGCCTCCATGAGATGGCAAGAGTTTCCACCAGTTTCTAAGATGAAATTTACCACTGGGAGCTGCTCTGGCAACTCCAATCCATGTGAGGAAGGTGAGACCTTCCTGCAATCAGTGCTCTCTGCCTGGGCCACTAGGCCTTCCTTCAGGAAAGGGCAGTCCAAGCCTCCAGAGGAGTGACTCCCCATCACGGAGGGATGGAAGCAGGAGCTGCATGCTTAGGCCCCTCGGGGAGACAGGGAAGGGGTGTTGAGGAACTGCGGGTCCCCATTCCTGCTTCAGCATAACACCTCCACTTTCACCTCCTTTGTGTGTGGGACTTGCACACAGGCCTTAGCTTGAAGGAAAAGCACTGCTGATGGAAACAGGTCTGAGAACACAGGCTGAAGGGCACCATGCAAAGCCCACTCCCCGTGCTGCCTGTGGTGGGGAACTGGAGCTCCAGGGACCGCTCACAGGGGCTGTCATCTGAATTCTAGCCCGTGGAGAACATAATGCTGGTGAGTCAGCGGACCTGGAACATCCACGGGGAACCTGGGCCTTTTGCCAGACGGCCACCTCTGACTCTGGCCCAGCCCTGGAGGTCGTGTCCAGCTCCTGGAGGAGGGAGGGATGGGTGGACCCTGCCCTTAGGGAGTACGTGCCCTGCATGTCCTATATCTCCTCATTTCTCCTGCTGGGACAGCCTCACACTCAGGACTCTCTCTGACTTAACTTTAAATCACTCTTCCGCCTGCGCAATGACTGGGACTCCAAAGGACAGAAGTGTCCTGGCCTAAGGGCCATGCAGCAAAGGCAGCTGATACTTAGTATCCCGGGAGCCCCTCCACGTCCAGGGCCAGCTGCACCAAAAGCAGGGCCCTGAGAGCAATCCCCTCCCAGGGGCCTGGGCTCTCCGGCGGAGCGGGATGGGGTGGGGTGGGGGGGCGGGGGGGCCTGGAAGAAGGTAAAGGAAAGAACCACCACCTGAGGGAGGAGGCGGGTTACCTAGAGAATGAGCCTGCACCAGCAGCTCCTCACCAGCAACGTCGGGAATCCATGGGCCACCAGTCACTGCTCTTCCCTGAGAAGGACTAGGATGCCCTGTGCCTCAGGCCTGCCAGCTGCTCTCTGACAGCAGCCCTGGGTCCCCTCCAAAGGGACACCAGGGTCTCCATTTTGCAGACAGTTCTAGATCCCCCTGAGCGTGAGCACTGGGCTGCCAGGAATCGCCGTGGGCAGTGCTGGGCGTGCAGTATGGGGGGCCCTGGGGCAGGCTCCGCAGGCATCTGAACAGGCCTGGGCTCTGGCTCAGGGGGGATCCAGGCTGAGGCAGCCAGAGGGTTCGCCTGGAGGGCCAGGCCTAGAGCCACACAGCCTTCTGGCAGGCCCAGGGGAGGGGGTGCTCCCGGCTCCTGCTGGAGCCCAGGCAGGGCTTCCGCTCTGCAGAGCCTGGGAGACTGGGCCGACTGCTGAGTGGCCACAAGGAACACAGAGCGAGCCCGTCCCAGCTGCACAGGGCACAGCACCCCGACACCCAACAGTCACTGGCTGCCGTTTCAGTGTCTGTCCAGGAGCACAGAGGGACTGCCTCCTGCCCTGTGCTCACTCACCTCACCTTCTCCCAGGGGTGCTCCTGATTTGTAAACCAGGGGCCAGGTCCTGAAGCTGAGCCAGGCAGCATTGAGAGCTGCGGCCCTGTCTGTCTTTGCTGGGCTTGTCAAATTACAGTTATGCTTGTCATAGCTCCCAGGGTCCAGTGGGACGTAAGATGATGAAAAATCATAACCCCTTCTCTTCTTGTCAGTTTCTAACACCTCCGGGGCGGTCATTTCCAGCTCTTCTGCTGTCCTCAGATGCTGTCATCTCTAGGTCATAAGCAGAATGTCTTTTTAAGTTTTAAGCTGTATTTCTCCCATCTGTTGCACATTTTAAATTTCCCAGTGCTCATCCTCAGATGCTCCTTTTCATAGCATCCTGCCCTGGTTGCACCGTGCAAAGTGGTTTACTCTGCTGTCATGATGAGCATTTTAAAGCTTTTGTCTCTGTGCCCAATGCCTGCTGACCCTGTTGCTCTCACATTGGTTTGTCTCTGGTGTTGCAGACGCTCCTCAGGTGTCCGGGAACCCTGACCTCTCATGGGCTCCCCCTGGAACATATGACCCGACTACCCTGCTGGGAGTGTCTCCCGCTAATCAGATGCCTTGAAGAGGACCATAATTTCCCATGTAAGGTGCGAGCACGCAAGGCTACTGGCATCTGGGAGGCATCCAACCTGTCAATCCTCCCTGAATCCCCTTGTTTTTCAGTCTAGGACACCTGCCCTCCTCGCCATGGACCGGCCTCCAGGGCAGGGACCCTGTCAAGTCTCCTCCCGGAGAATAAACCTCCAATGTTGCCTGAAGTTAGCCCAAACTCTGTTTCACCTCCGTTCAGGAGCCGCTTGTTGCTACCAATTTCTGAGCAGTGGTGTGGGTCCCAGGGCTCAGGCCCAGCCGTCCAGATGGCGGAGTTACCCTCCCAAAGTCGCATAGCTGGAGGCGGAGCTGAGTTCTGAACCTGTGTCTGTGGGATGCCAAACCTGTCCACAGCGTCACCCACAAGCTGACCACCTCTCAGTCTGGGAGGCGCCTCCTGCCCCTGTGAGCCGGGGTCTTTGGGAAGGACCTCGGGCCGAGATGCTCATCCCTCTTGGTTCTGGAGCGACCCGTGACTCACCGTGGGTGCGGCCTGGGTGCCGGGAGGTGGAGGTGGAGGTGGAGGTGGAAGGAGCTGTAGTGATGGCTGAGGATGAACAGGCCTCGGAGCCCAGCTCTGATGGCCGGGGCTTGGTGGCTGGGTCAGCGGAGGCATCTACTCGAGTGCGGTCAAGGCTGCCTCTGTGTGGGGCCACTCCCTTTGGTATTGGGTCCCCAGGGCCTGGGGCAGAGAAGGACAGTGAGAAATGAGGCTGCAAAATCCCATGCCAAGTTGGGGCGATCACCTGAGGCCTAAAAGCAGAGGCAGAAGGGCCAGGGAGCCCAGGGACAAAAGCGGGGCTGTGTGCCTCATGGTCTGTGGTCTAAGGGGGGGCCCTGGCGGCAGCCTGAGTTGGACGCCCCAGGATGCCGGCCCTGGCTCTAACCATGGCTCACAGTGTGAATCCCCAGCAGCCGGGAGGAAATAAAGGGTGAGCTCAGGAAGCTCAAAAAAATGTTGGTAAAAGTCCAACACATTAACTACTGGCCCCCCTGCCGTGTCCCTCAATCCCTGATCACTAGTGAGTAGACCTGGCCTGTGGCTGCTCAGGACCACTCCCGACCTGGGGCCAGGCCCTCAAGGTCCGGGATGTCCACCCTGCCAACGGGCTTCCCTTCTGATTTGAGAAAGAAGTTCACTGCCACCCTAATAATCATCTGTTTAAGAAGTTTTCATCTCTCATGGTGACTGATTGCAAGAATGAGTTTTACCTTGTATGTTTTGCAATCTCTGAGTTTTCTACAGTGAACATATACTTTTGTCCAAGTTAAATAAAACCCCAATGAAAACAGCAACATTGGGAGCAAAAACAAACCTAAAAGACCTTGGACTACCTCGTAGTAGGAAAGGGGATGGCTCTCCAAATACAAATGAAAAACGAATGTGGTTGGAGTTCCTCAGAGCATCAGGACAAGGCTGTTTTGCACAGTGTCCTGCTCCAGGCAGCCAGAGGGCTATGGTCCCGGAGCCACGCCCACTGTGGGGATTCTGGGCTCTCCACTCCCCGAGGACCTGCTGCCCTTGCCCTTCAGCCACCCAGTGTCTGGACTCACGGGGAAGTTTTAAGCACCCAAGCCTTGCAATTGAAACCAAGGGGAGATTTGGATTCTGAAAGATAACCTTGATGAGAAGCAAGATTCAAGTCTGGTGGGATGAATCTGAAAGGCGTCCACTGCGTGAAGTCAGAGTGAGCAGTAGCCGGGAGGCGGATGCGCCAGACAGCAGCCAGGGCAGAGAGCGCGCGTTTCCAACAGCATGCTGGGCAGGCAGGCAGGGGACCAGCACACGGCAGCCCAGGAATCAGAGGGATGCATGTGACAAAGTCAGTGCCACATCAACTGACAGGAGCAGTGTGAGAATCACCCGTTTACTTTTACGGTGACCTTGTGTTTATATGATAGTGGTTTTCCATTTACGGTACGGATAACAATCTTTTAAAATAAAGTGGAAACTGCAAGTCGATTCAAGGGGAAGTATGTAAGTACCACTCAGGTGAAATAGACTTTGCAAAATCATGGAGACGGTATGAGGATGGCTGAAGACAGAAAACAATGCAGTAGCTAAAGGCTTCTGTGGACCAGCGCTCCCAGCTGATGGTGACTTTGAGCTGATGTCCTGTTTGTCCACTGCTGCCCTCACAGTAGCATCCAAGACGTCAGAGGACCTCAGCACAGTCCTAAAACGTCGCTTTGGGCTGAACCCCGGCTGAGCAACATCGATCCGATTATTTGAGATGCTGAGTGGAGCAGTAAATTCTTCAAAACACAGAACACATCTAAAAATGGACTGCTCTGCAAAAGCCAAGATTCTGTGCTCTGACTCAGAAGGTGGAGACAAGGGCAGCAGATTTAAAATTAGCGGCCCAAAAATGAGTCTGAAAAATCTCACTTGACAGGAGGTGCGCAGTTTCGGAAGCATAGCGACCGCTGATGAGCTCTGCGCTGCACAGGGGCATGGTCTACAAGCCTGCAGGTGCGAGAGAGGGGGCGGCACTGGGCCCTGGGCCTCACTTAGCACAGACACCCTGGCCCAGGGACCTGGGCGTGGATGCCCCAAACCTCCCCTAACACTGCGCGGCGCTGGAGTCAGGTCCAGAGGCTGGGACCACTGGTCTCCTTTAAAGTCAGAATCCAGGTTGGCTACTTTAAGCTTGGCTTGGAATTTGGGTCAGGAGGAGGGGTCCACTATGGGTCATCTGGCCTTTAGCTACTGTTTTTCTGTTTGTTTTTTGAATTTCAGACATGAAGCCAGGTACATTGTGAAGACACTGATGGATTTGAAATCCCCACTGTCTGAGAAATGGAGGGGCTAGTGAGAAGCAGGTTTGATGTCAGAGGAGGTCCAGAACCTCAGGCGTTTACAGAAAGCCGGCCCGGCTGATGAAGACTTGGCCTTGTCCTCACTTCCGCTTCTGCAAAAGCGACTCTTTATGTGCCGAGGTGCTAAATTGTGATCCCCCGATAACCCAAGAGAGGAAGGAAAAACAAAACAAAACAGCAAATAAATGAAATGAATAACAAATGACTGCGTTAGCTAAATGTTCTTGGGAAATCAGAGTCCTGTCCTGCCCAGGAGAGTTGGAAACAATACCACAGCACAATCAGAATCAGGACTCGATGAACCATTACGCTCTGACCCCACTTAATTAATTTAGTGGCATCCTTGTGCCCAGACTTTACTTAGCACATGAGGAGGATTCTATATTGCTCTAGGAGCCAATGCCTTAGACTATTTTTCAATTTCAACGTGTTAAATTATTAAATAAGAATGTTTATTGGTTAGGACCCAGTTTTTCTTAGTCCTCCACCCTAGTGACAAGATCCCTGGCAACTTGGCTCTCACACAACTAACTCCTGCTCCTGTTCGAACACCTTGGGACACTTCCTGGTGTGCTTCTGGCTGCTGCAATGGGACAGGCCACCTGAACTGCTCACTAATAGTCCTTGTGCATCTCAAACAGCCTCTTGTGGAAGGATGAGTTTGAAATTCATCTTTTTCAGACCAAAATACTGTCAACATCAAGAATTATTCCCATTTCGATCCCTACGCATCTTCTACTGCAAACCTACACTTCATGACCTTTAAATTATGGAGTCTCATCAGAGCAGACAATTGGCCTAACTTCCTGAACATGTCATGTACATGAGCTTAACTGACTTATCTGATTTCTGACTTAGGATTCAAGTTCATAGCAGGTCCACCGTTATTTCTCTCTCCACAGCACCACCTGGTGGCCACAGCTCACACCACAGGAGAAGGAACCCACTACCAGTGATGGTGAACCTTTTGGGCTCTGCCTGTCAGCATTTTGAAAAACCCTAACTTAACTCTGGTTCCCTGTCACATATAGAAATTTTTTTGATATTTGCAACCATAGTAAAACAAAGACTTATATTTTTGATATTTATTTTATATATTTAAATGCCATTTAACACAGAAAAATCAACCAAAAAAATGAGTTCGCGTGTCATGGTTTCGCCATCACTGCACTATGCAATGCTGGTGCCCCAGGCTTGGTCAGCACCTTCAGGGACCAAAGCAGCCTCAACTGCAGGCAGTGCTCACAGTGTTTAAGAGTTCAGGCTCTGTAATCTGTCAGGCACAGGTTCAGATCCCAGCACCACCCCTTATTCTCTGGGCAAGTGCTTAACCTTGTCAAGCCTCACTTTCCCAGCCCTGGAAAGGGGATAGGAATCGCACCTGCCTCACATCGCAGTTGGAACTAAAGGAGAGATGTAAAGTGTGAAACTAGCTAAAGGGTGCTGAGCCCAGAAAGAGCCCCCATTACATGGCTGCCGTTACTAATATCTACCACTGACCTGCTCATTCATGGATCCAAACAGTTGTTTCTTTATCTTTTTTTTTTTAATTATTTTATTGCTTAAAGCCATGGTCGGCAAACCGAGGAATTCGAGCCACACGCAGCTCCCTGACCTTCCCCTCCAGCCCCCGAGTGTGCCTCCTCCACAAAACACCACGTGCGGGCATGCACATACAGTGCGATTGAGACTTTGTGGCCCATGCACAGAAGTCGGTTATTTTGTGAAAGAGCCGGTATTTTGTGGAAGAGCCACACCCAAGGGGCCAAAGAGCAACATGTGGCTTGTGAGCTGCGGCCCGCGGATTCGCAGTTTGCTGACCACTGGCTTAAAGTATTACAAAGAGTACTACATGTTTCCTTTTTTCCCCATTGACCTTCCCCTGGCCTACCCTACCCCCCAATATCTTGAGTCCATTGTTTATGCTTATATGCATGCATACAAGTCCTTCCGTTGATCCCTTACCTCCCCCACCAACCCTCCCCAGCCTTCCCGCTGTATTTTGACAGTCTGTTCCATGCTGCTCTGCCTCTGTATCTATTTTTGTTCACCAGTTTATAATGCTCTTTATTATCCATAAATGAGTGAGATCATGTGGTATTTTTCTTTCATTGACTGGCTTATTTCACTTACCATAATGCTCTCCAGGTCCTTCCACACTGTTGCAAATGGTAAGAACTCCTCTTTTTTTTTTTTTTTTTTTTTTTTTTTTTTTTTTTTTTTTTTAGAGCAGCATAGTATTCCATTGTGCAGATGTACCACAGTTTTCTAATCCATTTATCTGCTGATGGGAATTTAGGCTGTTTCTAAATCTTAGCTATGGTAAATTGTGCTGCTATGAACATAGGGGTACATGTATCCTTTCTGGTTGGTGGTTTTGGTTTCTTGGGATATATTCCTAGAAGTGGGATCACTGGGTCAAATGGGAGTTCCCTTTTTAACGTTTTGAGGAAACTCCATACTGTTATCCACAGTGGCTGCACCAGTCTGCATTCCCACCAGCAGTGCACGAGTGTTCCTTTTTCTCCACATCCTCGCCAGCATTTGTCCTTTGTTGAACTGTTGATGATAGCCATTCTGACAGGTGTGAGATGATACCTCATTGTCGTTTGAATTTGCATCTCTCTGATGATTAGTGACTTGGAGCATGTTTTCATATGTCTCTTGGTTTCTGAATGTCCCCTTCTGAAAAGTGTCTATTCAGGTACTTTGTCCACTTTTTATTGGATTGTTTATCTTCCTTTTGTTAAGCTGTATGAGTTCCCTGTAGATGTTGGAGATTAAACCATTATCGGTGATAACATTGGCAAATATTTTATCCCATGCAGTGGGCTTTCTTGTTGTTCTATTGATAGTTTTGTGTGTGTGTGTGTGTGTGTGTGTGTGTGTGTGTGTGTGTGTGTGTGTTTGCTATGCAGAAGCCTTTTATTTTGATGTAGTCCCATTTGTTTATTTTCTCTTTAGTTTCTATTGCCCTAGGTGCTGTATCGGTAAAGATACTGCTACCACCAATATCTGCTATTTTGCTGCCTATTGCTTCTTCTAAGATTTTTATGGTTTCCTATCTTAAAGTCCTTTATCCATTTTGAGTTTACTTTTGTGTATGGTGGAAGTTGGTGGTCTATTTTCATTTTTTTGCAAGTATCTGTCCAGTTTTCCCAACACCATTTATTGAAGGGATTCTCTTGTCTCCATTGTATGCTCTTGCCTCCTTTGTCAAACATTAATTGAGCATGCTGGCTTGTGTTGATTTCTGGGTTCTCTGTTCTGTTCCACTGGTCTTTATGTTTGTTCTGGTGCCAGTACCAGGCAGTTTTGAGAACAGTGGATTTGTAGTATAGCTTGCTATCTGGTATTGTGATCCCTCCTACATTGTTCTCTCTCAAGATCGCTGCAGCTATTTGGGGTCTTTTTTTATTCCAGATGAATTTTTGGAGAGTTTGTTCTAGATCTCTGAAGTGTGACATTGGTATTTTAATGGCGATTGCATTGAATTTATAGATTGCTTTGGGTAGTAGGGGCATTTTAATGATGTTGATTCTACCAATCCATGAACATGGTATATTCTTCCATTTGTTCATATCTTCCTCTATCTCTTTTTTTCAATGTTGTGTTGTTTTCTGTACAGGTCTTTTATGTCCTCAGTTAAGTTTATTCCTAAGTATCTTAATTGTTTTGTTTTTTTTGGTGAAATGGTAAATGGGATTGTTTTTTTTTTTTTTTTTTCGCTTCTCTTTCTGTGAGTTCATTATTAGTGTATAAAAAGGCCATAGATTTCTGGGTGTTAACTTTATATCCTGCTACTTTATCAACTTCACTTATTAGGTCCAGTAGTTTTTTAATGGAGTCTTTGGGGTTTTTTTATATATAGTAACGTCATCTGCTAATAAGGACAGTTTTACTTCTTCTTTTCCAATTGGATGCCTTTTATTTCATTTTCTTGTCTGATCACTATGGCTAGCACTTCCAGTACTATTTCAAACAGGAGTGGTGAGAGTGGGCATACCTGTCCTCTTCCCATTTATAGGGGAAATGAGTTTAGTTTTTGCCCATTGAGTTTGATGTTGGCTGCAGGTTTGTCATTTAAGGCTTTTATTATGTTGAGGTATGGTCCCTTTATTCCCACTTGGCTGAGAGCTTTTATCAAGAAAGGGTGTTGGATTTTGGCAAATGCTTTTTCTGCATTGATTGATATGATTATGTGATTTTTGTCTCTCAGTTTGTTTATGTTATGTATCACATTTATTTATTTGTGGATATTGTACCATCCTTGCATCCTCGGAATAAATCCAACTTCGTCATGGTGTATGTTCTTTATAATGTAATGCTCAATTCGATTTGCTAGAATTTTGTTGAGGATTTTTGCATCTATGTTCATCAAGGATATTGGCCTGTAGTTCTCTTTTTTGTGGTGTCTTTATCAGGTTTTGGAATTAGGGTAATGCTTGCTTCATAGGAAGAGCTTGGAAGTGTGCCTTCCTCTTGAATTTTTTGAAATAGTCTGTGGAAGACAGGTTGAAGTTCTTTGAATGCTTGGTAGAACACCCCTGTAAAGCCATCTTGACCAGGGCTTTTGTTTGCTGGAAGATTTTTGCTCACTGCTTCAATTTCTTCGGGAGTCATTGGCCTATTCAGGTTTTTTTATTCTTCTTGATTGAGTTTTGGGAGCTTGTATTTTTCAAAGAATATGTCTATTTCATCTAGGTAGTCCACTTTATTGGAATAGAGTTGTTCAAAGTACTTTTTCATAATCATTTGTATTTCTGTGGGATTGGTTACTTCATTTCTTTCATTTCTAATTTTATTTGGGCTCTCTCTCTTATCTTCTTGGTGAGCCTGGCTAGAGGTTCATCAATCTTGTTTATCCTTTCAAAGAACTAGCTTTTGGTTTTGTTGAACTTTATTATTGTTTTTTTGGTCTCTATGTCACTTATCTCCATGCTGATCTTTATTATTAGCTTCTTTCTGCTTACACTGGGATTTTCTTATTGCTCTCCATCTAATTCTTTGAGTTGTAGGGTTATATAATTTATTACCATTTTTTCTTGTTTTTTTGAGATAGGCCTGCAAAGCTATGAACGTCCCCCTCAAGACTGCTTTCACTGTGTCCTATAGATTTTGGATGTTGTGTTTTCATTGTCATTTGTTGCCATGATGCTTTTTTACTTCTTCTTTGATCTCTTTGGTATCCCAATCATTACTAAAAAGCATTCTATTTAGCCTCCAGGTTTTGATTTTTTAATTGTTTTTATTGAGTTGATTTCTACTTTTTTGCCATTGTGATCTGAGAAGATGCTTGATATGAATTCTATCTTCTTGAATTTGAAAAAAAAAACTTTACCTGTGCCCCAATATGTGGTCTATCTTTGAAAATGACCCATGTGCACTTGAGAAGAATGTATATTCTGTGGCTTTGGAGTGTAATGTTCTGAAGATGTCAATTCCATCTGATCTAATGAGTCATTTAGGATTGCTGTTTCTCTGCTGACTTTTTGTTTAGGGGATTTGTCCAGTGGTGTTAGTGGGGTACTAAAGTCCCCTACTGTGGGAAACTGTTTATTGCCTTCACTATCTGATAAGCATAGACAGAGCACTCCCCGAAACCGCCCCCCCCCCCAAGGCTGGGTGCCTTTGAAGCCCTAGCAAAGCCCGGAGCTAGGCGCCACCTCTGTTTGTCCAGACAGTGGTAGCTGAAACTACTCCCCCATTTATTATTATGTAAATCCTTGCTGATGGGCTAGTCTGCTTGTTACTGGGGGGTCGCCTGCCTAAGGGCTACTCCAGATCAATAAAAGATTGGAGCAGCCTGAGCATGGGTGGAAGTCCCTCTCCTTGAGTTGGACTTGCCCGCCTGGACCTCCGATATTGCAAAATTATCTCGTGTCTTTACTCACATTTGTTGTGCGGCTCCTCTTTCAGGTACCGAACCCTACTCCACGCGGGTCATGGAAGGAAACACACTCAACACCCTCCTATGACTGTATTGCTGTCAATCTCTCCCTTGATATCCTCCAGAAGTTTTGTTATGTATTTGGGTGCTCCTCTATTGAGAGCCTCTATGATTACGAGAGTTATATCTTCTTGTTGAATTGCTCCCTTTAGTATTATGAAGTGGCCTTCCTTATCTCTTGTTATGGCCTTCACTTTGAGATCTAATTTGTCTGATATAAGTATTGCTACCCCAGCTTTTTTTTTTTTTTTCATTCGTCTGAAAAAAACTTTTCCAACCTTTCACCATCAGTCTGTGTGAGTTCTTTGTTCTAAGATGAGTTTCCTGTAGACAGGAGATATATGGGTCATGTTTTCTTATCCACTCAGCTACCCTATGTCTTTTGATTGGGGCATTTGATCCATTTACATTTAAAGGTACTTGTTTGTCACCATTTTTATTCTTTATGCCTGTGTTCCTTCTTCCCTTCCTATTTCTTCTTTTTATAGCACACCCTTTAGCATTTCTTGCATTGTTGGTTTGGGGGTAATAAACTCCCTTAGTCCTTTTTTGTCTGTAAAGATCCTGATTTCACCCTCAATTTTAATTGATAGCCTTGCTGGATACAGTATTCTTGGATTCAGACCCTTTCTTTGCATGACTTTGTATATTTCATTCCATTCCCTTCTGGCCGATGTGTTTCTGTTGGGAAATTAGTCAATAGTCTGATGGCAGATCCTTTGTAGGTAACTTTCTGTCTCTCTCTGGCAGCCTTTCAGATTCTTACTTTGTAGTTGGTGTTGCCAATTTAATTATAATGTGTCTTGTTATCAATCTTTTGGGGTTCATCTTGTTTGGGACTGTGTGAGCTTTTTCTTCCCGATATCAGGGAAGTTTTCTGTCATTATTTCTTCAAACAGATTTTCTATTCCTTGTTCAGTTTCCTCTTCTTCTGGCACCCCTATTACACGGATGTTGTTTCTTTTTGTGTTGTCCCAAAGTTCCCTTAGGCTCTCGTCCTATTTTTTAAGTTTCTTGTATAGATGCTGCTCTGCTTGGGCATTTTACCTATCTTGTCTTCTAGCTCACTGATGTGGTCCTCCACTTCTTCTAGTGTACTGTTGATGCTTTCTATTGAGTTCTTTATTGCAGCAATGCCATTTTTTCATTTCTTCTTGCTTCTTTTCATTTCTTCTTGGTTCCTACACATATTGTTGAATGTGTCTTCCATCCTTTTCAGTGACCTTATGACCACTTCTCTGAATTCTTTCTCTTTCATACTGCTTGCCTTCATTTCATTTCCTTCCTTTTCTGGTTAGTCCTCCTTTCTTTTGTATGCGGGCTGTTTCTTTGTCTCCCCATGATCTCTCCTCTCAGTGCTTCTGGTTATGTAGCTCTCTGTCTCCTGCACTGCCTTTCTTTAGGCAATGCCAGCTGTGTTTACTTTGCCAGTTCCAGGTGAGTGCTCTTTGATTCAGCTGTTCCTTCTGCTCTGTGACAAGGCACAGGGCTTGTCCGTGAGTTCGCACATTTGTCTCCCTCAGAGAAAACCTGCCAGGTGCCCGTGGTCGGGGAGGTTGGAGTTCTGGCATTCCTAGATTCGCAGCTGAGATAACTGGTCCCTGGAAGTCTTGGTTTTAAAGTCCCAGGAAGCATCTGAGATCTCCCCAGTTGAAGGTAAGACTGGGGTTCTTATCACAGTCCGTCTCTAATCACAGCCATCTCCCCTACAAGATGGCTTGGTCTCTACAGCAGAGCTGGCCACTCCAGAAGAGATTTCAGCTGCTGTAGAGTCTGCCCAATCATGGGCGGCCAGTCCGCCAGTCCCAACAGTCCCTTGGAGTATAGCTGTCCCTCACTCACAAATACTGATACTCCATGCACTCTCCTTTCGTTCTCTCACTCTCACACTATCTAGAAGCCTGCAGTCCTGTCAACAGCCATCTTACTTCTCCTATTTTTTTTGTTTTGTTAATCCTCACCTGAGGATATTTTTTTTCAGAGAGTGGAAGGGAGGCACAGAGTCAGAGAGAAAAACATCTTTGTGAGAGAGACACATTGATTGGGTGCCACCCACACACCTTGAACGGGCCAGGCATTGAGCTTGAAACCCAGGTACTTGCCCTTGAACAGACTCGAACCCTGGACTCTGTGATATGAGAGATGATGCTCTAACCACTGAGAAAAACCAGCCTGGGCAGTCAAGCATCTTTTCTCTGAAAGGGTTGCTAAGTCAATTCGGCTGATTATCGTTAATTAACTCAACTTAGACAATAACACAAGGGGAGGTGTGAGTGTGAAAAAAATTATGTATCCTGTATGAAAACCAGAGGCAACAGATACCTCTAGATAAATGTTAATAAGTTTGTTATCATTTCCCTGCATGTGAGGATTTTACCTAATTCACCTCCTGTAAAGACTTGGAATGCAAGCATTAGTCCCCAAACACTAGTATGGATGCATGTACACATTGTGTTTTTTGAGTTTCGAGGGACACACCAGGTCCCGAAGTGGTGAATGTCACCCAGAAAGGCGTGTGCACAGGTCACACTCAAGAGGCGGCTTGTCATGGACCCTGGTGCTGTCACAGCTGCCCCTGAAAGGGCATGAATCTCAGGCCTGGGTTGGTCTTCAGGAAGTCCTGGTGTCCTTCATAAAATTTAAATGCTCAGGGTGCACGTTTGGCAGGTTTATAGGTAAGTCATGTAGAACATGATATTTAAAAGTAAATTGAAAACTAAGCCATGTTTAAGGCAAGTAAGATGCACTTTCCCCCTCTCCCAAACCTTAACATCTCTGAAATCAGGATGCAGCTTCGAGCCTGTCTCACAGTCACTGTCGACCAGGTGGCAACTGTGACAAAATCGTCACTGCTACAATCCATATATCTTCTTCTTATGTGAGCACCCTTGTCTGACAGCCTCTTAGATTCGATGAAATACATACAGCACATGCAAGTAGGAATCCACTTCAAAAGCTCTGGAAATTCCACATGACAACCCTGAATGATGAGGTACAGTGCACACCGTGGTGGCAGGACTCAAGGCCAGATCAAGTCAGAGAAGAAAACTGGACCCGCTTGTCACAGTGACAGGAAGATCAGAGCCACAGGAGGCCTCGCTGAAGACCTTGCAGCTGTCCATCAGGTGTTAAATGCACCGGGGATCTCCCTACAGAAGTGGCTTGGAGGAAACATCCGCTGTGGAGCTATCTCTGCAGGAACTGTGTGGAGATCAGTTCTGGATATTCCAGTCCCTACCAGTGTCCATGATTTGTGAGGCTCCTCATGCTGAAGGACCTGAATTGTTCTGGGAGAACATGCAGCCACACTGACGGGGGTTTATATTTCCTACTTGGGTGTTCACATACCAAAGGAGACAGATGTGGTGTGTGTAGCATGCCCCCTTCAGGCTCCTACATACACACACACACACACACACACGCGAGCGCGCGTGCACACGCATGTACACACCTAGCACGCAGTCTCCTTGGTTCTCCCATCCCTGAGGGAGACCTGAGATCCTCCCCCCAACACTTCCCGCCTGCAGCCAGGTAAGCCCTTCCTACCTTTTCCCCTGGGCCCCCTGCAGGTGTCTTGCTCTTCTGTCACCTTTGAGCAGCATGGGGTGGCCTCGAGGGGTTCCAGCTGTGATTGAAGAGGCTGAGAAGTACTGGGCGAGGCCTGGTCTGAGGACCCCAGCGGCCAGGGAGGCCTCTGTGGGGTTGACTTTGGTCGTTCTCTGGATCCCCCTTTCTTTAGTTTGATGAGTTTGACTAAGACTTTGGCTCCAATCCAGTGCTTTTTCCTGTAAGAAGTAGGTTTTTAGGACACAACCAAGCCTCACTGCCCCTCCAGCAGGTGTCTGGGTGCCCTACTCAAGCTGGGATTTCCATCACCAGCCTGAGAAGGTGGCGCTTAATTTGGTTCAGAATGAGGGTGCTCGTTTCCATCACCATGCTCATCCCCCCTGGGGCTCAGGAGGTGGCACACAATGTGCAGTTAATCTGCACAGACCCAGGGGTGGTTGGAGGCCTTCAAATGGCAGGAACCCACACTAGCCCCTCGGGAAAACAGAACTTCACACCTAGCTCTCAGCTCTTGATTACTGTGCCAAGGGCAGGAAGTGGTGCCGTGCTGACCTAATCATGCTGGTTGGCAAAATTCCACCAAAACACCATTTTCAGAAAGAGTCAGGGACCTCCTCATTTTCTGCTAGGTGTAATAATACAAGAAATTGGATGGCATACTCTGCCCATTCTCGTCATTGAGGAATCTGGGTGAGGGGAAGAGGGCAGGAGAGTGGGCCGTTTGAATTAAAAACAGTGAGCCCTGGGTGGTGTTGCCTGGTGGTTGAGCGTCGGCCTGAGCACTGATGAGTGGTGGGTTTGATCCCCCAACAAGGGCACATACCTGGGTTGCAGGTTTGATCCCAGGCCCCGGTCAAGGTGTATGAAGATGGACACCAATTGATGTGTCTCTCTCACATAGATGTCTCTCTCTCTCTCCTTCTCTCTCTCTCTCCCTCCCTCCCTCTCCCTCCCTCCCTCCTACCCTGCCTCCCTCTCTCATTTCCCCTTTCCCTTCCTCCCACCCCTACTCTCTCTAAATCTCAATGGGAAAAATATCCTCGGGTGAGGATTGGAAAAATAACTAAATAAATGAAAATAGTGAATGTAAAAGGTAATTCATTGCAGCTAACAGGAAATGAAGCATTCTAATGTAACAAGGACCACAGCTGGGTTCTGGTCCTGGCTCTGCCATGAAACAGCACTGTGCTTACACAAGCCACTCAATTTCCTCATCGGCGCCTCAATTTCCCTGTCGACAGAAGGGTCAGGCGGAGGTTCTGAAATTTTGTGATTTCTACAGAGAGGCCATGCGGGACTCATGGTGATTTGACCTCAAGCCTGGGCTGGGACAGGACAATGGGAAGGCCCTGCTCCTGGGCTCAGGCCCGGGCCCAGGGGGAGCCCTGCTGGACGGAGGCCGGCAGTCCTGGGGGTCAAATTGGCCCACCACCGGGCTGCTGCTCTCTGGGGAAGGGAATGTGTTTGTGAACCTGCCCTGGGGGGGTCCAGTGAACCCAGAGGAATGGAGGGCAAAACAAAAGGTTCCTGTGCTTGAAGACAGGGGTGCTGGTCCAGGCATCTGCCCCAAGCTTCCTTTCCAAAACAGAAGCATGATTTTCTAGGTCCGGCAATCTTGAGACAAAAGCTGATACGCCTGCTTTAGTGGCTCTAAAAGCACAGACTCTGCCCTTAAACAGGCTCCTGGCCAGCAGCATTCACCATCCCTCATAGGATAACCCTGAGAACTGAGGGCGGGACTGAAAGAAACTCTAAATTCTTTCCATGCTGGGATGGACCTGCACACAGGGACCTGCCATACAGCGGAAGGTACGGGCCCAACAAACTGGCCGCTGCTCTAGGTGCTACAGCTTCCCCCACTCGTGAAAAAGCAAGCTTTCTGTCCTGGGTGTAAGCTACTGACGCTTCAATCAACTCACTTCTTTGGCGCTGGATCATGGAACTTGTGCTGAGCCATGCTTTTTTCTTCCAGTTTTTCATTTTGTCTCTGTAAGCCATTGAATTTGTCTCTAACAGAGGAGAGAGAAAAACAGTCTGTTTTTTAAAATAAAACACATAAATTGACGCATCACCCTGCCTGGGACCTGGCCCAGAGGAGCCAGTGTGTTTCTGGGACTCAGACATCACGGTGCTCATGACCACCATGACCCCTGAGTTGGGAATACGGGATGGAAGCATGTGACATGGGTCCAGGAGCCTAACACGTCGAGGAGACAGCTGAACACCTAGGGTCAGGCTGGACATCACCTCAGGAGAGAGCCCCCGAACCATCTGACACTCAAGCTGGGAAACCCCGAGGGTTCGGGCCACGTCAGCTCAGGACGTTGGGCACTCGGGTCAGACCCAGGGCTAGGCTAGCTCCTGCGGGTGCAGCCCAACGATACCTTTAGTGGTGGGGAGGGGTCTGCCCTCGGTGACTTAGACGGGCATGGGCATCAGATTAAAAAGGTCAGTTTAGCAAAGTCAGACCTCCGACCAGGGCCCACTCCAATGTTGGGCTTCTGCTAACACTTCTAGTGAAACAAACTCAAAGCCTTTTGGGAGCCAAACAGATAAGATCAGGAGCAAAGCGGCCTGGGAGGACCTGAGGGAGGAGTGGGGGCTACGGCGAGGCTGAGCCCTTGGTGCCACCTGGGACCTAACGCGGGGCCTGCAAACGAAGCGCCGCTCTCCATGTGGCGGAGCTTCTGACAGCTTTTCCCAAAGGATCCAGAAGCCCCGGCTCTGAAGCACAATCTCTTAATTCCTAAACGTGGGAAGTCAGTTCACATTTTTAAAAACACAGAAAGGACCAGAGAGACACCTCTTAAACCTTGGGCTGCCAGAGGGCACCCCTGCTCCTGGGAGAGGGAGCCTGGCCTTCCTGAAGCAGAGGGCATGGCATGCTTTCCTGTTGTCTGTCTAGGACAGTGATGGCGAACCTATGACACGCGTGTCAGAGGTGACACGCGAACTCATTTTTTTGCTTGATTTTTCTTTGTTAAATGGCATTCAAATATATGAAATAAATATCAACAATATAAGTCTTTGTTTTACTATGGTTGTAAATATCAAAAAATTTCTACATGTGGGAGAACCAAGATGGCGGCATAGGTTAATGCTGGAGTTTGCTGCTTTGAACAACTACTTCAAAAGTGAAACTAAAAGACGGAACCGACATCACCCAGAACCACAGGAACGCTGGCTGAGTGGAAGTCCTATAACTAGGAGGAAAGAGAAACGCATACGGACACTCAGAGGAGGCGCAGTGCTGAAGTCAAATTCTGAGGTGCGGAGTGCGTGGAGCCCGCTGGTGGTGGAGGGCGCGGTTGGCGTTTTCAATCGGGAGGGAGTCGCAGACTCTGAGCTCCAGATACAGGCGAGTCTTTAGGGACCCAGACTCAAACGGGAGAAGCGGGACTGTCTGGCTTCGGTCAGAGCGAGTGCAGCTTTCTCTCCCAGCTTTGCAGCGGGTGCTGGGACTCAGAGAGGCAGAGCCCCTGGGGACAGGACTGAGAGCTGCCATAATTGCTCTCTCTGGCCCACCCTGTTGATCCTGTGCGACCCGCCCTGCCCAAGCCCTGCACAGAGGCATTTGCCCGATAGCCTCAGGCAAAGGCTAGATTAGCACCTCCCTAGAGGACAGAAGTTCTCTCACTGTTGACACAGCTGATTCTCATAGCCACTTGGCCTGGAGGTCAAACTCTCCCTGGTATTAGCTACAACAATCAAGGTTTAACTATAAGACTGTGAACAAAGTCCACTAGGGGGTGCACCAAGGAAGCATAACAAAATGCGGAGACAAAGAAACAGGACAAAATTGTCAATGGAAGATATAGAGTTCAGAACCACACTTTTAAGGTCTCTCAAGAACTGTTTAGAAGCCGCCGATAAACTTAATGAGATCTACAAGAAAACTAATGAGACCCTCGATGTTATATTGGGGAACCAACTAGAAATTAAGCATACACGGACTGAAATAACGAATATTATACAGACTCCCGACAGCAGACCAGAGGAGCGCAAGAATCAAGTCAATGATTTGAAATGAGAGGAAGCAAAAAACACCCAACCGGAAAAGAAAAATGAAAAAAGAATCCAAAAATGCAAGGATAGTGTAAGGAGCCTCTGGGACAGCTTCAAGCGTACCAACATCAGAATTATAGGGGTGCCAGAAGATGAGAGAGAGCAAGATATTGAAAACCTATTTGAAGAAATAATGACAGAAAACTTCCCCTACCTGGTGAAAGAAATAGACTTACAGGTCCAAGAAGCGCAGAGAACCCCAAACAAAAGGAATCCAAAGAGGACCACACCAAGACACATCATAATTAAAATGCCAAGAGCAAAAGATAAAGAGAGAATCTTAAAAACAGCAAGAGAAAGAAACTCAGTTACCTACACGGGAATACCCATACGACTGTCAGCTGATTTCTCAACAGAAACTTTGCAGGCCAGAAGGGACTGGCAAGAAATATTCAAAGTGATGAATACCAAGAACCTACAACCAAGATTACTTTATCCAGCAAAGCTATCATTCAGAACGGAAGGTCAGATAAAGAGCTTCACAGATAAGGAAAAGCTAAAGGAGTTCATCACCACCAAACCAGGATTATATGAAATGCTGAAAGGTATCCTTTAAGAAGAGGAAGAGGAAGAAAAAGGTAAAGATACAAATTATGAACAACAAATATGCATCTTTCAACAAGTGAATCTAAGAATCAAGTGAATAAATAATCTGATGAACAGAATGACCTGGTGATTATAATAGAATCAGGGACATAGAAAGGGAATGGACTGACTATTCTTGGGGGGGAAAGTGGTGTGGGAGATGCGGGAAGAGACTGGACAAAAATCGTGCACCTATGGATGAGGACAGTGGGTGGGGAGTGAGGGCGGAGGGTGGGGCGGGAACTGGGAGGAGGGGAGTTATGGGGGGGGGAAAGAGGAACAAATATAATAATCTGAACAATAAAGATTTAATTTAAAAAAATTTCTACATGTGACACAGCACCAGAGTAAAGTTAGGGTTTTTCAAAATGCTGACACGCCGAGCTCTAAAGGTACGCCATCACTGGTCCAGGAGCCATGCACACAGTGCTCGCTATACAGCGACCCCCACTGGGCCGCCGGCTCCTGTCCAGTTCCTGCCTCTCCTCACCCATGTGGCCTTGACATCTCAGACCCCAGCTTTCCCTGCTTGAAAATGAGTCCTCGGCATCCAGGCAGCTGCTCGGGCTCCTTCAGTCAAGAAGGTGCCCAGGCCCCCTAATCCAAGGGCTTTCCCGTGAGTTCACCGCAAAGTGAGCACCCGCGAGAAGTGATCGCTTGCAAACCACTGGGTCCCTGGCCACGAACCTGCTCTGCTCCCAGCGCCCTCATTTCGGACTCTGTTCTTCTAGTCTGTGTTATTCTGTTCCCACAGCCGTCCCCTAGCCCCACAAACTCATGGTTCAGCTATCCCAGGGCTGGGGAAGACTCCGCTTGGAGCAGGCTCAGGAAGCCTGCCCACTCTCTGACCTCCTACAGACACTTTCTAATGCAAAACCGTCATCAGATCATCCCCCAGGGTACCAGGTCCCTACTCTTCTAGTTTGCACCTGCCCAAGCTCTGCTGGTAATTTTTAGCAGCTGCGTTATAGAGAGCCCACTTCAGGGTACAAACTCTCACTTCTACCCCAAAAGTACAGTGAGGTTTTCCATGTCAACCATCCTTGGTAGGTGTTGAGCCCCCTGTAGATGAGCAGACAAATCCGGGAGAACAGTGAGCAGAATCGTCACCCTGGGGAGCTGGGACAGTGCCCCAGTGGTCACTGTGGCCATGTCCCTCTGTCCCACACTGGCCAGCCATTCCCGATCACAAGGAAGGACAGTCCCAGCAGCACAGCACCGAGGGGTGAAGACCACCCTGGACCCACAAGATGCATCTCAGATGACTTGACTTCCAAACCACAAGGTTTCCAGCACCAAGGCTCTTCCTCCTGCCCTCATTTCTGGCAGCTTCCTAGGCCCTGTACACCAGCATCCCTTAATCACCCACTTCCCAGTGAATCCGACTCATTAGCCAGGCATGGAAGCCTTCCACAGCTGAGCACTGCCTCCCCCAGCCTTCCTTCTTGCCCCACCTTCTTACCCCTATCCCCCCCCCACACACACACTGGCCAGCCTTCTTCCCATCCATGTCAGCAGCAGAACCCCAACTCCTACCACTATGCTTCCTTCTACCTCCATGGTGCTCCTCAACGTCTGTGTGCACATAGCTCTGCTCACATCCCATCACTCCTACTGGTTCATGGAGACCAGGTAACTGGTTCTGTGCACTTTGCAGGGCCAGGCCTGTTGGCAAACACAATGTCCGCAGAGGGAGGACAGCCACTGCACACCAACAACCCACTCTGCAGCCCATTAAGGGAAAAACCGACGCAGAAAGGACTCAGCCTGCGATCTGAAGTCCTTCCCTAGGAGCCTCTCTTCATCACTGTTGTATTTTTCAAAGTGAACTTGATCCCAAAAGAAGATTAAGAAGCGTCTGGCAGGGGGCAGTGTCTCTGAAAAGCCAACAAAGCCAACCGCCCCTGTTTGCAGAAATCTAGAACCATTCCCGGGAAAACGAGAGAAGGATGTGCTGGTAGGATGGTCCGTCCCCTTGCCTGGGACACCAATGCACCCAGGGGTTCTCTGCTGTCCAGAATGGTGCGGTCTAGTCGTGGAGCTAGAAGCCACGGCCCCTCTGTTGACGGGCGTCCGTCAGCCCACACCCCTCACACGTACAGCTGCTGCTCCTCCTGGTGCTGGTCCTTGTCCTCCACGTCCTCCTGGAGAAGCCTCTGGTTCTGCTCTTTCAGCCTTTGGATTTGGCTCTGCAGGTCATGTTTTTCTCCCTCCAAGTTGCCCTTGAGGCGGGAGACCAGCTAAAACACAGATGGACAATGTCTCAAACACCACACGCTCCCGTGATTCCACTGCTGGGAGTCGACATCCAAAAGGAGAAAAAGGCCACGTGCACAAAGATGGTCATTTTGGTATGATCTACGTCAGCTGGCATGACCAATACGGCCAATGCCATGGGGATGGCCAAGCCTTCTGCCGCTGCACTGTCCAATCAGGCAGCCACTGGCCACGTGTGGCTGCTGAGCACTGAAAACGCAGCCAGTCTGAGCTGAGCCATAAGTGCAAAATATATAATAGGTTCTGAGGACTTAATAACAATTAAAAATAATGTAAAGTATCTCATTAATAAGCTGCCCGGTGTGTGTGTTTCTCAGTAGATTGAGTGTCCCATTCACTAAGAAATCACCAGTGTAATTTCTGAGTTGTGGTGAGCCGGCACGGCCATGGCATACTCAGCCCCAGGCTGCCTTATGTGCCAGGCCAGCTCAGCCTGGTTCAGTGACCCTGAGAGGGGTCAGTGAAGGATTAAGAAAAGACAGCAAGAGAATGAAAGCTGGGTCTCAGTGGGATGCTGCTCCTCTGACATAGAGACAGCGCCAGCGCCCACAAGCCGTGTCTTTATTTTATAGCAGATGCCACGAGGCAAAGGAAGGGCGTGATCAAGATGTTGACAACATTCTCGTGGGTTTCAGTCCTACTCAACTACATGCACATGAACTCTATCACTCAGGCATGTGGGGCCACGTGTTCGGACCACAGGTTCAAGCTTACCACTGTAGCTGTTGGCTATAATTGTGCTGGGAAGGCTCTGCCCTCCAAGCTGGGCCTTGCACGTCGCAATGAGAGGACTGTGCCCTTTCATCAGTCCAAGGCTTGAACCTGTCCAAACACTGTAGCTGCGCCCCACACTGATCAAGGCACATGCCTGGGTTACTGGCTCCACTCCCCAGTAGAGGGCATGCAGGAGGCAGCTGATGGATGTTTCTCTCAAAAAATCAATAAAAAATCATATTATTTTAAAAAATCTCATTAATAAGCTTTTGGGGTTACATGTGATATTTTAGATATAAGGGTTAAATAAAACAGACCCCTACATTAATCCCACCTGATTCCTCCTACTTTTTGAATATGGCTACTAGGAAGTTGTCTGTACACAAACAGGCGTGAAGCTGGACCTGAATTTTGGGCTGAGGCTGGCCAGCTCCTGCTCTAGAATATCATCGTGGTTGGTGTAGCAGGAAAGTCCCAAGCTTTGGCTTCAGACAAACGGGGTTCCAACCCGCTACTTCAGAGGGACAAGGATGGGAACCCCAGCTCACAAGATCATTGTGAGAATTAAATGAGATGACACAGAGAGCAGAGTGCTCAGTCGAGAGGATGGAGATGAAACGGTACTTGGATGCTTCCATGCACCTCCCCGACAAAAAGCAAATATCAGGTGAAAGGTGTTCTGTAGCACACCCCTTCCAGTCATGGTGTTCATCCCAGTCAACTGCCTCTGGCTTCCTCTCTGCCTCTGAGTGACATCCACACACACCCTTTGAGCAGAGATGCCAATGAGGACCCATTCCCACCTGGCTGAGCCCAAGGCGTCAGCCCAGGGAACAGGCCCACCCAGGGTCCTGAGGCCCTCCAGCCCCAGGCCTCACCTGGCAGCGGTTGTCCAGCTCGGTCAGCGAGATGTCCGTGCTCTGAAGCTCCTCCCTCAGCCAGTTGCACTGGTTCTGCCAGCAGTTCACCTGCAGCTGCGTGTCGTTCAGGGAGGTTCGCAGCTTCTTGTTGTCTGTGAGCAGCTCGTCCTGCTCCCCCTTCAGCTCCTCATACCGGCCCTGCCAGCTGTTCACTTCCTGCTGCGTGTCATTCAGGGACAGTTGCAGCTCCTTGTTGTCTGTGAGCAGCTCCTTGTATTCTGTGAGCAGCTCATTGGCGTAGGCCTGCAGCTCCTTGTTGAGAGCGTACAGCTCCTCTAGCTCCGCCTTCAGCCCCTCACACTGGGCCTGCCAGTGGTTCACCTCCAGCTCCCTTTCATGAAGGGAGGTTTTCAGCTCACTGGCATGGGTCTGCAGCTCCTTGGTGAGTGTGTGCATCTCCTCTTGCTCCCCCTTCAGCCCATCGTACCTGGCCTGCCAGTGGTTTACCTCCAGCTCCCTTTCATGAAGGGAGGTTTGCAGCTCACTGGCGTGGGTCTGCAGCTCCTTGGTGAGTGTGTGCATCTCCTCTTGCTCCCCCTTGAGCCTCTCGTACTGGGCCTGCCAGTGGTTCACCTCCAGCTCCCTTTCATGAAGGGAGGTTTGCAGCTCACTGGCGTGGGTCTGCAGCTCCTTGGTGAGTGTGTGCATCTCCTCTTGCTCCCCCTTCAGCCCATTGTACCGGGCCTGCCAGTGGTTTACCTCCAGCTGCCTTTCATGAAGGGAGGTTTGCAGCTCCTTGTTGTCTGTGAGCAGCTCTTCCTGCTCCTTCCTCAGGCAGTTGCACTGGGCCTGCCAGCAGTTCACCTGCAGCTGGGTGTTGTTCAGGGAGGTCTGCAGCTTCTTAGTGTGGGTCTGCAGCTCCTTGGTGAGTGTGTGCATCTCCTCTTGCTCCCCCTTCAGCCCATCGTACCGGGCCTGCCAGTGGTTCACCTCCAGCTCCCTTTCATGAAGGGAGGTTTGCAGCTCACTGGCGTGGGTCTGCAGCTCCTTGGTGAGTGTGTGCATCTCCTCTTGCTCCCCCTTGAGCCTCTCGTACTGGGCCTGCCAGTGGTTCACCTCCAGCTCCCTTTCATGAAGGGAGGTTTGCAGCTCACTGGCGTGGGTCTGCAGCTCCTTGGTGAGTGTGTGCATCTCCTCTTGCTCCCCCTTCAGCCCATTGTACCGGGCCTGCCAGTGGTTTACCTCCAGCTGCCTTTCATGAAGGGAGCTTTGCAGCTCCTTGTTGTCTGTGAGCAGCTCTTCCTGCTCCTTCCTCAGGCAGTTGCACTGGGCCTGCCAGCAGTTCACCTGCAGCTGGGTGTTGTTCAGGGAGGTCTGCAGCTTCTTAGTGTGGGTCTGCAGCTCCTTGGTGAGTGTGTGCATCTCCTCTTGCTCCCCCTTCAGCCCATCGTACCGGGCCTGCCAGTGGTTCACCTCCAGCTCCCTTTCATGAAGGGAGGTTTGCAGCTCACTGGCGTGGGTCTGCAGCTCCTTGGTGAGTGTGTGCATCTCCTCTTGCTCCCCCTTCAGCCCATCATACCGGGCCTGCCAGTGGTTTACCTCCAGCTGCCTTTCATGAAGGGAGGTTTGCAGCTCCTTGTTGTCTGTGAGCAGCTCTTCCTGCTCCTTCCTCAGGCAGTTGCACTGGGCCTGCCAGCAGTTCACCTGCAGCTGGGTGTTGTTCAGGGAGGTCTGCAGCTTCTTAGTGTGGGTCTGCAGCTCCTCCTGCTCCCCTTTCAGCTGCTGGTGCAGGGAATTGGCCCTAGGGGTAGAGAGACACAAGGCCAAGGGCTGAGGCACACTCCCAGGCACTGTCCCAGTTGTGCAACCTTAATCAAAACTGCAACCTCTCTGGGCCTCAGTTTTTTTCATGTGTTAATGAAGGGTTGAACAAAATCAGCGGTTTTCAAACTCTGTTCATTGGGGTTCGAGGAGGCTACCCCAGGTACCCCACTGCCAGCTGGGGTAGAACAACAGGCAGGCTCGGACACCACGGCAACAGAGCATCCCTGTTAAAGTCCTTTCTATCTGAGGCTTTGGCACATCTGCCTACTTGGAAAAAGGGTTCTTTGATTCAAACATTTAAACACTGAATCAGAACATTACTGCTCTAAGACTCTATGTCTATATCCAGCTCTTCTCCCCAATTCCAAGCCCCTTTCTAATTTCAACTACTGAGATAAATAAAATAGAAGATTCTGGAGTGTTACCTATATCCACTTAAATCATCATCATCATCATCATCATCATCATCATCATTACCTGGGATTCCTTGGGGTAGATTATACCAAAAAAGATCATATGACCAGAGGCTCATGGACTCAATGTGAACACAGGTATGCGAAGTTTGGCCCACACAGCTTTTTAATTTTTTTTAACATTTATTTATTTTATTCTATTTTATTTCATTTTAAAGTGTGTATGATTTTATTAATTGATGTCTCTCCAATAAAGACAACTAAAAAAAATAAAATAACATAAAAAAGAAACAGAACAAGATAAAAAGATTCACCATTGTGGTCCTGTGAATACTCGCGGGTTAGGTTTAAGGGTCCCTGGCCTCAAATATGTCTCCAGGTCCTCCCATTCCTCTGTCCTGCCCAAAAAAGCAGATTTAATAAAAAACACAAACAAAACAAAAAAATAATTACTGTATCAGCATTCCAAACTTTTAAGGTACCCATCAACATTCAGATATCTTTTAAGGTACCCATCAACATTCAGATATCTTCTTCTCAGGGAAAAAAAAAACAACAAAAAAACAAACAAAAACAAAAACAAAAAAACAACAACCAACATACAGAAGGAAGACCTGGCAGCCCCGCCTGCCTCCCAGCTGACAGCCTCTATAGCTGGGCTGTATTCTCCACCAGGGCCTGGTCTATTGCTGACTCTCCTTCCCCACCTGCTGGACCTGCCCGGCCACTGCAGGCAGCTGAGTTTACTCAGGGCTGTAGGAAGGAAGGGTTCATATGGTCACGCCTCTGGGTTGAGGCAAGACTTGGATTCGAATCCTGCCTGTGTCACTAACTAGGAGCATTGACCTTGAACAAGTTGTTTAATCTCCCTGAGCCTGTTTCCTCCTCTGTTGCTGTGGAATTTTTAAAGGATAACAATAGCTCAGTCAATTCTTGTGATTCACAGTATAATGTTCTGCCCAACCACGTGAACCCTGAATTAGTGAGTACTGAAACTATTCCCACCGGTTCCTGGGAGTCTCTGGTCACGTTTTGTCAGCTCATCAAGACATAAAGACGCCTCGTGTAATACACTCAGAGCCAACAGCACCATACCTGGGCCCGGATGACCCTTGTGTGCCACTCGAATATTCCCCGTGAGGCCCAGCGCAGCCTTGCACTTGGGAACACTAGACAGCACTTCAGCACTCCATTTGGGGGCCATTTCAAACAGCGAAATCGCCTCCAAAGCACACAAAATAGAACACCATGGCACTCAGTGGCCCATGAAGAGGACGCTGGTAGGTGAGAGCTGAAACAAGTCTGGGGTCAAAGGCCTTGTTCAACCTCAGCTGCAAATGTGCACATCAGGCAACTCCAGTATCTCCCACTCTGGGCACGTCCATGACAGGCCACGGGCACTGATTTGGGGGTCACCAGTGCATTTCAGCCAGGATGTGAATTCACAAATGGGAATGCGTGAATGCTGAGGACCACGCCCCCTCCCTCATGGGATCGCTGGTGTGAGAGGATGCAGGTACTCCTGCCCGACAGTCATCAGCATCATAACTGTGGGAGGGGAAACTGTCCAAACCGAGACAATGCCCCATCCCAGCTGCGGAGTCCTTCCTTCCAGCCACCAGCTGGAGGCCCCTTTACCTTGTTCCCACCAGGGGCTTCCAGGGCAGGGTTGGTAAAAATGCACCATCACCAGGGGTCTCGCTTGAGCTCAGCTCAGCGGGTGCTGAGTGAGTGGGTCTGAATGGCATCCCGGCAGAGGCACTGCAGGGGGACTGGTGGTTACCTGTCCAGCTCTCGCTGCAGCCTCTGGTTCTCCTCGGCGGCCATGGTGCTCGTCCTCTGCTCCTGCTGCAGAGCCTCCCGCTCGGTGGTCAAGAGCGTCCCCAGCTGCTCCAGCGCCGCCTTATGTTGGAGCTGGTCCTTGTATCTGTTGAAGGGAAACACACCCGCTAGGAATGGAAACCCAGGGAGACCTCAAAGCCTGGGTGAGCGGCTTCTCTCTGCAGAGCTGAGGGAGAGGGGGATCCGCATGGTACAGGGCTGGACAGAGAGAGGGGACAGTCACTGGGCCACCTCCGGGGGTCTCCTCCAGCCCAGGAGGCAAGTCCTCCCTCCTCCCACCCGACGTGTCTCCATGGTCCCTTCCAGTCCCTGTCAAAGCAGCCTCCCTCCTTCATCCCACTGGGAACAAAACCACTGTTTTATGAACTCCACGCCCTTCTCAAAGAAACCACTGCAAACACAGCAGAATTCCACCGCCCATAACAGCTGATCCCCCTCAATGGGCCCTGGGTGAGCCCTCCGCCCCAGCTCAGGAACATGACTCTTCTTGCTCTGATCCAGGCAGCTTGGGGGCCAGAGTCTTGCCTGGTGGGGCCCAAGCAGCCATCATGGGCAACTGCACACCCTCATGGCTCCTCAAGGCACCCCCAGTCCAGCCCTTGCCCTTGCTCTCCCACAGCCTCCCCCTCAGCTCGGGCTTTTATTTCCTTCCTGTCTCAGTCTGCAGAGGGTCCCACACAGCCTCTCCGGAGAGCAGCAGAGCACAAGAGGGAGCCCCTGACCAGCCCCAGGCTGTTCCTCCTCCTGCAGGAACCTTCCCTGTTCAGGAGACTCAGGGGCCTCCCCAGGTCCAAGGTGGAGACTGAGTCATCACCTTTCAATCTTCCCCAGGCAGGCAAAACCCTTTCCAGACCCCCTTCCTGAGGTGTCCACACCCAGAGACAGGCTGACAGAGTCCACCCAAGTTCCAGGGTTTCAGCCCCTGCCTGCAGCCCTCCATCCAAGCCCACCCCATATCAGCTGTACTTGTACCATCTGCCTGGAGCCAAGACTTGTGCGGACTCAGACACACACACACCTGCTTGGTCGGCTGTTGGAAGACAAACATTCCTTCCTGTGGCCTTTAGCCACAAGTGGAGGCTGCCCAGACATGGGAAATGGAAGGTGGGGGTGATGGCTCTGCTGGGCTTTCAGGGCGGCGATCTTTCTCATCCAGGTTTGACAAACAGGGCTATGGACCATTAGGGTCCCCACCTCCTGCTTCCCTGTTGTGTCTTGGAAAAGCACAGGATCAAGCATATCGCAACCATCAGTAACCACCCTCCTGCAGGGCAGAAACTGCGAGTGCTTCTCCCCACTGAATCCCGGGTACCAGGCTTGACACCCAGTGCATGTGCACCAGGGGAAGGAAGGAGCGAGTGTCTCAGTCAAGTGTCAGGTGAAATGAATACAGAGCCCCCGGCCTGTGTTCCAGGCACCTCCACCTCTAACCTGCAGCCCTGCTGCAGTCACACCAAGGGCCTCCAGCTATCTGTCCAACCAGCAAAAACCACTGAATCACACAGTAGGTCCACCAAGCAAGGAGTCATAGGCAGAGCAATGAACTCCTCCCTCAGACCAGTCAAATGCCACCTGTACAAACCTTCCCATGTTAACAGCCATAAGAATATATCCACACGGTTATCATTGAGGGTAGGGCCCGCAGCACCTGGTGAGGGGTGGGCACCACAGGAGGCTCCCATCAGTAGTCAGCTGGGTGCATTCAAACCATGTTAGACAGCACCAGGCGCCCAGTGGGTGCTCACTAAGCATCTCGTGAACACAGGATGGGTGCGGAGGAGGCAGAGATGGAGATGCCAAGAGGCAGAAGATGCTCATTCTGGCTGGAAGAAACGAGAGTCTGATAGGAGCAGACATCTCGGCACCCCCGAAGGATGGGCATCTGGGTGGAGAAAGGGGTGGAAGGCTCTGGGGAGAGTCCACAGGAAGCACTGGGTGAGTGTGTAAATGTATGTCATCTCCCCCAAGTTCATGCAGCAGCAGGCGCCCTCTGCAGGCTCTGCAGGCTCAGTGCCCTCCTGGTCCCTGTGATGCCAAATCCCTGCACCTCAGCTGCTCCCAGGGAGCCCCAGCCTTTGCCTAGCATCTTGCTGAGGCAGAGGCCTGGGAAGAACTCAGCAGGGACAACTCACAAGCACAGGAAGTGGACAGCTCCCTCCTGGGCTGCTCCAAGTGTGGGAGAGCCTCTCTTTAGCGCATCTCTCCCTCTCTCGCCCACCACATTGGAGTCCTCTGTACATCTCACTTCCACCAGGCTCTGGGTCCCGGTGCACCTGCTGGGGTCACTGCAATCAGGGATCTGCCTGGCAGGAGCTCAGACGAAGTTGGCTGACAACATGCACACAAAGCCCTGATTTTGAAAAAGTGCAAAGTTAAGATTTATGCATTTAAGGTACATCAATTTTACCTTAAAAAGGTATATGGAGAGTCAGAGGTAAAGATGACATGAGAATGGCAGAGTATTGCTAATGCTGCTGCAGGTGAGGGGAACACGGGGTTTTCACTATACTAGTCTGTACACGTCCATATATTCAAAACTTTCCAAAATTAAAAGTAAAAAAAGAAAATCAGAAGTGCAGACTTTGAGACTTGGACAGGGAAAAGGCCTGGGGAGCTAGATAAGGCACGCCCCTGAAAATTGGCAGCTGTGGTGACTTCTCCTCCTGGTCCTTGGTTTGGAGAGGAAAGGAAGAGGGGGTAGGAATCCCCCAGGAGCTGGGACCCCAATGCTGACACCTGGTTTCCCTGAGCCGGGATTAGTGGGCACACCCTTCTCCCCTGGGGGACCCTCCTGCCCCTCAGTCTCCAGCCACACCAACTCCACATCGCTGAGGGTGAAGGTGGATTTACTTCTCTTCACTGTGAAGCAGCGGTACCAGAGGAAACATGAGCGGCCAGAGTGAAGGGGGGACAGGAGCCCGGGGAGCCTGTCCCTCACCCCCAGCCTCAGGCACCCACCTGTCACTGAGAGCCTTGCTCTCCAGCTTCAGGGTCTGACTCAGCAGTGTCTTCTGGCGGCAGTACTTGTCCAGAAGGGCCTCGTGCTCCCTAGTCAGGTGCTCGTGGAGCGCGCCCAGGCACGCGTGTTCCTGCTGCAGGGCCTTGTGGGCTGCCGCCAGCTGCTGGTGCTGGAGCTGCGTGTTCTGCTCTGTGAGCGCAGTGAGCGAGGCGCTCTGGGAGCTCAGAGTGGAATTTTCCACCTGCCGGGAGGGAGAAGGGGATGATGCCTCACCAGGTGCAGGCCCAGGGGGACCACAGACTCCGGATCCCCACATCCCCACACGGAGTGAGCAGGTCAAGTGTCGACACCAAAATAGCAGGACCCTCAGGAGAGGCAGCACCCAGCCGTGCTGAGGACAGTTCTCCCTGCACTCAAGGAGCTGCTCTGGGAAGGCCCACGGCAGAAACGGACTGCCCCATGGGCCTAAGCTTATTCCTGGGCCCCTCTCTGCACATGTGACCTTTCTTGGCAATTTGTGCCCTTTCTCTGGATAAGCTCCTTGGGTACCCTCTCTGATCACTTTGAAAAGTGCATGGAAAATCAGTGAGGACATAGAGAACCTGAACAGCACTACCAACCCATTTCTCCGATATTTACACAACACCCATCCAACCGAATTCAAGCCACCAGAAAGTTGACCGGGGAGGAATCCGTCCTAACTCATTCTGAGGCAAGAATTACCCTGGTGTCCAGCTGCTTGTCCTGCTCCAGGCCCTCGGGCTGCAGGGTGTCCAGAGACGTCTGCAGCCTCTGGTTCTCCAGCAACAGGTCCGGGCTCTCCCGCTCGAGGGCGTGGACCCTCTCGGGGGCTGTCGTCAGGGCGCTGACCTCCATGGCCAGCTTCTCGATCTCCTCCTGCAGGCGATGCAGCTCCTGCTCCAGCTTCTGTGTCCGCACCACGTGCTCCTTCACCCGCACCTTCCTGTGCTCCAGCTCCTGTGCCTGCGCCGCCTGCGCCTTCACCTGCTCCAGGTCCCGGCACAGCTGCCGCCGCTCCCACTCCATCATGGTCACTTTCCTTTTGGTGTCCGTCACCGTCTGGAGGAGCACTTTTTTCTCAGTCTTCTGGCCCTTCATGCGGGCCTTGCTGCTGGTCTGTGAACTATCCCGCAGTGAACGCACCAGTTGTTTAAGATCCTTGAACTGCAGGAAAACACAATGGAAATGACACAGGCGTGATTTCGGTCCAAATTGGAGACCTAAAGTGTAGGCCTGAAATGCCCATTTCATCATGGACCCAAAGAACGTCCTAACGTTTCCCAAAGGCCTGATGTGGACAGAAGGTGAAGGCACGGAGATCCCCACCCAGACAGTTCCAGTCTAAACACTTTCAGAGAAGCCAAATGACTTAGAAACAAAAACCACATCTTCTTTTAAACAATGAAAGTGATTTCCTTGGTGCTTTTTACCCTGGTTCACAGTGGCTCGAGAGCTGACCGCCCACCTCTGTGGCCGCCCCTCACGCCACTCTCCCCTGCAGACATTGCACATGATCTTCCCTCTGCTGTGAATGCTCACCTGCCTCCACCCGCGGCCTCCAGCATCACTGGCTCCTTCTCATCCTCCAGGGCTCAGTGTGATTGACAGCTCCTCAGGGAAGCCCTGCACCATGATTCTAAATGTCCTCCACCTAATAAGACTCTCCCTGGACCCACGTATATTCCCTCAATAGCACACGTCTCAAGTCACCTGTCGTTCCACCTCCTAGACTGGAAGCCATATTGGGGGAGGGTAGATGCATGCCTCTTAAGTCTACACAGCACCTCCCCAAGCCCCTTTTCTGCAATACTAGAGAGGCTGAAGAACTCAAGTACCTGATACCCAGCCTCCCTTGCAGCTAGGGTTAGTCATGTGTCAGGTGTGGCCAATGAGATGTCCACAGAGGATCCCGGGAGGCCTTCCCTCTGTCTCTTCACACTCCACATTCTTCCTGCCCACTTCTTGGTGAGGTACAACAGCCACTGCCAAGACTGGCAGAGCAGGAAGAGAAAAGCCTGGTTTCTGGGTGGCGTCCCTGAGCCGCTGCCCCAGCACTGGGCTGCCTACCCTAGGACTTCCTGTGGGGTGAGGCAGGTCAACCCTGGAGGTTATCCAAGGCTCTGAGTGTGAAGCTGGACATTTGAAGGGGGATCTTTGTCCTACGGGCTGTCCCATGAGCTGCAGGACATTTAGGAATTTAGCAGCATTCTGGCCTCTCCCACCACAGCCTGGAGCACAGCCAGGAGCACCTCCCCTCTCCTCCCCCAAGTCATGACAATCATGAACAAGATGGCCAGTGATCTCCAGCCAGTGTGGGTCAATGCTTGAGCATCAACCTATGAACCAGGAGGTCACGGTTCGATTACCGGTCAGGGCACATGTTCAGGTTGCTGGTTCAATCCCAGTAGCTGGCATGCAGGAGGCAGCCGATTAATGATTCTCTCTCATCATTGATGTTTTTATCCCTCTCTCCTTCTCCCTTCCCCTCTGAAATAAATAAAAAATAGATTGAAAAAACAAAAAGATTGCCAGTGTCCCTGGGAAGCAATATCTGTCCCCGCGCCCCTGCTGTGGCTGGAATTGCTGGTGTGAGCTGCAGCTGAGGGAAGAGACTGGTAACCCGGGAATCACTGCTGGACTCCCAGGACAGCCTATGGTCCTGGACTCTCCCTCTTGCAGGCAGGGGCGCCAGGGGAGGCATGGCGCTGGAGGGCCTACCTCCTGGGCTTCCTCAGCCTTCAGGGTCTCGATGTCACGGAGCAGCTGTTCTCTCTCCTCCACCAGCTCCTCACAGAGAGTCGCCAGATCCCGGCTGGTCTGCTTTTCTCTTTCCATCTGGACTTGCCAGTCTTCAATCTGCGGAGCCAAAGACCCAGCCCATGCAAAAGTCCGTTTCAGGGAGTGAACTGTGTTTTAAAGCAAACCCGAAACCTGTCAGCCCCACGGAACACTTTATCAGGCCTTTTCTTAAGGGAAACCTTCTTGCCCACTTCCTGGGGAGGTACATCAGCCACTGCCAAGGCTGCAGAGCAGGAAGGGAGAAGCCTGGCTCCTGGGTGGCGTCCCTGAGCCGCTGCCCAGGTCAGGCCTAGTTGTGCAGTGAGCTCTCCATACCCTGGACCATCACCTCTCAGCCCATGGTATACACTTCCAGCTCATGGTAGAGTAAAAGGCCATGGACACCCATCGGTCAGCTTCCCTCCCAGCTTTCCACTGCTCACTCTCAATGCTTCCGTCTTAGGCCGTGTCCACTACTGTCCTGAGGGTCAGGCCACATTCCTGGGGCCAGCAGCCACCACTGGGTGTCCTATAGGGACTTCACCCAGTTGGTGACATTCCTATTCATCCAGATGCTCTGAGGGGTCCTCTGCTATCTCTCTCCCTCCTCTCCCCTCCAAGTAAATTGACCACCAAGGCCTGTCCTCATTCCCCATGTGGCTCCCCCTTGACACCACACTGCTGCCCAGGCCAGACCAGCTCCGTCCTGCCTGGACGACTGCCCAATCAGCGGCCTGACACGGAGCTCTTCTGTGGGAACCACCAGTGCCCACTCCCTGAACATGAAGTGCCTGGACCCGCACGTCTCACACTCTGTGCCTGACACCTGAACACCGTGATGGATGCAGATTCAGACTCAGGGTGGGCCCTGAGGTGCGACTCTCAGGCGAGGCCCGTGCTGCTGTCCCTTCCCACTGACAACAAACTCATGACCACAGGGGACGGGAAGAGGGTCATTCCCTGCTAACGATGTGACTGTGAGCAGGTGTCCTTAACTGACAGTGCCAGCAAGCAGCAGGCATGGGTACCAGCTTCTGTCAGGGTGACATGCTCAGCTCACACCTGGCAGGGGGCAGGTACAACAAGAGCTGACCCCTCCTGAGAGCGCCAGGCCCCTCCCACCCTCAGAGCTTCTGACATGGTCATTCTGGGCTGGGGCCCAAGAGCCTGCATTTGACTTTTGACCCTGATGCTGGTTTGGGATGATGGCTCTAAAGCTAAAACAGAGGAGCCCCACGATCCAGATCAGGTGGCTCTCAGAGCTTTTAGACATCTGAGACCTCAGGCCACTGACTAGAACCTCTGGGGGCAGGACCTTCAGACACCCTGCAACCCAGTGAGCAGCAGGACCGAGAGCCGGCTCCATTCACCAGGCTGGGGGTGGCCTGGTACAGGCAGGTTGACAAACTCCTGGAAGGATCGCTGCTCTGATGCCAGCTCTGCCTACTTTTCCTGGGCCGAGGCCGCCCTGCCTTTATCTCAGAGGTCTGGGCACTGTCTCCAGACTCCTAGGAAGTATCAGGCAGGGAGCTTCTTCCCCATGAGGGGGAGGGCCAGGCACAGTGGGGCTCATATCCGTGCCCTCACAGCACCCTGTGGGCACACCCAGCCCCCTGCCCCAACATGGGGACCCGAGGACGGGGCAGCCCCACCCAGCCAGGGTCAACAGCAAAAGGCGCTGCAAGGAGCTATGTGTCTGAGTCTTTCTCACAAGTGAGAACACCTTTCTTCTCCTTCCTGATCGCTGCCTCACTTCCTAGCACCAGGTCTGGGCTCAGCAGGAAGCAGGCATCTGCCCTGATGGCAGCGCCTGCTCTGGAGCTGGCCCTGAGGGGGAAGGCCCTGCACAGCTGTCAATCCCCCTCATTCAGAGAAGGACACCAGCCCAGGGAGTCCAGTGATCTGCCCAGAGCCCCACAGTGAGGATGCGGCAGAGCCGAACGCACCGCAGTGGGCCGACCCCAGGCCTGCTCTCTCAGACGGGGCCTGGGGTGTGTGCCCCCCAACCTCCTGCCTTGTTCACCCCCCTCCCTGTCTTACTGTTAATCCTTCTCCCCGCTGCCCCCCATCTGTCCCAGTGAAAGGAATGTTATGTCCAACCTTTGCATATCTGGCATGGCTGCTTCTTGTCTGAAGCTGTGATTGCCCCATGCCCCCCCAGCACCCCCCACCCGCTGGACATCCCCATCTTTCTCTGCTTCTGTTTGCCGTGGAACTGGAACTCTCACTCCTGTCCTTCCCTGAAGGCCCTCCCTTCCCCTAGGGCAGCGGTTCTCAACCTGTGGGTCGCGCACAATGAAAATACATCCTGCATATCAGATATTTACATTACGATTCATAACAGTAGAGGAACTACAGTTATGAAGTAGCAATGAACATGATTTTATGGTTGGGGGTCACCACAACATGAGGAGCTGTATTAAAGGGTCGCGGCATTAGGAAGTTTGAGAACCACTCTGAGAGCTCACTGGGCTGAGATGGTTTCCTGTCTTCCTCAAAGCACCAGGCTTGGGCCGCGGGCTCCTGTGTGGAGGCTCCAGGTCCCCAGAGCACGCGGGTGCCAGGGGCCTGCCATCAGCCTCTGTGCTGCGCTTGTGTTCCCACGATAGGCCCCAAAGGGCTGCCCTCTTCCTAAGAGGAATGCAGTCTGAGGATGTCAGTGCCAAGTGAGGGTGGGGGGCGCACCCTCTCTAAGGTCCACAGAAAGGTCATGAGTTACAGGGAAGGACGTGAACTTCGGGAACTAAGGTTTACACAGACCGAAGGGAGCCTACATCCTGGGCGACACTGGGTGGTGGGAGAGCCGAGCTGGCACCGGGGGCCTGGGACTCCAAGCCGCCTGTCCTGGCTGACCCTGGTCCCTTCTTCTCAGACACCTCCCAGAGGGCCACGTTGTCTGGACGTGTCCAAGATGGGCCTGTCCTGGCTCCAGGGAGGTCAATGTCAGGCCACGTCCCCTGTGGTTTTTAGCTGATGGCCCAGATGCACCATCGATCCAACATTAGGGAGGACCCATGATGCAGCCAGGCCCCAGCGGGCTGAGCAGGACAGGGAGGAGAGCAGAAGGGCCGCCTTCGCAGGGCTCCTGGCAGCAAACAAGGGACAGTGCTAGTCTGGGAACTGTGGCCCCTCCCTCCCACCAGGGGCTCAGAGCCAAGACAGGTCTCTGAGGGCTGTGGCAGGACTGCCCTGGGGTCCTACAGGGAACTGATCAGGAGAGGAAGTGGGGATGGGACCCGAGAGACAGGGCTAAGGAGTCATGTGGGGAGGCGGCAGCCACCACCTGTCCTGTGTGTGCGGAGGAGGGACCGGAGTGGACGCCGAGGGCAGGAGAAGCATCAGAGATCATTTCTCAGCCCTGCCGGGAGCTGGGCCAGAGGCTACAGCGCAGGCCTCTGCAGCTCACCCCTGAGGACCCGCCCCGTTGGAGGTTCTCATCTTTCTAAAGGTCAAGCCTTTCTATGTCGGCAGAGGTTGAGCTGCCATTTACAGAGGCATTCACTGTGCCCGCCCACATGAATCTAAAACCCAGGCTGTCTGGTGGCTTTCCCTGAGCTGCGCTGCACAGAGTGACGCGGTATGAGGAGGGCCTTCCTCCGGGCCCCCAGGGAGAGGACACGCTGCTTGGCCGCTGCTCTGCTGCTAGGCGCACGGAGCCTCAAAGGACGAGAAGCCTGAGTCACGGAACCTCGGACGCCCCACGAGAGGCCTGGAGAAACCACTGCACAGGAGGAGGGGCGGTCCCAGCCTCACCCAGAGATGAAGTTCCAGCAGAGCTGTGACCAGCGGCACCCAGGTCTCCGGTCTGCAGCCCACGTCCCTGCCATTGCCCGGGCAGCCTCAGCAAATGACGCTGGCAGGACCACTGGGCCGGTCGGGACAGACACCCAGACACCTGAAAGCACCAGTCCTGACACGTGGTCAGCAAGCAAGAGTGACCTTGCGCCTTCCTCACCCGGAATCCGGGCACCCGTCAAGGTGTGCTCAGAGCCCGTGACGCAGCTGTGTCACCCGTGTTGGCTACATGGACTGAGGCCCTCTGACCCAGAATGACCTGCACAGGGAGGCTGTCACTAGCCTCTCAGGGCCCTTCTTGCCATGTGAATGGGGTCCTGGTAACTGTAGGATGAACCTGGCTGGTAAGCCTGTCTGTCCTCCCAGATGTCTGTTCTACTGTGCTACTGGGAAGACCTGGTTTGTCCAGAAAGGCAATGCAGTCCAGCCATCTCCTCTTCCTCATCCTCTCGACCGAAAGGAGAGAGTGGGCACTGCGCTCCTGTCACCAGCAGCCAAGCCCTGAAACGGCCCATCCATGGTCTCCACACTGGAGCAATTCTTCCATCGCTGCTTCTCTCCCGGGCCCGCCTGATGGTTTCTAACAGGGCGCTGCTCTCCTTCCATGAGGCACTCACTACGGGCTGGACCCTCTGCCTGCACTAACTCACACCATCCTCACCACACCTACTGGTGGGTGCATCGCTAACCCCATTTCACAGATGAGGGCAATGAGGCACACAGAGGTCCATCGTGTGCGGTCTCACTGCTGCAGGGACTCCTCATGCTGCCTCGTGACGCCTCTCCAGGAGGCCTCCTGTCCCCCTACCATAACAGTGGCTGCACTGGACTTTGCCTGTCCCCCAACTGTGCATGCTCACCGACACCTGGGTGCTCCCCCTGGCCACTTTCATGCCTGTATGTTCTGGGCACCACCCACGGGTACCTGCTTTCTGAGCTGCTGGTTCTCCTTCTCCAGCTCCCGGCGCTGGAGGCTGCTCTCCTGCAGGGCCAGGGAGGCGTCGCGCAGCCCCTGGATGGTGTCCTGGAGGCTCTGCTTCTCTTTGTCCAGCTTCAGGAAGCAGCTGGAGGCTGAAGAGCAAAGTGGAGTCAGAGCCCATATTCCAGGAGCCTCAGCTTCTGCTCTCTGCCCCTGGCCCTGAGATGGCCATCACCCTGAGCCCTAGGCTTGAGGGTCTGGGATGGTCAGCTGGGTGCCCTTCCTTTTTCCAAGGGTGCTGTTGCTGTCTGCATCTGAGAGTTCCTCGGGCGGTTATGGCCCCTCTGCTTTCTCAGCTGGGTTTGTTAGGGGAGCAAGCAGAGCTTAAGAAGAAAGCAGGTGATGGTAGAGAGGAGCCAATGCAAACGTTCAAGACAGTGGAATTGCTGGCACCACTTTCTGCCACGTTTTAACCTGACCGTGAAGCCAAGGATTTCAGAGACTAACGGAGATGGCAAAGAGAGTGAGCTCTCTGTGCCAGACTCAGAGTGGTGGGAATCCAGGTGGCTCAGCCGAGGGTGTAGCGGGGACACGATCATTGACCGCATGTCTGTGGGTGGAAGAGGCTATGGGGCGCATATGCCCAGTACTCGCCATCTCTGGGTAAGGTCCTTCAGTCAGAGATTTCATTTTGTACTTTCACAGTTGCATTGAAAGAGAATGAGACAGTGTATCCAAATTGCTTTTAAAATTCTAAGTGAGATGAAAACATAAGGTAGAAAAAGGCAATGTCCTCCTTTGCTTTTAAACAGCTTCAATGCGGAACAGAAAGGGAGCACAGACCTGAGAAGAATGGGAGTTCGCGGCCCCTCCCTGCCGCCAGCAGGCGTGTGACTTTGGGAAAGTCCCGGGGCTTGTTCAGGAGGAAAACATGACTGTCTGAGGGGTCAGGGTTGTTCCCTCGCCTGTCCCTCCAGGCCACACACTCAGCTCTGGGAGCCTTATCACACTGTACTGCTAGTAGGGCTGCTCACGAGCACCCCAAGAAGCAGAGCAATGGGTATCTTTGGATAAGACATGGGCGAGGAGAACAGTGATCCTTTGTTAGGGCCCCGTGGGCCAGGCACAGCCTAATGCTTCACTGCCTCCTCTCACAAGATACCCATAGCAATCCTGTGAGGCAGCTTCATTACCCCCATTTTTCAGATAAGAAAACTGAGGTGCAGAAGAGGTCACCTGGCTAACACGTATAGGAGCCAGGACTTTAAACCAGGCCTTTCTGACTCAAGAAGCCACCACCCCAACCACACAAAGTACGTCCACGCTTTGTTCGTGAGCTGCCAGCTGAGCAGTAGGAGTTGGGAACACGAAGAAGAAGTCAGTCAGTGAAAGGCCTCACAAGCTGCACTGAGCATCTGGATCAGGGAGGCTTTCCAACCCCATCAGCCACCTTGGTCTCTAACAAGCACATCTGGTCTGAGCCAGGCCCTGCCAGCTGGCACCACTTCTGTGTCCCACCAGGGGGCAGTGTGTTCCCCAGGAACCTGAACTCCCAGAGCCTGGGTACCCAGGACTGGGGAGACACCAAACCAAGGAAAGAACTAACTTCTCACACAGACTCGCAGTTCAGTGAACTGATTTTAGGTTTGGAGCGGATGGGACGCCTTGAAGAGAAGGAATACCCAGCTGCTTTCAACAGCCTTTCCATGACGCTGAGGAATGTTGCTCAGAATTGAAAAAGCAGCCCCTCCCCAAACAGCCTAAGGCCCTCCTGGCTCTGCAGAGCTCTAAGCAAACCCTAACCTGCACTCTCAGGTGCACGTGTGCTATTATTGGACACAGGAACTGGCTTGTTGTTTGCCGGGTGCTGAGGCTCCTGCTGCACCGCCGGCCACCACACCCACGTTTCCTGGCCACCCCCTCACCTCCTCTGGGGGCTGGGAGGGGGCCAACACCAGAGGGAGTGGAAGAGGCCTGGGTCCCCTGAACAGCAGCCACTGAGCAGCCCCAGCCCAGGAAGACGGAGAGCAGACCATACCCATCTGTCCGATGATGAAATCAACGGAGGAAACCATGCCCCGGGTACAACTATCATGGAGGCGAGTGACCACTGGGGACGCCTCCTGCATCCCGAGCTTCCACTCCTCCCCCGGACAGATCGAAGACCCCCCTGGGCATCAGCGTGCTGTCACCTGGAAGCTTCTGGCACTGGCTGAATGGAAGCTGAGAAAACTGGCAGCACTTCCTTCGCATTTCGCGGCCTGACTCAAGGTGGCCAGGCCCTTCATGTTCTGGGGGAGAATTGCAATGACACAGTTCCAAATGGCCCTTCAATAAAACCCTATTTACTTGGGTAGAGGAAGGGCTGACACATGAGTTTCAGAGCCAAGGGCTCAGCTCCCTGGGTAAGAGAGAATCCACAGCCAGGCTGGCTCTCAGCCACCAGGGGCTGCTGCTTACCCTCTGACAGCTGCTCCAGCTCCCAGTGCAGGTGGGCGGACTCCTCCACACTCTGCCCTTGTGCAGTCTTGAGGGCCATGATCTCTTCCCGCAGCTCCTCAAGGCATTTCTGGTCTGTGTCCCGGGCCTAGTGCAGGAAGTGGGGGTGGGGGGTGAGGATGTGGACTGGGGCACGCTCTGGAAAAGCCCTGGCCCCCGTGCATCTGTCCTCATTCCCTCAGGATGAAGGGCCTCCATGCCCCTGCTCAATTCCAAAAACACAGCTGCACAGAAACGACTCCAGTACATGGCCCAGCTGTGAGACTTACAGCCACTAAAAGGTATGCTGACCCAGTGACCTAGGGGATGAAGACACCCGAGGTCTCTGAGGGGTGTCTGAACAAAGTGACATACAGCGCAGGGCTTTAGAGCAAGTGCTATGGTGACGGCTGCTCTGTGGCCCCTTAGCAGGCCTAATGCCTTGGAAAGGCCGTAGGGACTCACATCACAGCTCAACCCACATCATAAACGCCAGGGAGACCCTTTTTTGCAACAGAGGCCCAACCCCTCCATCCTCACAGGAAAGCAACACAGCATCAGGCCTCTCTGTGTTGGAGGCTTCAGTGGTGCCCACTCAAGCCACTGAGCTTAGCAAGCGACTCTCCGCCCTCAGAGCATCACTGTGTTGGCAGCA